>NW_026909745.1:0-308019 GCF_023558435.1 Drosophila sulfurigaster albostrigata | reverse complement strand
TCAAGGTTGAGCAGAGACGTCAATGGAAGTGAGGGAGAGCATGAGCGCGCTCTATTGTTCTCCCTCACTTCCATCGGCGTCTCTGCAGCCTAAACGCAGTAACCAGCAGCGCAATTTCGCTGACAACGTCAACTGTAACAACAACAACAACAACCGCAACTGTATCGACAGCGCGTTTAACGACATCATCAGCTATTAGCGCAAACATTACTACGTCTGTCGCTGCGCTGCCTGAAAAACAGAACAAAAACAATGAACTTATTAAGCCGGCTGAGCAGACTGGTATGGATCGCTACATTCAAATTAAAAGGAAGATGAGCCCTCTAAATTCTCAACGCAAAATAACCCGTGGCAATGCTAGCCTAGCTGCAATAGAAACGGACATGAACTCGAACCGATTCAAAATTTTGGCAGACGCCTATGAGGTTGAGGCGGCCGAATCTACTGAAGTCGAGAAAAGGAAGCCAAAGCCTCCGCCTATTTATATACGAGAAAAAAGTTCCAATGTTCTCGTCAACAAATTTATAGAGCTTATTGGCAAGGATAACTTCCACATAATACCCCTTGTAAAGGGCAACATTCACGAAATAAAAGTTCAAATGAAGTCTGAAGACAATTACAGAGTACTATCGAAATATCTTACCGATAATAGAAAGAACTTTTACACGTATCAGCTTAAAAGCAGCAAGGGTTTGCAAGTCGTACTTAAGGGTATAGAATCCGAAGTAACGCCTGCAGAGATAACAAAGGCACTACAAGAGAACGCAAAGACAGTCTTCAATATCCTTAACAGGGATAGAAAGCCGCAGCCACTCTTTAAGGTTGAGCTCGAGCCAGAAAATAGACCCCTGAAGAAATACGAAGTGCACCCCATATATAATCTTCAGTTCCTGCTGCGCCGAATTACAGTTGAGGAACCGCACAAACGCAATGTTCCGGTACAATGTGCGAACTGCCAAGAATATGGTCATACAAGGTCATACTGTAAACTGCGCCCGGTGTGTGAAGTTTGTGGAGAGCTTGATGACTCCGCACACTGCCCAGCGAGTAAAGATGACTGCAACTCGAAAAAGTGCGGCAACTGCGGTGGCAATCACACTGCTAACTATAGAGGTTGCCCAGTTTATATGGATCTGAAAAGCCGCATCCATCAGAAAGAAATTACCGCCCGCACCCAAAATAAAACATTGAAAGTCTCCAGATCAAACCCTGAAGTCTTCTTCTCGACTGCAGCCAGATTCTCACTAGGACCTATTAACTCTGAAAAAAGTGTGACATACGCAAGCGCTTTAAAATCAGAACCGGCTACCCCTGCCCCAAAAAGTTAATTTCTGCAATCAGCATACCAAGAATCGAACATGACTCAGCAGCATCAATCGCCGGAGCAGCCAAAAAGCAACTTCGAAGCTATGATATGCAGCTTACAACAAAGCCTAACAGAATTTATGTCATTTATGCGCACAACTATGCAAGATTTAATGCGAAACCAAAATCTATTGATTCAAATGCTGGTTACACAACAATCCAAATAATGACTCCCCTACGGATCTCTACGTGGAACGCTAACGGCGTTTCACAGCATAAACTTGAGTTAGCTCAATTCCTACTCGACAATCAAATCGACGTAATGCTGCTTTCAGAAACACACCTTACAAACAAATACAACTTTCAACTACGAGGATATACTTTCTACGGAACAAATCATCCAGACGGTAAAGCACATGGGGACTGGAATTCTAATCAGAAGCCGTATTAAGCATTACTATCATAACAAATTTGCTAAAAACTACCTACAGGCCACATCTATAAATATAAAATTAAATACTGGCAACCAACTTACACTAGCCGCCGTATACTGCCCCCTCGCTTCGCTATAACTGAAGATGAGTTTATGCAGTTTTTCAACTCACTAGGAGACCACTTCATAGCAGCAGGAGATTACAATGCCAAGCACACACTGGGGATCTCGTCTCGTGACTCCAAAAGGAAAGCAGCTCTACAATGCCATTATCAACGCCAAGAACAAGCTCGACTATGTTTCTCCTGGCACACCTACATACTGGCCGGCAGACCCAAAGAAACTGCCCGATTTAATAGACTTTGCGATTACCAAAAACATTCCAAAAAATCTGATAAGCGCCGAATGCCTTTCGGATCTTTCTTCTACTCCGGCATCCAGGATTATTGGAACAATCATTAAAATTGACCTCACAGAAAACCAATTGGATTAAGTACAGAAAGTATATTAGCTCACACATTGAGCTAAGTCCCCATCTCAACAATGAAGCCGACGTAGACAGCTTTGTTAATTCACTGGAGTCTGTACTTGTCTCGGCAGCCCAAGCCTCAACACCTCAAACCTTAAACACACAAAGCAATCGAAAGAAGACAAATCTACAAATCGAGCTGCTCGTCCTCGAAAAGCGACGCTTACGTCGAGAGTGGCAATTCCACAGATCGCCATCTGCTAAGCAACGTTTAAGACATGCCTCTCGTGAACTTTCTAAAGCTCTACAGCAAGAAGAAGCATATGTCCAACGCCACTACATAGAGCAACTGTGTACTTCTAGTACAAAAAACTCACTGTCTCACTAGCTCACCCAACTCTGAGCTCACCGAAAGAAACCGTGATGCCTATTAGAAATCCCACAGGAGGCTGGGCGCGCAGTGATGCAGACAGAGCCAGCACGCTTGCCAACCACCTTAAAAATGTATTCCAACCAAATCCTGTCACAAGTGAGTTTACTTTGCCGACTATCCCATATGAGCCTCAGCTTCAACATGAGCCAATCGAATTTCGCCCAAATGAAATCGTTAACATCATCAAAAATCAACTGAATCCGAAAAAATCTCCGGGCTGCGATCACATAACTCCCAAAATGATCATCGAACTCCCATATTGCGCCGTTTGCACTATCACCCAGCTTTTCAATGCCATCGCAAAACTTGGCTACTATCCAGTGAGATGGAAAAAGTCAATTATAATAATGATAGCAAAGCCGGGAAAAGACCACACAATCCCCACGTCGTATAGACCTATAAGCCTACTTTCATGCTTATCTAAACTCTTTGAAAAATGCGTTTTGACTCGGATAAACACATACCTAAGACTTCAGGAAGGAATCCCGTCACACCAATTTGGGTTTCGCGAAAAGCACGGAACAATTGAGCAGGTCAACCGGATAACATCAGCAATTCGGAACGCGTTCGAAAAATGAGAGTATTGTACTGCCGTATTTTTAGATGTCTCTCAAGCATTTGATAGAGTCTGGCTAGAAGGTCTAATGTACAAGAAAATGCTCCCCAGCAACACCCATAAGCTTTTAGAGTCTTACCTTTACGACAGAAAATTTGTTGTGAGATGCAACACTGCTATATCTCATGATTTCACTGTTGGAGCTGGAGTTCCTCAAGGTAGTGTGCTAGGGCCAACACTATACGTCCTTTACACAGCAGACCTCCCGACAAGCACACGAATAACAACATCTACGTTTGCTGATGATACAGCTATTCTTAGCCGCTCAAAATGCCCGAAGCAAGCAACTGCGCATACGACTTCATATGGTCGATGTTGAAAAATGGCTATCAGATTGGCGAATTAGAGTGAACGAACAAAAATGCAAGCTCGTTACATTCACCCTAAACAGGCAGAACTGCCCGGCGCTAACGTTAAACAACACTCTACTCCCGCAAGCAAACGAAGTGACATATCTAGGAGTACACCTCGATAAAAGAGACAGCTAAAAGCCAGCAGCCTCCATTGGCTTATCAACGCTCGGTCTCTCCTTAGCCTTGAATATAAATTCCTGCTGTATAACTCGGTACTAAAACCTATATGGATATACGGCTCCCAGTTATGGGGGAAAGCCAGCAACAGTAATATTGACATAGTCCAGCGAGCTCAGTCGAAGATCTTGAGAACCATCACCGGGGCACCGTGGTACGTTCGCAACGAAAACATACAACGCGACTTAAACATTCTACCAGTCAAAGAAGTGATCGCAGAACAGAAGAAAAAGTACTTTACCAAGCTACTGTTGCACCCTAACCACCTGGCGAGAGGTCTAACAAGGTTGAGCAACCAATCACGTCTTCGTCGTAATGACTTACCTACCCAGCAACTGACTTGAGGGACGTGCAACCGGAATGCAATCTTAACACACTGTTAAACGGCAAAAAAAGAACAAGCTCCGATATTTTCATGCCATAAAGAATATTTTTCTTACAAAACAAACCGTTGATGTCGCAAAAACATTTAAAGCTGAAATATGCTAGATGAATTTTAAAATAAGCTATATTTCAAGCTATAAGCTAGATGTAAATTTTACAAGCTTTTCCATTTTCAAATATGCTAGAACTAGCTTATAATAAGCTAACCTGGCAACACTGCCAATGTAGAACGATGAGCACGAGCGAATTTCGTCGTTTTCGTATTGGAGTCAATTAAAAACGTTTTCGAGAAAATTCAATTTTTGTGATTATTTTACAAAATTACAAATCAATTGAATTTGGCATGGCGACGCTTAAAATCTGCGAAGCTGGTACAAAGTTAGCGTCGAATATTTGTTTTGCAGATTTCTCAACATATTGTCTATGTACATAATTGCTCAATACTTTAAAAAATAGCCAATTAACATATGTATCATTTCCCAATATATACTACATAGCAAATTATCATAGTTTCCAAGAAAATTCAAAATAACATCTAAATTTTTCGATTTTACGCTCTCCTAGACTTTTTCAGAGAAGGCGCGGATTGCTATATTATAAACATAAAAAATTCGAATGCTTTGCAATTTGTTTTATTCAAATCGTGTAATACGTTTTCGAGAAAATCACATTTTAGTAGAATAGTAAACATTTCTGAATTTTTGCGCGTTACCTAAAGTAGTCAAAACGTTGCCAAATTTAAAAAATGGCGTTCATGCATATACCTATTTATCATATTTATTACCCATATATATCCCCAACTTATCGGCCATGTCGCGCTATTTCATTCTATTCGAATCAAATAGACGAATATTTTGCTTTTTGTTTTATTCAAATCGGTTAAGCCGTTTTTGGGAAAATTCAATTTTTGTGATTATTGCGAAAATTACAAATCAATTTCAATTTGGCATGGCAACGCTTAACATCTGCGAAGCTAGTACAGAAACTGCAAAATTACGATTTAAATAGGAATATAAAATTGCGTATATTTATTTAAATTATAATTATAACAAAGCAATATATATATAAATAGAGTATTTAAATGTAATTTTAAATTATAGTAATATTTGTTTCATTTAGTTATTTTCTGCAAGTATTTGAAGTCCCGCCAAAGTCCAAATGGTGTTATTTAACATTGACTGGTTCCACGCTGGTACCAGTTATTTGATGCACCTGCGAAATGAACTTGTTTTTTGCGGGTTAGGAAAAGGTCAATTTTCTCAAAAACAGATAATTGGATTTCAACCAAACTTGCTATATATCTTCCTTATAGTTGTATCTACGAAAGTATAATGTGCGCTATGGCCGACAAGAAAGTCAAAAAAAAGTTACGGTCATTAATCGGCAGCATTGATTTTTTGTGCTCATTTTGTATGGGGCTGGAGCTGAGGTTATCGTACTTTTTCTCAAATATCTCAAAAACGAAAAGTTTAAAAATTATGAATTTTTGAGGGTATATTTATAAAACAATACTCTATAACTTGTTATAAGCCGATTTGGCCGACAACTCGTCAAAGCCGAGATATTTGCAAAAATGTTGCTACCCCAATTTTTCAATCACGATTTTAGTGAATAAATACTGCATGAAATTTGACGAACATGGATTTAATAGAAAGATAATTTAATTTTCTATTGATTTGCATTTAAACTTTTTTTAATTTTAGTTTAAATACCACGTAGCTATCTTGACGCACATACTTTTTAAATAGTACCAATAGCGCTTCTATCGATAGAATGCATTTTGAGGTTCACTCAAAAAAATTTGCATTATCGATTCTGTTTATAGTTCATGTTCGTTCACTCATGAGCTAGATACAAATTGTGAAATTGTGAAACGGTGAAGAAGCTGTTAAGAGAAATACTGTTGAAAATATTTCAAAAGATACGTAAGATAACGCCGAAAGTTATTTATAAACAACATTTCCGAAACGCGTGGTTGCAGAATGAAGAGTTTAAGGATTGGATACGCAAAGATGTGACAGATACAACGAAGGCATACTGCTGCTACTGCAAATCCAGTTTTGGCGCGAAGCTGCATGACATCAAGTCGCATGCAAATACAACACTTTTCAATGAGCGGCAGCTTTAAAAAAAAAAACAAACTCCAGTTTTCAGCGGTGCCCACTAAAACATCGGAGCAGGAAGCAGCATTATCATATATGTTGCGGAATACACATCTATATGCGTACAAAAGTTTAAGGAGTACTCTGCAGCTGCAAATATTAAACTGGGCCGCACTAAATGCACTACACTAGCATTATTCGGGCTGTTTTATTTTAATGAAAACCATTTAAAAGTAACACACAAAAATTAGCAATTTTATTTTAGGAGTTTTATATTTTATTTTTTTTAGCTATTTCTAGCATATTTTTTCTATCAATTTAGCTATTTCAGTTCATAAAATTCTGGCAACACTTTTTTTCACTTTCTATCATAAAGTTCAAACTTTTATGTCTATATTAATATTTACATCCCTACATACATAAATATTTCTTATGATTTAAAATAGCTTGTATTATTGTGTCATGGTCTAGCGCGGCGCGCAGCGTACGTCACACACTCAGTTCAGTCGCAGATCAAATGCGGAACGATGAGCGTGAGCGTATTTCGTTGTGCAGTGCTTTTGTTTCTATGTATGCGTGTATGTATCTACATAATCGCATATATTAGTATGTGTATGCATATACGTAATGTGTTGGCGGGTGTGCTTGGGTTCAAATCAGGGTTACCAATGCAAATTTATATTTATATATATACATATTTATTTTAACTTTTATAATTAAAAATTGGTATAAACGTTGATTGTTTACCTTTTCCAAACGTAGTGTTACCAGAAATTGTAGCCAAATGGTCCCATGCAGGGTTGCCAATGCAAATTTATATATTTCCCCAAAAATCGGGATAAAATTCCCCAAATTTGGGTTAAAAATCCGCTGATTCCCCACATAGGTTTTTTTAAATGAAACAATAAAAAGCTGAGTATAACTCATTTTAGTATTCTTAATTAATTAAAATAAAAACTCAAACAGTTAACATTCATATTCTTTTCCATATTTTTGTGGATAGCTTTTTGTTTGACGGGTTGAACTTGACGCTGCCGCCTAGTTTTTTAATTCCTTCTCTTGCAGCCATAAGTCGTTATATCGTTACTTCGCGACAGAAATAACATAAACTTATCGAACTCAGCTACGAAAATGACGAAGACAGCGCGCATAACATGTAGGCGTTTAAGATAGAGAAAAACGGGAATCCCCTGATCATAAACAAAACAACTGTCAATCTACTTGTAGTTTGAAACTAGAGATGTGCTATATATAATATTTTTAAAAAAAGGTCGATGTCGTGTCGATAATGAATGATGAAATATTTACCGACGAGAATAAGATGTAAAAAAATGTAAAATTCCCCGCATTTTCCCCACATAATGCCAATCCCCAATCAACTTAAAATGGGGAATTCCCCACAAATTGGCAACGCTGGGTCCCATGTTTCACTCTAGTATGTTCTAGCGTTGCCACTCAACTAACGTCACAATTTGATTGTCATTTCCACTTGGCGTTACCACTAAGGGAACGAGCTAGAAACAAAAACATTTATTTTAATTTTTTGTAAATTAATGCTCACTTCAGTATATTTATGCAAAGCGTTGCCACTAAGTTGTAATATAACATTGCTGTTTGAACGTTTGAACGCCAATGTAAAAAACTCAAATAATTCCTAGAGGTTGCAAAAATTGTAATAAAAAAAGTGTGGTCTTTCCAATAAATAAAAACACTTTCAATTCTGATACGTAGTGGGTTTGTTCACTTTACAAACTTTTTATTCGACACTTGAAAAATGTACTTGTGCATGTGCTTGCGAAAATTCGAATATAAAGGTAGAAGGCGGAATAGAAAAAGCACTAAAAGGGCAGGGTGACCATCTCTAGAGGAAACCAAGAACAGTGTGACTGCGCGTATGACACGGTCATACGCACAGTATACCAGCTTTGTCGCTATCGATAACTTGCGATCGCGACCACACTGTCAGCTGGTCTGAGTGGTCACACCTGCAGTCATCTGGCATCAACATCCTCCCCCCCTTGCAATGAGTTGCAACCGGTATCATTGTCCAAATGGACCGGACAGAATCCAACCCAAGGTGGAATTCTGGGACATCAGCCAGGTTGGATGATGTGAGGATACACATCAGTGCCGAGCACCAGGGACACCATCGATGGCTGGAACCAGCGTTCGTCGGCGAGCGTAATCCTGCGGAACTGCTCCAAGTTTTCGCCATCGTCGGGTCAGAGGGAATGCGGCAGCAGAGTTGAGAGTCCACCTGCAGCAGCACCTTTCGACGGAACTCGGATGTCCGCGAGCGGATGATCTCCGTGCAGAGGCCTTCCGTGCCAACGCGGGTGACGGATAGCCGGTAGGCCGTTGTCAATGATGCGCTGATACGGCTGGTTGCCGCGCACGGGTCGATCAGCGCTCGCATCTCGAATGTCTTACATCCGGTGTCGATTAGGATGTTGGCCGTTGGAAGGATGCTCACAGCCTTGTCCTGCAGCAAGGATGCGAGCGACGTCGGAAAAGCCCCCTCGGGTGTAGGCGAAGCCGGTCGATGGGGAGACGGCGAGCGGGAGCGTGACCGTGGCGAACGTTGCCATGTTGGGGTTCGCGAACGTGGCCGTGTTGCGGTTCGCGACCGGGTGGAGACCGGTTGGTCATCGCCTCGCCGCTGACGGTTGGGATGAGCGCTGCGTGCCTCCTTGAAGTGCAGCAGTGTGTGGTGGTCCCCCCGACACACCCTGCACCTTTCCGCGCTGCGGCAGGATTGCCCGGAGTGTTGGTGGGCCAAACAGTTAGAGCAGTAGTCGTTGATGAGTACTGCTCTCAACCGTTTCTCCGCTGTCAGCCTCAGGAATCGCCGACACTTCCGGAGTGGGTGAATCCACGGCACACGCGACACCGGAACGAGTGGGTGCCAGCGGGGTGGTCCTGGTGGGTGGATGTATGTGATGGCATACTACATGAAATGAAACAAGAAAAAAACAAACGATTATTGTAGTAGCCTCTTTGCAGTGTCAATGACACACGGAACAGGACAGCATAGGACAACACAGGACGACGAATAGGAGTACGAAATAGGATGTTATTCGTCCTTCAGTCCTTCTGACGTGGAGGGGTCAGTCTTGCTGTCCATCGGGAGTAGAATGAGTTTGGCAACGGGTCTTCGGATAGTACCCCGCGCCGTGAGCACATCTACAACTCGGACCTTGGCATCGGTGCCTGGACACGTCGTCAGCACCCGTCCTAGGCGCCACTCGTTTGAGGGAGGTTGTCTTCTTTATGACGACCATGTCACCGATCCGAAGGTTCCGTGTAGGGGATTGCCATTTCGTCCGTTTGTGCAGCTCCTTCAGGTACTCATCTTTCCAACGGAAACAAAATTGTTGGTGAAGAGCCTTCAGTCGCTGCCACCGATTGAGGATGGAGGTGGCCGTTTGGTTAATTGGTGGTTCCAACAGCGAAATAGGAGGGCCACCTATGAGGAAATGGCCAGGAGTGAGCGCTAGTAAGTCCGAAGGATCCTCGGACATAGGGGAAATCGGCCTCGAATTCAGGCAGGCTTCGATCTTAGCGAGAAGAGTGGACAACTCTTCGAACGTATACTTCGCGGTGGAGGTCGCCTTGAAACTCTTTACGCCGGCTTTCCATAATCCACCCATATGCGGGGCGCCCGGCGGGTTGAAGTGCCAGGATAGGCTCTTGTGGGCGTGTTGTGCGATGATGCACTCCCTCGTCGCTTCCAAGAAGTCGTAGAAGATCACTTTGTCAGCTCCAACGAAGGTTTTCCCGTTGTCCGAGTACATCTGGTATGGACACCCGCGCCGTGCGATGAAACGGGAGAATGTGGCCAGGAATTTCTCCGTCGTGAGATCCTATGTTGTCTCCAAGTGGATCGCCTTCGTGCTGAAGCACACGAAGACGCAGACATACCCTTTGGTGATGAGATCACGCAAACCTTGGTGATTGTAGATCACGCAAACCTTGCAAGAGTTGATGGTGGATTTGACGAGTACCTTCAATTTCGGAATCCAGAATCTGGAGCGGATCAGCCGCGTGCCGACTTGGTTACCCCCATGTAAGGATATACGATGGGTGAAACGAACCAGTAGTCGTGCAAAGGACGAGGAATACGAGAGGACGATTGGATGATTCTCATCATAACGCAGCGAGTGGGACGCCCTCAGACGCCCACAGGCCCGTAGAATCCCCTTGCCATCGAGGAAAGGGTTCAAGTTTAGGATTAAACTTGAGGAAGGAACCTGCTGCTTGGACTGCAGTGGTATTCTTGTTGAAAAGTTTGTCGTTGAGCCATGACGATTAGCCGCTCTTGGATCCGTGACAGCTCATCCGCTTGGACCACGGTAGAGCTTGGAACTGCCAACTTCCGATTTCTATCGATGAATCTGAGAACATAGGCAGACGTGCGCAGTGCCTTGCCAAACTCAGAGAACTTATTCAGGAAGTCAGGAGTAGGAGGTAACTTAACGACGTTGCACTTAATCCGCTGCTCCAGCAGAGTCTCCGGAATGGGACTTGGAGATGTTGGCCATTGATCCGACGGGAGATGAAGCCACTCTGGTTCATGCCACCACAAAGGATTACGCATCAATTCTTGTGGCAGGACACCTCGGCTTGCAAGATCTGCCGGTTTGTGCTCGGATCGCACATGCGACCAGTTCTTGGCGTCGCTGGCTTGGACAATTTTGGCCACACGATTGGCCACAAAGGTTGTCCATCTGCAGGGTGGCTTGTTCAACCAGGCGATAACAATTGTTGAATCAGTCCAAAGAAAGTCTGGAAACTTTCTGCTGGCAGATTCAGGAGGGCTGCAGATAACTCAGCCAACAGGACTGCGCCACAAAGCTCCAAACGTGGCACTGAGAGAGACTTGACAGGAGCCACTATTGTCTTCGCAGTGAGGAGATGTGTGGAAACCTTGTTTGCCGTCTCCACACGGACATAGATCGCCGCTCCATACGCCCTTTCTGAAGCATCACAGAATCCGTGGTACTGGAGCTTCACTCGTGTCTAGAATTGGACCCATCTTGGAATCCGGATCTTTCCCAGAGCAGGATAGCTCTGGAGGTACTCCTTCCATTGGAGTAAAAGATCCGTGGGTAAATGCTCGTCCCATTCAAGCGTTCTCAGCCAGATCTCCTGCATGAAGATCTTGGCTCGGATAACGAAAGGGGCCAGCCACCCGACTGGGTCGAAAAGCTTAGCGATTTGCGAAAGCACTTCCCTCTTCGTGTAGGAGTCCTGATGGGCAACTTCTGGTGGCATGAACCACCTGATGCCCAGAGTTTTCGCCGTACTGGAGTCTTCGAGTTCGAGGAAATCTTCTCGAAGTAGATGGTCCTTTGGAATGTCCTTCAGCACGCTCTTATGGTTCGACGTCCACTTCCTCAGCGGGAAGCCAGCGCTGTCAGGGCTGCACACACTTCCGCAATGGTCCGGATGGCCTCTTCTTTCGTGTGTGTCCCCGCCAGGACGTCGTCCACGTACATGTTGTTGAAAATGACTCGGCTTGCGAGAGGATACTCCAAGCGTATGTCATCAGCAAGTTGCTGGAGGACTCGTAGAGCCAGGAAAGGCGCACAGTTGACACCGAATGTCACTGTGTTCAACTCGAAGTCACGGATCTCATCGTCCGACGTACGGAACAGAATTCGTTGGAACGGCGTGTGCTTCGATTCCATGAGGATTTGGCGATACATCTTCGTTATGTCCGCATTGAACACATATCGATAGTATCGCCATCTGAGGATCTTCAACGTGAGATCTGATTGGAGAATGGGCCCTGAATGAAGGAAATCATTCAGACTCTTACCATATGAGGATGGACAAGATGCGTTGAAAACGACTCGCACCTTCGTTGTGGTGCTATCTGGTTTGAGTACGGCGTGGTGAGGCAGGTAGAAATTGGGAGTCGTGACAATCGCCTGAGGCGATATGGGTGTCATATGACCCAAGTCCACGTACTCCTGGAGAACGGCATTGTACTGTTCCTTTAGAGAATCGTTTCTTGACAAACGATTCTCGTTCTTGAGGAATTGAGCCAGCGCTATAGATCTGGAATGACCCAGTTGAATGCCATCGGGCTTCCGGAGTGGAAGAGTCACCCGATATCTGCCACATTTGCTACGAGAAGTAGTCTTAACGAAGTTTTCTTCGCAAACGAAGTCTGACTCCTTTATCAGCTTCGCTGGAATATACTCCACCTCCCAAAATTTGGAAAGTAGGCTGTCGAGCTGTACGTCTGCTTGGAGGGCGACTCTTGTCGAAAACGCAGAAACAGTTGTCGACACATTCTGGGAGACGGGGCCGGTGAGAATCCAGCCAAACACGGTCTCCTGCCCAAGGAGTGAGCCACAAATGTTTGGCCGGGAGCCCCTCAAGATGACTGACGGAAGGATATCCGCGCCAATTAGAATATCAATCTGAGCGCTCTTGTAGAAGTGTGGATCTGCCAGTTCTATCGCTGGTAGATCCCTTAGGAAAGCTCGCGGCATATCGCGGGAGGGCAGTTTGCCTGCCAACTGTGGAATTACGAATGTCTCGATATGGAGCCTCGGCTTCGTCGGAGAACCAATGCTGAAGTGACATAACTTCTGCGATTGGGCCGCAACTGCGTGATTTAGCCCGGATACCTGGGCTCGCACGGACTGGAAAGGCAACTTAATGCATTGGAACAGACGCTCAGAAATGAAGGTCGCTTCGGACCCGGAATCAATAAGCGCACGTGCGGTGTATGTAGTGCCCAAGTGGCATACGTTGATGACCGCCGTGCCGAGAAGGACATTCTGAGCATTATTGGCAAAGAAATTTTGCAAATTTGTTGCCGTTGGATTTGAAGTGGACTGTATATTGGAAGGTGAAGAGGCACCATTGTGGGCACTGTCGCCCCGATGGAGAAGAGTGTTGTGCCGCCCTTTGAATGTAAAGCAATTGTGCGCACTCGTGCACTCTCGGAGTTGGTGACCTCTTGCGAAACAGTTCAAACAGAGACTTTTCTGTTTGATGTATGTCATCCGCTCATTGACCGACATTTGCAAAAAACGCGGACACACCCGGACAGGGTGATTCTCCTTTGAGCACAAATCACACGATTTGCCTTTCGGAGTGACTCGGGCCTCAAAGGAGTTGACTCGCTTGGAATTCTGCGGACGGGATGGTCCTGCAGTCGCGTTCTGTGGGTTGGCATTCTGTTTCACGTCCTCAATCGCTTCGAGCGTACGATAGCGCTCATTGAGGAACGTGCTCATATCCTAACATGCGGGAATTTTCGCTTTGTCCACCAAAGATTGCTCCCACAACGAGAGTGTGAGCTTGGGGAGTTTGGACGAGCAGAGGAAAACGAGGATGCAATCTGCGAACGGGCTACAGACGGAAATGTCTGAATGCTCAAGAGCGGTCAAGCCACGCTGAATCGTGCTCTGCAGCTCCTTGATTGCTGCTCCCGACTCTTGGGTAACCGTGGACAGGTTGAACAGGATTTTTAACTGGCTTGTTATTAACAAGCGCTTGTTTTCAAATCGTTCGCAGAGAGCACCCCATGCCGACGCGAAACCATCGTTTGTCAGCGGAAATTTGGCTACGATCTCATTGGCCTCATCTGCGGTCTTCGAATTTAAATGAAAAAGTTTCTCAACCGGAGTCAACCTTGGATTGTTGACATAGATGGCCGTGAAAAGGTCACGGAAGGTCGGCCACCGCAAGTAATTCCCACGGAACACTTCGGTGTCGACTGGAGGAGCCGGCAGCCACTGGAGTATACAGGAGGAACGGATGCTTCTCTCCTGCTGGACCCGGAAACTTGGGTAATTTGCCCCTTAACATAGGCGAGACACCGCTCATACACTGCATAGCAGTGATCGTATTTCGCCTTCATGGCCTGTGTGCCTTCGCTGTCGCCGTCTTGATGCAGTGCATCAGCGCATGTGGAATAGGCGGCTTCGACATTGTCCCAGAGGGCTTGCAGCCGGTCACGACGGATCTCGTACGTGTGTACATTGTCGTCTTCGGCTGCAGGCCCTCTGACCCGACTCTCAAAGTGCACCAGAGACACTGACGAAGTTGCTGAGAGCCATCGCACGGGTTTCGCTAAGTTTAGCTTGGACGGAACGGGTAGTTGCCTGACTACGTGGAGAAGTCGAAGATGTACGCAACGGCGGAGTCTTTGCAGAAGCAGACGGCGACGCACGATCGACTTTTACTCGGAGTTGAGCGGCAGGGGTGGCGGATTTGGACCCCGAAGGAGCGGGCGAAGCGGACGACAGGCGACGAGCTGTGGTCGGAAGCTTTATCGAGTGTTTTGAGTCCTTTTCGCTCTTTTGGCTCTTTACGGCAGTCACTTTAGCACTTTAGAGTCTTCTTCTCAACCCAGACTCACGATAAAGCGAACAGCCGAAAGCAAGCACAAAATGGATAGGAACTTCGGCTGTCACAGGATAATGAGAAAAGCCGACACAAGAAAACAGACGAGGAGGAAAAAATCGTTGTTGGAAAAACAACATTGTGTTGGAAAAAGCAAAATTGTTTAAATAAAAACACAAACAGCAGCGTGAATCTTTATTACTCGGTGGGATTGCTGCTGTTTATATACGTATACGGAGATGGATAATATATATGTATGTGTAATAATGGATTGGTATATATAATCTCAATGTATGAGGAGTATATACGGAGTGTATATGTAACGTGTACGGAAGTGTACGTGTATGTATGTGATAATATATATATATTATATGGGTAATAGTGGACTTGAGTATGCAACTTCAGTATGTATGGAACATATACGGAGTGTATATGTGTGTAAGTGTCGTGTATGGAAGTGTACGTGTATGTATGTGTGTTGTATGTGGATGTATATATGTCGTATGTATATGTATGTATATATATATATGTCGGAGAATACTGATTTTGCACTGGAGTGATTGGCTCTTCATCTCCTTCCATGATTTGTTTATATGTAATGGCACTTCGCAAACCAAGTCGCTTGCAATGTTCTTCGTCTCGTCACTCGAAGCAGACTGACTCGCAAGCCATCTGTCTCTCTCCGCCAATTCTTCTATTTCACCACATCTATTTCATCATCCTTCTAACATTGTCTCTATTGCATCAGCCAAAGAACTGCAAGCGCCATGCTCATTTGAGCTTGTATCAAATGATGCTCTGTCCATTTAACATTATGTTACCTAACATACTGTCCGTTAACTTTCAAACTAAACATATCTAGATCTGTAATTCTTCGACACGGCCATCCTGACCTTTACGCGTCCTCGCGTATCATGCTTCTCAAAAAGATTCATCATAATAATAACTTTTATTCAATATTTCAATTTCATTCATTTCTCGTAACTTAAAATTCTATTTTGCATTAATTTTCCGCTAATTTCTATCTTATAGTAATAAAAAAGTTAAAGTATTCTCCATTACAAAGTGAAAATTAAAATCAACAACATAATTCATAAATTCTTCAAATGCATTGTAGTTCAGTGGTGTCCCTTGCCCTGCTCAACTTCTTTTTTTTTTTTTTAACTTAATTTTACCGAACATATCTACCGCCACAGCGACATTTTTTTTTGTTTATCTTTCCTCATCTCTTTGTACCATAACTCCTTCTCTCAACATCTCTTCATCACTTTATACTCTTAGGCTCTTACTGCACACACTGCAACGTTCACCCGCACACTCTGCGTACTGGTCCCTCTGGACCCACATAGTCCCCCGCCATGCAGTAACTGCGCAGATTACTACATGACACGGCTATAGCCTTTGTAAATGATTTAATCTCAGCTTATGGTACCTACGAGTGCCTCAGTCGACGATCTCTCGCACTCATCTGCCTCTACTTCATTAGCCATCGCACGCAGCTGCTCGTGGGCATACTTATATGTTCGCTTGCTTGTAAGAGATTTCAATATATAACGGTCACCATCAAGCTTTTCTATTATGACAAACGGTCCGTTAAATTTTGGATCTAGCTTTGTTTGGTGCCGTTCTTCATTTTGAGCAGGACATGGTCACCTACATTGTAACTTACAATCTTAGCCTTATTCTTGTCATAGCGTTGCTTCTCATATTCAGCACTATTCTTTATATTTTGCAAGGCCTTTGATCTAACATGTTCAATGTCAATGTCCACTTCTTCTACCATTGGCATCATGCCCATTGGTCTTGCCTCTTTACCAATTAATAACTCCAATGCACTAAGCTTTGTGACTCTATTGGCCGTGCAATTCATGGCCAACTGCACTTCTTTTAAGGCATCCTGCCAAGATCGCTTGCTTGTCTCAACTGCCGTCAACATTGCTTTCATGGTACTCATAACGCGCTCAACCTGTCCATTCGCCCGGCTTGCACCGGTCGCTATCAGATACAAGTCAATTTTTTGTGATAAGCAAAATTGCCTAAAATCACCACTCGCAAAACTGCGACCTTGATCGGCAATGATACGAGTGGGTACCCCAAACATACATATAGTGGACTTCAATGCCTCTATGCAACTATTAGTGTCGAGGCTAAGAGCGTGGTGTAGATGACCATATTTAGTGAAAGCATCTATTTGCACTATCACGTATTCTTTGATGTCATTTTTGCCACTCAACTTGCCACTTATATCCATGTGCACGGTATGCCATGGTATGGAAACTTTGGGTATGGGGTGTAGTTCTATTTGGGCCTTTCCCGACGTTGACTTCGAAAGCTTGCAGGTGATGCATATTTGGACATATTTGGGGAACCAATACTGCGTATATACCTTATCTAGTGTTTTCTCCCATCCCAAATGCATTATGGCCTCATGTACGTGATTAATCACGGACCACCTAAATGCTCGCGGTATTGCCGGCAGACATCGACTTTGTCCGTTTCTCTGTATTACTCTATACAACATGCCTGACCGCATTTCGTACGTCTTTGCATCTTCATGTCTCAGTTCGTTATTTTGCAACTTTGCTATTAAGTTCGTAATCTCTATATCTCGCTGCTGTTCAGCAAGTAGCCAGTTATCTGTAATGTCTGCCATGCATATACGTACTTCCGTTATTTTGGTAGACTTAGTAACCTTGTCAATTGGTAGTGGATTGCGCGAAAGGAAATCTACATGTGCCATACTGTTTCCTCTTCTATATTCTACCTCAAACTCAAAGGACTGCAGATATGCCCACCAGCGATGGACCCTTGGCGTTAATTCTATTTTATTGCGGCTAGCTTTGAGCGAATTACAATCCGTGAAAACGACAAATGGACGACCCTGCAAATAATGACGAAAATGTTTCACTGCGTTGTACACTGCCAGTGTCTCCAGTTCATATGAGGGGTATCTTGTTTCAGCCCCTGTAGTACACTTGCTATAATATTCTATGACTCTTGGTTTAACGTTTATCTTGTGCATTAAGATAGCTCCATAGCAGTCTGCACTAGCGTCAGTATGGAGTTCAACCGGGTATTGTGGGTCATAGATGATAAGAACTGAGTCGCTAACCAATGCAGATATTATTTCTTGGCGTACCTGCTCATGCTTCTCATGCCACTCGAATTTGCTGTTTTTTTGACGTTAAAAAATATAAGGGCTTCATTAATTCAGAAAACCAAGGAACGAATTGTCGGAAGTAGGAAGATAAGCCAATAAATTGTCTTAGTTGCGTAACTGTCTGTGGGGGGTTGTAATGCAGCCAATGCCTGAATTTTTCGCGGCTTTGGTCTTATTTCTCCGTTTTCAATTGTATACCCCAAGTATTCAACACTTGGCTCCAAGAAGGAACACTTATCAATATTGTAAGAGAAGCCGACATTAGACAACCTTTGCAATACCTCCTTAAGTCTATTAAAGGCCTCCTCTTTTGTGCTAGAAACAATTAAGACATCATTAATGTAAACAATTGCATACGAATAGGCCACTTCACCCAAAGCACGCATTATGGCTCGCTGAAATACAGATGAAGCGTTCTTCAAGCCAAATGGCATTGCTATAAATTCATATTGACCTTCTGTCGTAACAAATGCTGTGCGTTCTATTGACTCGGGATGTATTGGTATTTGGTAAAAGCCACTCGCCATGTCAAGACTTGTAAAATACTTGCTACCGCGCAGTCTATCAATTTGGTCCGATATTAATGGTAACGGATATTTATCGGAGACCGTATTGGCATTCAACTCACGATAATCGATACATAAACGATCACTGCCGTCCTTTTCTTTACCAGCAGCATTGGACTCGCGAAAGGGGAACAGCTTGGACGTATGACTATTGCTGCCAGAAGTTCTTGTATTTTACCTCTCGCCAATATCTTTTCTTCCACGCTTAATCTATACGGACGCCTCATTACCGTTTTATTGGCATCAATCAGACGGATATCCAATTCACCCGTGTTGACTCGTCGGTTAGGTATACCCTTTATGAATGTTGATGCGTGAGGTTTTAATATTTCTGCCAGTTCGGTTCGGTCAGACTGAGTTAGATTAACATCACTATTTATGGAGTCCATAAAATTCCACTCAACAGTGCTAGACAGGGTATTAACAGTATTAATTTTGTGTAAAATAAACTTATTGGCATCTATAGTTACGCCAAAGCCCTGACCTAAAATTTCACGGCCAATCAGTGCATCGTGCTTCAAATATTTGTCCATGACAACGTGAAACAGGATCTCTATCGAAAACTCACATATCTTAACAGTGGTCAGAATTTGCATTGAACATGTTACTGATCCTTCACCTATGCCGCTTATAAGTACAGTGTTATTCATTCTCTTGCCAATGAAGTTATTAGCTAATTTTTCTTTTAATAGGAGCACTCTGCCCTGAATCAAACAAGTAAGAAAGCTACAGTCGAGCGTACTCGACTGTGAGATACCCGCTACCCATTTTGAATAAAAGCAATATATTTTGCGGTATTATTCTCAAAATATACCAAATATACTGCAAAATTCTAAAAATATACCAAATGGTATATGTGGTATATCGATATAGTACCGCATTCAAAATATACCATAGATAGCACAATATACCAGATTGTCAGCCAAAGCAACTCAGACCCTAGTAAGTAGGCGTTTTTGCCCATACAAAAGTATTTCTTTAATTACTTCCACAATTTTTTTCTGATCGCAACCAAATTTTCAGGGATCATAACTACTATAGTTATTACTGTATATACCAAAATTCGTAGCTTTAAAATTACGCTTGTTATTAGATTTTTTGATTTGCAGGGGCGGAAGTGGGCGTGGCAAAATTTGAAACAAACTTGATCTGCGTGCAAACATAACAAATGCTGTCGAAAAAAAATTATAGCTCTATCTCTTATAGTCTCTGAGATCTAGGTGTTCATACGGACAGACGGACAGACGGACATGGCTATATCGTCTCGGCTGTTGACGCTGATCAAGAATATATATATTTTATAGGGTCGGAGATGCCTCCTTCTACCTGTTACATACATTTCCTGCCGGCACAAAGTTATAATACCCTTCTACGGGTATAAAAAGTACGGAACGGGCTCACCGTGTTGGTATATGATCCCCTTTGGGTCGACGACGGTGCACACATCCACTCGCTTCTCATAAGTGTTGCCCTTGCTTGAAGATGAAGAGGTCGGGCATTTGGTTGCAATATGACCTAACTGGCCGCACTTGTAGCAGGTTAAAGTTGACATATCCCTCTTTGGTGTGGCACTGCCGCGAGTCGAGTTGAATTTTGTCTTACTTGCGTCTCCCGGTTTTCTGCTTCGACATTCTGCCATTTTATGGCCAGGTTTGCCACAAGAGTGGCACTTTCCTTGCCACGATGTTCTCCGCTTCTTTTGTTCAGGGACACTGGTATAGTCTGGTGTCTCGCAGTCATTACGCTTGCCAAACGCATAGGCACGCAATTGTTGCTCCAGTTCGCTTCGTGTTTTGATGTTCGTTGTAAACAATAATCGCTGCAGTCGTTTATCTATTTGCGCAGCATGCGCTAACACGATCGATACGGCAATTTCTTCGCTGCTCACATTTTTCCACTTTGACAGTAAAGCCGTTACTTGTCTGCTGGCATACACAGACAAACATTCGCTTGGCCTTGGTTTACTGCTGAACATATTAAGCAATATGGCAGCTGACGTCTCTACACCTTCATATCTTTGGATAAACAGTTCTCGGAATTCCGGCCACTTTATTCCACTGTAACAGATTTGTGACAGCCACTGAGATGCTCCTCCTTCCAAAGAGTTGCTTAACGCCATAACGAGAGCGCTACCCTCCAACATGTTCTCTGCCATGATTATGTCAACAGTTTTACACCAAGCAGCAGCATCTGCGTTCGCAGTATCGGGACATAACTTTGGAAGCGTTACTTTTCTACTGGGTTGCGTCGCTGTTCTGGGAATCTGCATCGATTTAATTAATTCCCGAAAAGATTTGTTTTGCGCTTTGGGGCGAGACCGATCTCACTTCTGATGTCGGAGAATACTGATTTTGCACTGGAGTGATTGGCTCTTCATCTCCTTCCATGATTTGTTTATATGTAATGGCACTTCGCACAGCAAGTCGCTTGCAATGTTCTTCATCTCTTAACTCGAAGCAGACTGACTCGCAAGCCATCTGTCTTTCTCCGACAATTCTTCTATTTCACCACATCTATTTCATCATCCTTCTAACATTGTCTCTATTGCATCAGCCAAAGAACTGCAAGCGTAATGCTCATTTGAGCTTGTATCAAATGATGCTCTGTCCATTTAACATTATGTTACCTAACATACTGTCCGTTAACTTTCAAACTAAACATATCTAGATCTGTAATTCTTCGACATATATATGTATATATATATATATATATATGTATATGGAGTGTAGTGGATCTACGCGCGTTTGCTATTAAAAGAGCAACTCTCTTGTTATTTTGGATATAACAACATGAAGAGAGATTGCATACACAGGAGTGTGTTAAAAAACAGACAAACGCGATACGACAGAAAAAGAAATAGCAAAGTACACACAACCGCGGCCAAATCGGAAAATATTAGCGAACTCTTTTAAACTGTATAGATACTTACACATACATATACATATAAGGATATATATATATATACTGTGCCAAGTATACACAAAGTAGAAAAGATGGCTGAGAAAATGCCGGTAGAACGCTTATGTACTTATATATATGCTGTGTCACATATATATAAGGTACAAGGAAAAAAATATGGCGCGAACACGAGACTTGCACAAAATGTATGGAGAAAAAAGTGTATTACTTATCTTGACAACCAATTGCTTGCTGGGGTCGAGCGATATCTAATATCCGGCTCGAAGGACCAAAATGTGGAGGGGGGCGTCTTTCCAATAAATAAAAACACTTTCAATTCTGATACGTAGTGGGTTTGTTCACTTTACAAACTTTTTATTCGACACTTGAAAAATGTACTTGTGCATGTGCTTGCGAAAATTCGAATATAAAGGTAGAAGGCGGAATAGAAAAAGCACTAAAAGGGCAGGGTGACCATCTCTAGAGGAAACCAAGAAAGGTGTTGCTGCACGTATGACACGGTCACACGCACAGTATACCAGCTTTGTCGCTATCGATAACTTGCGATCGCGACCACACTGTCAGCTGGCCTGAGTGGTCACACCTGCAGTCATCTGGCATCAACAAAAATAAAATAATAAAATAAACCTTCAGTCTGTGTCCAGCACACAAAGTGATACTATTAAAACCCATTATAAAATTGGAATTAACTCCTTTGCATGAAACTTAACAAACTCAACTCGAACACTTAGAACCAGTGAAGTTTGTAAACAACATTTCAAATGTTTGTTCACTTTTAAGTTGATACATGTATGAATTGTGTAATTTGAGTTTATATTGTTACACTGGAATTGAAAGAAATTAATTTGAATTGCATAAGAAATGGAAATGAATCCTTTATGTATTTATGTTATATCTAATGTTGAAGATATAAGTTGAGATATATGTAGGCGTTTAAGAAAGAGAAAAACGGGAATCCCCCGATCATAAACAAAACAACTGTCAATCTACTTGTAGTTTGAAACTAGAGATGTGCTATATATAATATTTTTAAAAAAAGGTCGATGTCGTGTCGATAATGAATGATGAAATATTTACCGACGAGAATAAGATGTAAAAAAATGTAAAAATCCCCGCATTTTCCCCACATAATGCCAATCCCCAATCAACTTAAAATGGGGAATTCCCCACAAATTGGCAACGCTGGGTCCCATGTTTCACTCTAGTATGTTCTAGCGTTGCCACTCAACTAACGTCACAATTTGATTGTCATTTCCACTTGGCGTTACCACTAAGGGAACGAGCTAGAAACAAAAACATTTATTTTAATTTTTTGTAAATTAATGCTCACTTCAGTATATTTATGCAAAGCGTTGCCACTAAGTTGTAATATAACATTGCTGTTTGAACGTTTGAACGCCAATGTAAAAAACTCAAATAATTCCTAGAGGTTGCAAAAATTGTAATAAAAAAAGTGTGGAGGGGGGCGTCTTTCCAATAAATAAAAACACTTTCAATTCTGATACGTAGTGGGTTTGTTCACTTTACAAACTTTTTATTCGACACTTGAAAAATGTACTTGTGCATGTGCTTGCGAAAATTCGAATATAAAGGTAGAAGGCGGAATAGAAAAAGCACTAAAAGGGCAGGGTGACCATCTCTAGAGGAAACCAAGAACAGTGTGGCTGCGCGTATGACACGGTCATACGCACAGTATACCAGCTTTGTCGCTATCGATAACTTGCGATCGCGACCACACTGTCAGCTGGTCTGAGTGGTCACACCTGCAGTCATCTGGCATCAACATCCTCCCCCCCTTGCAATGAGTTGCAACCGGTATCATTGTCCAAATGGACCGGACAGAATCCAACCCAAGGTGGAATTCTGGGACATCAGCCAGGTTGGATGATGTGAGGATACACATCAGTGCCGAGCACCAGGGACACCATCGATGGCTGGAACCAGCGTTCGTCGGCGAGCGTAATCCTGCTCCAAGTTTTCGCCATCGTCGGGTCAGAGGGGAGTGCGGCAGCAGAGTTAAGAGTCCACCTGCAGCAGCACCTTTCGACGGAACTCGGATGTCCGCGAGCGGATGATCTCCGTGCAGACCCCTTCCGTGCCAACGCGGGTGACGGATAGCCGGTAGGCCGTTGTCAATGATGCGCTGATACGGCTGGTTGCCGCGCACGGGTCGATCAGCGCTCGCATCTCGAATGTCTTACATCCGGTGTCGATTAGGATGTTGGCCGTTGGAAGGATGCCACAGCCTTGTCCTGCAGCAAGGATGCGAGCGACGTCGGAAAAGCCCCCTCGGGCGTAGGCGAGGCCGGTCGATGGGGAGACGGCGAGCGGGAGCGTGACCGTGGCGAACGTTGCCATGTTGGGGTTCGCGAACGTGGCCGTGTTGCGGTTCGCGACCGGGTGGAGACCGGTTGGTCATCGCCTCGCCGCTGACGGTTGGGATGAGCGCTGCGTGCCTCCTTGAAGTGCAGCAGTGTGTGGTGGTCCCCCCGACACACCCTGCACCTTTCCGCGCTGCGGCAGGATTGCCCGGAGTGTTGGTGGGCCAAACAGTTAGAGCAGTAGTCGTTGATGAGTACTGCTCTCAACCGTTTCTCCGCTGTCAGCCTCAGGAATCGCCGACACTTCCGGAGTGGGTGAATCCCACGGCACACGCGACACCGGAACGAGTGGGTGCCAGCGGGGTGGTCCTGGTGGGTGGATGTATGTGATGGCATACTACATGAAATGAAACAAGAAAAAAACAAACGATTATTGTAGTAGCCTCTTTGCAGTGTCAATGACACACGGAACAGGACAGCATAGGACAACACAGGACGACGAATAGGAGTACGAAATAGGATGTTATTCGTCCTTCAGTCCTTCTGACGTGGAGGGGTCAGTCTTGCTGTCCATCGGGAGTAGAATGAGTTTGGCAACGGGCCTTCGGATAGTACCCCGCGCCGTGAGCACATCCACAACTCGGACCTTGGGATCGGTGCCTGGACACGTCGTCAGCACCCGTCCTAGGCGCCACTCGTTTGAGGGGAGGTTGTCTTCTTTTATGACGACCATGTCACCGATCCGAAGGTTCCGTGTAGGGGATTGCCATTTCGTCCGTTTGTGCAGCTCCTTCAGGTACTCATCTTTCCAACGGAAACAAAATTGTTGGTGAAGAGCCTTCAGTCGCTGCCACCGATTGAGGATGGAGGTGGCCGTTTGGTTAATTGGTGGTTCCAACAGCGAAATAGGAGGGCCACCTATGAGGAAATGGCCAGGAGTGAGCGCTAGTAAGTCCGAAGGATCCTCGGACATAGGGGAAATCGGCCTCGAATTCAGGCAGGCTTCGATCTTAGCGAGAAGAGTGGACAACTCTTCGAACGTATACTTCGGAGGTCGCCTTGTAAAAGAGTGCCTTGAAACTCTTTACGCCGGCTTTCCATAATCCACCCATATGCGGGGCGCCCGGCGGGTTGAAGTGCCAGGATAGGCTCTTGTGGGCGTGTTGTGCGATGATGCACTCCCTCGTCGCTTCCAAGAAGTCGTAGAAGATCACTTTGTCAGCTCCAACGAAGGTTTTCCCGTTGTCCGAGTACATCTGGTATGGACACCCGCGCCGTGCGATGAAACGGGAGAATGTGGCCAGGAATTTCTCCGTCGTGAGATCCGATGTTGTCTCCAAGTGGATCGCCTTCGTGCTGAAGCACACGAAGACGCAGACATACCCTTTGGTGATGAGATCACGCAAACCTTGGTGATTGTAGATCACGCAAACCTTGCAAGAGTTGATGGTGGATTTGACGAGTACCTTCAATTTCGGAATCCAGAATCTGGAGCGGATCAGCCGCGTGCCGACTTGGTTACCCCCATGTAAGGATATACGATGGGTGAATCGAACCAGTAGTCGTGCAAAGGACGAGGAATACGAGAGGACGATTGGATGATTCTCATCATAACGCAGCGAGTGGGACGCCCTCAGACGCCCACAGGCCCGTAGAATCCCCTTGCCATCGAGGAAAGGGTTCAAGTTTCGGATTGAACTTGAGGAAGGAACCTGCTGCTTGGACTGCAGTGGTATTCTTGTTGAAAAGTTTGTCGTTGAGCCATGACGATTAGCCGCTCTTGGATCCGTGACAGCTCATCCGCTTGGACCACGGTAGAGCTTGGAACTGCCAACTTCCGACTTCTATCGATGAATCTGAGAACATAGGCAGACGTGCGCAGTGCCTTGCCAAACTCAGAGAACTTATTCAGGAAGTCAGGAGTAGGAGGTAACTTAACGACGTTGCACTTAATCCGCTGCTCCAGCAGAGTCTCCGGAATGGGACTTGGAGATGTTGGCCATTGATCCGACGGGAGATGAAGCCACTCTGGTTCATGCCACCACAAAGGATTACGCATCAATTCTTGTGGCAGGACACCTCGGCTTGCAAGATCTGCCGGTTTGTGCTCGGATCGCACATGCGACCAGTTCTTGGCGTCGCTGGCTTGGACAATTTTGGCCACACGATTGGCCACAAAGGTTGTCCATCTGCAGGGTGGCTTGTTCAACCAGGCGATAACAATTGTTGAATCAGTCCAAAAGAAAGTCTGGAAACTTTCTGCTGGCAGATTCAGGAGGAGGGCTGCAGATAACTCAGCCAACAGGACTGCGCCACAAAGCTCCAAACGTGGCACTGAGAGAGACTTGACAGGAGCCACTATTGTCTTCGCAGTGAGGAGATGTGTGGAAACCTTGTTTGCCGTCTCCACACGGAAATAGATCGCCGCTCCATACGCCCTTTCTGAAGCATCACAGAATCCGTGGTACTGGAGCTTCACTCGTGTCTAGAATTGGACCCATCTTGGAATCCGGATCTTTCCCAGAGCAGGATAGCTCTGGAGGTACTCCTTCCATTGGAGTAAAAGATCCGTGGGTAAATGCTCGTCCCATTCAAGCGTTCTCAGCCAGATCTCCTGCATGAAGATCTTGTCTCGGATAACGAAAGGGGGCCAGCCACCCGACTGGGTCGAAAAGCTTAGCGATTTGCGAAAGCACTTCCCTCTTCGTGTAGGAGTCCTGATGGGCAACTTCTGGTGGCATGAACCACCTGATGCCCAGAGTTTTCGCCGTACAGGAGTCTTCGAGTTCGAGGAAATCTTCTCGAAGTAAATGGTCCTTTGGAATGTCCTTCAGCACGCTCTTATGGTTCGACGTCCACTTCCTCAGCGGGAAGCCAGCGCTGTCCAGGGCTGCACACACTTCCGCAATGGTCCGGATGGCCTCTTCTTTCGTGTGTGTCCCCGCCAGGACGTCGTCCACGTACATGTTGTTGAAAATGACTCGGCTTGCGAGAGGATACTCCAAGCGTATGTCATCAGCAAGTTGCTGGAGGACTCGTAGAGCCAGGAAAGGCGCACAGTTGACACCGAATGTCACTGTGTTCAACTCGAAGTCACGGATCTCATCGTCCGACGTACGGAACAGAATTCGTTGGAACGGCGTGTGCTTCGATTCCATGAGGATTTGGCGATACATCTTCGTTATGTCCGCATTGAACACATATCGATAGTATCGCCATCTGAGGATCTTCAACGTGAGATCTGATTGGAGAATGGGCCCTGAATGAAGGAAATCATTCAGACTCTTACCATATGAGGATGGACAAGATGCGTTGAAAACGACTCGCACCTTCGTTGTGGTGCTATCTGGTTTGAGTACGGCGTGGTGAGGCAGGTAGAAATTGGGAGTCGTGACAATCGCCTGAGGCGATATGGGTGTCATATGACCCAAGTCCACGTACTCCTGGAGAACGGCATTGTACTGTTCCTTTAGAGAATCGTTTCTTGACAAACGATTCTCGTTCTTGAGGAATTGAGCCAGCGCTATAGATCTGGAATGACCCAGTTGAATGCCATCGGGCTTCCGGAGTGGAAGAGTCACCCGATATCTGCCACATTTGCTACGAGAAGTAGTCTTAACGAAGTTTTCTTAGCAAACGAAGTCTGTCTCCTTTATCAGCTTCGCTGGAATATACTCCACCTCCCAAAATTTGGAAAGTAGGCTGTCGAGCTATTCGTCTGCTTGGAGGGCGACTCTTCTCGAAAACGCAGAAACAGTTGTCGACACATTCTGGGAGACGGGGCCGGTGAGAATCCAGCCAAACACGGTCTCCTGCCCAAGGAGTGAGCCACAAATGTTTGGCCGGGAGCCCCTCAAGATGACTGACGGAAGGATATCCGCGCCAATTAGAATATCAATCTGAGCGCTCTTGTAGAAGTGTGGATCTGCCAGTTCTATCGCTGGTAGATCCCTTAGGAAAGCTCGCGGCATATCGCGGGAGGGCAGTTTGCCTGCCAACTGTGGAATTACGAATGTCTCGATATGGAGCCTCGGCTTCGTCGGAGAACCAATGCTGAAGTGACATAACTTCTGCGATTGGGCCGCAACTGCGTGATTTAGCCCGGATACCTGGGCTCGCACGGACTGGAAAGGCAACTTAATGCATTGGAACAGACGCTCAGAAATGAAGGTCGCTTCGGACCCGGAATCAATAAGCGCACGTGCGGTGTATGTAGTGCCCAAGTGGCATACGTTGATGACCGCCGTGCCGAGAAGGACATTCTGAGCATTATTGGCAAAGAAATTTTGCAAATTTGTTGCCGTTGGATTTGAAGTGGACTGTATATTGGAAGGTGAAGAGGCACCATTGTGGGCACTGTCGCCCCGATGGAGAAGAGTGTTGTGCCGCCCTTTGAATGTAAAGCAATTGTGCGCACTCGTGCACTCTCGGAGTTGGTGACCTCTTGCGAAACAGTTTAAACAGAGACTTTTCTGTTTGATGTATGTCATCCGCTCATTGACCGACATTTGCAAAAAACGCGGACACACCCGGACAGGGTGATTCTCCTTTGAGCACAAATCACACGATTTGCCTTTCGGAGTGACTCGGGCCTCAAAGAAGTTGACTCGCTTGGAATTCTGCGGACGGGATGGTCCTGCAGTCGCGTTCTGTGGGTTGGCATTCTGTTTCACGTCCTCAATCGCTTCGAGCGTACGATAGCGCTCATTGAGGAACGTGCTCATATCCTAACATGCGGGAATTTTCGCTTTGTCCACAAAGATTGCTCCCACAACGAGAGTGTGAGCTTGGGGAGTTTGGACGAGCAGAGGAAAACGAGGATGCAATCTGCGAACGGGCTACAGACGGAAATGTCTGAATGCTCAAGAGCGGTCAAGCCACGCTGAATCGTGCTCTGCAGCTCCTTGATTGCTGCTCCCGACTCTTGGGTAACCGTGGACAGGTTGAACAGGATTTTTAACTGGCTTGTTATTAACAAGCGCTTGTTTTCAAATCGTTCGCAGAGAGCACCCCATGCCGACGCGAAACCATCGTTTGTCAGCGGAAATTTGGCTACGATCTCATTGGCCTCAACCGGAGTCAACCTTGGATTGTTGACATAGATGGCCGTGAAAAGGTCACGGAAGGTCGGCCACCGCAAGTAATTCCCACGGAACACTTCGGTGTCGACTGGAGGGAGCCGGCAGCCACTGGAGTATACAGGAGGAACGGATGCTTCTCTCCTGCTGGACCCGGAAACTTGGGTAATTTGCCCCTTAACATGGGCGAGACACCGCTCATACACTGCATAGCAGTGATCGTATTTCGCCTTCATGGCCTGTGTGCCTTCGCTGTCGCCGTCTTGATGCAGTGCATCAGCGCATGTGGAATAGGCGGCTTCGACATTGTCCCAGAGGGCTTGCAGCCGGTCACGACGGATCTCGTACGTGTGTACATTGTCGTCTTCGGCTGCAGGCCCTCTGACCCGACTCTCAAAGTGCACCAGAGACACTGACGAAGTTGCTGAGAGCCATCGCACGGGTTTCGCTAAGTTTAGCTTGGACGGAACGGGTAGTTGCCTGACTACGTGGAGAAGTCGAAGATGTACGCAACGGCGGAGTCTTTGCAGAAGCAGACGGCGACGCACGATCGACTTTTACTCGGAGTTGAGCGGCAGGGGTGGCGGATTTGGACCCCGAAGGAGCGGGCGAAGCGGACGACAGGCGACGAGCTGTGGTCGGAAGCTTTAACGAGTGTTTTGAGTCCTTTTCGCTCTTTTGGCTCTTTACGGCAGTCACTTTAGCACTTTAGAGTCTTCTTCTCAACCCAGACTCACGATAAAGCGGACAGCCGAAAGCAAGCACAAAATGGATAGGAACTTCGGCTGTCACAGGATAGTGAGAAAAGCCGACACAAGAAAACAGACGAGGAGGAAAAAATCGTTGTTGGAAAAACAACATTGTGTTGGAAAAAGCAAAATTGTTTAAATAAAAACACAAACAGCAGCGTGAATCTTTATTACTCGGTGGGATTGCTGCTATTTATATACGTATACGGAGATGGATAATATATATGTATGTGTAATAATGGATTGGTATATATAATCTCAATGTATGAGGAGTATATACGGAGTGTATATGTAACGTGTACGGAAGTGTACGTGTATGTATGTGATAATATATATATATTATATGGGTAATACTGGACTTGAGTATGCAACTTCAGTATGTATGGAACATATACGGAGTGTATATGTGTGTAAGTGTCGTGTATGGAAGTGTACGTGTATGTATGTGTGTTGTATGTGGATGTATATATGTCGTATGTATATGTATGTATATATATATATGTCGGAGAATACTGATTTTGCACTGGAGTGATTGGCTCTTCATCTCCTTCCATGATTTGTTTATATGTAATGGCACTTCGCAAAGCAAGTCGCTTGCAATGTTCTTCGTCTCGTCACTCGAAGCAGACTGACTCGCAAGCCATCTGTCTCTCTCCGCCAATTCTTCTATTTCACCACATCTATTTCATCATCCTTCTAACATTGTCTCTATTGCATCAGCCAAAGAACTGCAAGCGCCATGCTCATTTGAGCTTGTATCAAATGATGCTCTGTCCATTTAACATTATGTTACCTAACATACTGTCCGTTAACTTTCAAACTAAACATATCTAGATCTGTAATTCTTCGACACGGCCATCCTGACCTTTACGCGTCCTCGCGTATCATGCTTCTCAAAAAGATTCATCATAATAATAACTTTTATTCAATATTTCAATTTCATTCATTTCTCGTAACTTAAAATTCTATTTTACATTAATTTTCCGCTAATTTCTATCTTATAGTAATAAAAAAGTTAAAGTATTCTCCATTACAAAGTGAAAATTAAAATCAACAACATAATTCATAAATTCATCAAATGCATTGTAGTTCAATGGTGTGCCTTGCCCTGCTCAACTTCTTTTTTTTTTTAACTTAATTTTACCGAACATATCTACCGCCACAGCGACATTTTTTTTTTTTTATCTTTCCTCATCTCTTTGTACCATAACTCCTTCTCTCAACATCTCTTCATCACTTTATACTCTTAGGCTCTTACTGCACACACTGCAACGTTCACCCGCACACTCTGCGTACTGGTCCCTCTGGACCCACATAGTCCCCCGCCATGCAGTAACTGCGCAGATTACTACATGACACGGCTATAGCCTTTGTAAATGATTTAATCTCAGCTTATGGTACCTACGAGTGCCTCAGTCGACGATCTCTCGCACTCATCTGCCTCTACTTCATTAGCCATCGCACGCAGCTGCTCGTGGGCATACTTATATGTTCGCTTGCTTGTAAGAGATTTCAATATATAACGGTCACCATCAAGCTTTTCTATTATGACAAACGGTCCGTTAAATTTTGGATCTAGCTTTGTTTGGTGCCGTTCTTCATTTTTGAGCAGGACATGGTCACCTACATTGTAACTTACAATCTTAGCCTTATTCTTGTCATAGCGTTGCTTCTCATATTCAGCACTATTCTTTATATTTTGTAAGGCCTTTGATCTAACATGTTCAATGTCAATGTCCACTTCTTCTACCATTGGCATCATGCCCATTGGTCTTGCCTCTTTACCAATTAATAACTCCAATGCACTAAGCTTTGTGACTCTATTGGCCGTGCAATTCATGGCTAACTGCACTTCTTTTAAGGCATCCTGCCAAGATCGCTTGCTTGTCTCAACTGCCGTCAACATTGCTTTCATGGTACTCATAACGCGCTCAACCTGTCCATTCGCCCGGCTTGCACCGGTCGCTATCAGATACAAGTCAATTTTTTGTGATAAGCAAAATTGCCTAAAATCACCACTCGCAAAACTGCGACCTTGATCGGCAATGATACGAGTGGGTACCCCAAACATACATATAGTGGACTTCAATGCCTCTATGCAACTATTAGTGTCGAGGCTAAGAGCGTGGTGTAGATGACCATATTTAGTGAAAGCATCTATTTGCACTATCACGTATTCTTTGATGTCATTTTTGCCACTCAACTTGCCACTTATATCCATGTGCACGGTATGCCATGGTATGGAAACTTTGGGTATGGGGTGTAGTTCTATTTGGGCCTTTCCCGACGTTGACTTTGAAAGCTTGCAGGTGATGCAATTCTCAACAAATTTTCGCACATATTTGGACATATTTGGGAACCAATACTGCGTATATACCTTATCTAGTGTTTTCTCCCATCCCAAATGCATTATGGCCTCATGTACGTGATTAATCACGGACCACCTAAATGCTCGCGGTATTACCGGCAGACATCGACTTTGTCCGTTTCTCTGTATTACTCTATACAACATGCCTGACCGCATTTCGTACGTCTTTGCATCTTCATGTCTCAGTTCGTTATTTTGCAACTTTGCTATTAAGTCCGTAATCTCTATATCTCGCTGCTGTTCAGCAAGTAGCCAGTTATCTGTAATGTCTGCCATGCATATACGTACTTCCGTTATTTTGGTAGACTTAGTAACCTTGTCAATTGGTAGTGGATTGCGCGAAAGGAAATCTACATGTGCCATACTGTTTCCTCTTCTATATTCTACCTCAAACTCAAAGGACTGCAGATATGCCCACCAGCGATGGACCCTTGGCGTTAATTCTATTTTATTGCGGCTAGCTTTGAGCGAATTACAATCCGTGAAAACGACAAATGGACGACCCTGCAAATAATGACGAAAATGTTTCACTGCGTTGTACACTGCCAGTGTCTCCAGTTCATATGAGGGGTATCTTGTTTCAGCCCCTGTAGTACACTTGCTATAATATTCTATGACTCTTGGTTTAACGTTTATCTTGTGCATTAAGATAGCTCCATAGCAGTCTGCACTAGCGTCAGTATGGAGTTCAACCGGGTATTGTGGGTCATAGATGATAAGAACTGAGTCGCTAACCAATGCAGATATTATTTCTTGGCGTACCTGCTCATGCTTCTCATGCCACTCGAATTTGCTGTTTTTTTGACGTTAAAAAATATAAGGGCTTCATTAATTCAGAAAACCAAGGAATGACTTGTCGGAAGTAGGAAGATAAGCCAATAAATTGTCTTAGTTGCGTAACTGTCTGTGGGGGTTGTAATGCAGTCAATGCCTGAATTTTTCGCGGCTTTGGTCTTATTTCTCCGTTTTCAATTGTATACCCCAAGTATTCAACACTTGGCTCCAAGAAGGAACACTTATCAATATTGTAAGAGAAGCCGACATTAGACAACCTTTGCAATACCTCCTTAAGTCTATTAAAGGCCTCCTCTTTTGTGCTAGAAACAATTAAGACATCATTAATGTAAACAATTGCATACGAATAGGCCACTTCATCCAAAGCACGCATTATGGCTCGCTGAAATACAGATGAAGCGTTCTTCAAGCCAAATGGCATTGCTATAAATTCATATTGACCTTCTGTCGTAACAAATGCTGTGCGTTCTATTGACTCGGGATGTATTGGTATTTGGTAAAGCCACTCGCCATGTCAAGACTTGTAAAATACTTGCTACCGCGCAGTCTATCAATTTGGTCCGATATTAATGGTAACGGATATTTATCGGAGACCGTATTGGCATTCAACTCACGATAATCGATACATAAACGATCACTGCCGTCCTTTTCTTTACCAGCAGCATTGGACTCGCGAAAGGGGAACAGCTTGGACGTATGACTATTGCTGCCAGAAGTTCTTGTATTTTACCTCTCACCAATATCTTTTCTTCCACGCTTAATCTATACGGACGCCTCATTACCGTTTTATTGGCATCAATCAGACGGATATCCAATTCACCCGTGTTGACTCGTCGGTAAGGTATACCCTTTATGAATGTTGATGCGTGAGGTTTTAATATTTCTGCCAGTTCGGTTCGGTCAGACTGAGTTAGATTAACATCACTATTTATGGAGTCCATAAAATTCCACTCAACAGTGCTAGACAGGGTATTAACAGTATTAATTTTGTGTAAAATAAACTTATTGGCATCTATAGTTACGCCAAAGCCCTGACCTAAAATTTCACGGCCAATCAGTGCATCGTGCTTCAAATATTTGTCCATGACAACGTGAAACAGGATCTCTATCGAAAACTCACATATCTTAACAGTGGTCAGAATTTGCATTGAACATGTTACTGATCCTTCACCTATGCCGCTTATAAGTACAGTGTTATTCATTCTCTTGCCAATGAAGTTATTAGCTAATTTTTCTTTTAATAGGGAGCACTCTGCCCCTGAATCAAACAAGTAAGAAAGCTACAGTCGAGCGTACTCGACTGTGAGATACCCGCTACCCATTTTGAATAAAAGCAATATATTTTGCGGTATTATTCTCAAAATATACCAAATATACTGCAAAATTCTAAAAATATACCAAATGGTATATGTGGTATATCGATATAGTACCGCATTCAAAATATACCATAGATAGCACAATATACCAGATTGTCAGCCAAAGCAACTCAGACCCTAGTAAGTAGGCGTTTTTGCGCATACAAAAGTATTTCTTTAATTACTTCCACAATTTTTTTCTGATCGCAACCAAATTTTCAGGGATCATAACTACTATAGTTATTACTGTATATACCAAAATTCGTAGCTTTAAAATTACGCTTGTTATTAGATTTTTTTGATTTGCAGGGGCGGAAGTGGGCGTGGCAAAAATTTGAAACAAACTTGATCTGCGTGCAAACATAACAAATGCTGTCGAAAAAAAATTATAGCTCTATCTCTTATAGTCTCTGAGATCTAGGTGTTCATACGGACAGACGGACAGACGGACATGGCTATATCGTCTCGGCTGTTGACGCTGATCAAGAATATATATACTTTATAGGGTCGGAGATGCCTCCTTCTACCTGTTACATACATTTCCTGCCGGCACAAAGTTATAATACCCTTCTACGGGTATAAAAAGTACGGAACGGGCTCACCGTGTTGGTATATGATCCCCTTTGGGTCGACGACGGTGCACACATCCACTCGCTTCTCATAAGTGTTGCCCTTGCTTGAAGATGAAGAGGTCGGGCATTTGGTTGCAATATGACCTAACTGGCCGCACTTGTAGCAGGTTAAAGTTGACATATCCCTCTTTGGTGTGGCACTGCCGCGAGTAGAGTTGAATTTTGTCTTACTTGCGTCTCCCGGTTTTCTGCTTCGACATTCTGCCATTTTATGGCCAGGTTTGCCACAAGAGTGGCACTTTCCCTACCACGATGTTCTCCGCTTCTTTTGTTCAGGGACACTGGTATAGTCTGGTGTCTCGCAGTCATTACGCTTGCCAAACGCATAGGCACGCAATTGTTGCTCCAGTTCGCTTCGTGTTTTGATGTTCGTTGTAAACAATAATCGCTGCAGTCGTTTATCTATTTGCGCAGCATGCGCTAACACGATCGATACGGCAATTTCTTCGCTGCTCACATTTTTCCACTTTGACAGTAAAGCCGTTACTTGTCTGCTGGCATACACAGACAAACATTCGCTTGGCCTTGGTTTACTGCTGAACATATTAAGCAATATGGCAGCTGACGTCTCTACACCTTCATATCTTTGGATAAACAGTTCTCGGAATTCCGGCCACTTTATTCCACTGTAACAGATTTGTGACAGCCACTGAGATGCTCCTCCTTCCAAAGAGTTGCTTAACGCCATAACGAGAGCGCTACCCTCCAACATGTTCTCTGCCATGATTATGTCAACAGTTTTACACCAAGCAGCAGCATCTGCGTTCGCAGTATCGGGACAAAACTTTGGAAGCGTTACTTTTCTACTGGGTTGCGTCGCTGTTCTGGGAATCTGCATCGATTTAATTAATTCCCGAAAAGATTTGTTTTGCGCTTTGGGGCGAGACCGATCTCACTTCTGATGTCGGAGAATACTGATTTTGCACTGGAGTGATTGGCTCTTCATCTCCTTCCATGATTTGTTTATATGTAATGGCACTTCGCACAGCAAGTCGCTTGCAATGTTCTTCGTCTTGTCACTCGAAGCAGACTGACTCGCAAGCCATCTGTCTCTCTCCGCCAATTCTTCTATTTCACCACATCTATTTCATCATCCTTCTAATATTGTCTCTATTGCATCAGCCAAAGAACTGCAAGCGTAATGCTCATTTGAGCTTGTATCAAATGATGCTCTGTCCATTTAACATTATGTTACCTAACATACTGTCCGTTAACTTTCAAACTAAACATATCTAGATCTGTAATTCTTCGACATATATATGTATATATATATATATGTATATGGAGTGTAGTGGATCTACGCGCGTTTGCTATTAAAAGAGCAACTCTCTTGTTATTTTGGATATAACAACATGAAGAGAGATTGCATACACAGGAGTGTGTTAAAAAACAGACAAACGCGATACGACAGAAAAAGAAATAGCAAAGTACACACAACCGCGGCCAAATCGGAAAATATTAGCGAACTCTTTTAAACTGTATAGATACTTACACATACATATACATATAAGGATATATATATATATACTGTGCCAAGTATACACAAAGTAGAAAAGATGGCTGAGAAAATGCCGGTAGAACGCTTATGTACTTATATATATGCTGTGTCACATATATATAAGGTACAAGGAAAAAAATATGGCGCGAACACGAGACTTGCACAAAATGTATGGAGAAAAAAGTGTATTACTTATCTTGACAACCAATTGCTTGCTGGGGTCGAGCGATATCTAATATCCGGCTCGAAGGACCAAAATGTGGAGGGGGGCGTCTTTCCAATAAATAAAAACACTTTCAATTCTGATACGTAGTGGGTTTGTTCACTTTACAAACTTTTTATTCGACACTTGAAAAATGTACTTGTGCATGTGCTTGCGAAAATTCGAATATAAAGGTAGAAGGCGGAATAGAAAAAGCACTAAAAGGGCAGGGTGACCATCTCTAGAGGAAACCAAGAAGGTGTTGCTGCACGTATGACACGGTCACACGCACAGTATACCAGCTTTGTTGCTATCGATAACTTGCGATCGCGACCACACTGTCAGCTGGCCTGAGTGGTCACACCTGCAGTCATCTGGCATCAACACCAACGGAAACAAAATTGTTGGTGAAGAGCCTTCAGTCGCTGCCACCGGTTGAGGATGGAGGTGGCCGGTTGATTAATTGGTGGTTCCAACAGCGAAATAGGAGGGCCACCTATGAGGAAATGGCCAGGAGTGAGCGCTAGTAAGTCCGCAGGATCCTCGGACATAGGGAAATCGGCCTCGAATTCAGGCAGGCTTCGATCTTAGCGAGAAGAGTGGACAACTCTTCGAACGTATACTTTCGAGGTGGATGTCGCCTTGTAAAAGAGTGCCTTGAAAACTCTTTACGCCGGCTTTCCCATAATCCACCCATATGCGCCCGGCGGGTTGAAGTGCCAGGATAGGCTCTTGTGGGCGTGTTGTGCGATGATGCACTCCTCGTCGCTTCCAAGAAGTCGTTGGAGATCACTTTGTCAGCTCCAACGAAGGTTTTCCCGTTGTCCGAGTACATTTGGTGTGGACACCCGCGCCGTGCGATGAAACGGGAGAATGCGGCCAGGAATTTCTCCGTCGTGAGATCCGATGTTGTCTCCAAGTGGATCGCCTTCGTGCTGAAGCACACGAAGACGCAGACATATCCCTTTGGTGATAAGGCAGGCTCGGCCAGTGTAGTTCTTTATTTCGAATGGGCCGGCGAAGTCGACTCCAGTGTGCGTGAACGGTCTCGAGTAGGACGCCCTTTCCGGGCAAGTCCCCATCATTTGGGTCTGCAATCTCTTCTTGTAGATGACGCAAACCTTGCAGGAGTTGATGGTGGATTTAACGAGGACCTTCAACTTTGGAATCCAGAATCTGGAACGGATCAGCCGCATGACGACTTGGTTACCCCCATGTAAGGATATACGATGGGTGAAACGAACCAGTAGTCGTGCAAAGGACGAGGAATACGAGAGGATGATTGGATGACTCTCATCGTAACGCAGCGAGTGGGACGCCCTCAGACGCCCACAGGCCCGTAGAATCCCCTTGCCATCGAGGAAAGGGTTCAAATTTCGGATTGAACTTGAGGAAGGAACCGGCTGCTTGGACTGCAGACATTGGTATTCCTGTTGGAAAGTGTGTCGTTGAGCCATGACGATTAGCCGCTCTTGGATCCGTGACAGCTCATCCGCCTGGACCACGGTAGAGCTTGGAACTGCCAACTTCCGACTCTTATCGATGAATCGGAGAACATAGGCAGACGTGCGCAGTGCCCTGCCAAACTCAGAGAACTTGCTCAGGAAGTCGGGAGTCGGAGGTAACTTAGCGACGTTGCACTTAATCCGCTGCTCCAGCAGAGTCTCCGGAATGGGACTTGGAGATGTTGGCCATTGCTCCGACGGGAGATGAAGCCACTCTGGTCCATGCCACCACAAAGGATTACGAATCAATTCTTGTGGCAGGACACCACGGCTTGCAAGATCTGCCGGATTGTGCTCGGATCGCACATGCGACCAGTTCTTGGCGTCGCTGGCTTGGACAATCTTGGCCACACGATTGGCCACAAAGGTTGTCCATCGGCAGGGTGGCTTGTTCAACCAGGCGAGAACAATTGTTGAGTCGGTCCAAAAGAAAGTCTGGAAACTTTCTGCTGGCAGATTCAGGAGGAGGGCTGCAGATAGCTCAGCCAACAGGACGGCGCCACAAAGCTCCAGACGTGGCACTGAGAGAGACTTGACAGGAGCCACCTTTGTCTTCGCAGTAAGGAGATGCGTGGAAACCTTGTTCGCCGTCTCCACACGGACATAGATCGCTGCTCCGTACGCCCTTTCTGATGCATCACAGAATCCGTGGTACTGGAGCTTCACTCGTGTCTGGAATTGGACCCATCTTGGAATCCGGATCTTTCCCAGAGCAGGATAGCTCTGGAGGTACTCCTTCCATTGGAGTGAAAGATCCGTGGGTAGATGCTCGTCCCATTCGAGCGTTCTCAGCCAGATCTCCTGCATGAAGATCTTGGCTCGGATAACGAAAGGGGCCAGCCACCCGGCTGGGTCGAAAAGCTTAGCGATTTGCGAGAGCACTTCCCTCTTCGTGTAGGAGTCCTGATGGGAAACTTCGGGTGGCATGAAGAAGAACTCGTCATCGTGAGCTTGCCACCTGATGCCCAGAGTTTTCGCCGTACTGGAGTCTTCGAGTTCAAGGAAATCTTCTCGAAGTAGATGGTCCTTTGGAATGTCCTTCAGCACGCTCTTATGGTTCGACGTCCACTTCCTCAGCGGGAAGCCAGCGCTGTCCAGGGCTGCACACACTTCCGCAATGGTCCGGATGGCCTCTTCTCTTGTGTGTGTCCCCGCCAGGACGTCGTCCACGTACATGTTGTTGAAATGACTCGGCTTGCGAGAGGATACTCCAAGCGTATGTCATCAGCAAGTTGCTGGAGGACTCGTAGAGCCAGGAAAGGCGCACAGTTGACACCGAATGTCACTGTGTTCAACTCAAAGTCACGGATCTCACCGTCCGACGTGCGGAACAGAATTCGTTGGAACGGTGTGTGCTTTGAGTCCATGAGGATTTGGCGATACATCTTCGTTATGTCCGCATTGAACACATATCGATAGTATCGCCATCTGAGGATCTGTAACGTGAGATCCGATTGGAGAATGGGCCCTGAATGAAGGATATCATTCAGACTCTTGCCATTCGAGGATGGACAAGATGCGTTGAAAACGACCCGCACCTTCGTTGTGGTGCTATCTGGTTTGAAAACGGCGTGGTGAGGCAGGTAGAAATTAGGAGTCGTGACAATCGCCTGAGGCGATATGGGTGTCATATGACCCAAGTCCACGTACTCCTGGAGAACGGCATTGTACTGTTCCTTTAGAGAATCGTTTCTTGACAAACGATTCTCGTTCTTGAGAAATTGAGCCAGCGCTATAGATCTGGAATGACCCAGTTCAATGCCATCGGGCTTCCGGAATGGAAGAGTCACCCGATATCTACCACATTTGCTACGAGAAGTAGTCTTAACGAAGTTTTCTTCGCAAACGAAGTCTGACTCCTTTATCAGCTTCGCTGGAATATCCTCCACCTCCCAAAATTTGGAAAGTAGGCTGTCGAGCTGTTCGTCTGCTTTGGAGGGCGACTCTTGTCGAAAACGCAGAAACAGTTGTCGACATACTCTGGGAGATTGGGCCGGTAAGAATCCAGCCAAACACGGTTTCCTGCCCAAGGAGTGAGCCACAATTGTTTGGCCGGGAGCCGCTCAAGATGACCGACGGAAGGATATCCGCGCCAATTAGTATATCGATCTGAGCGCTCTTTAGAAGTGGATCTGCCAGCTCTATCGCTGGTAGATCCTTTAGGAAAGTTCGCGGCATATCGAAGGAGGGCAGTTTGCCTGCCAACTGTGGAATTACGAATGCCGAAGTCTCGATATGGAGCCTCGGCTTCGTCGGAGAACCAATGCTGAAGTGACATAACTTCTGCGATTGGGCCGCAACTGCGTGATTTAGCCCGGATACCTGGGCTCGCACGGACTGGAAAGGCAACTTAATGCGTCGGAACAAACGCTCAGAAATGAAGATCCAATGCCTATATATTATTCTACGAACGAGCGGATACCGGATTGTCGGACAATGCAACTCAGACCCCTAGTAAGTTCAGATCGACCAGGTTTTTTTTTATAATTTTTTTTTAATTGAAAATTTTTAACCTAGCGTCAGCACAGAAAGTCACAGCCTCGGAGATGGCACAGGATAATAGCATCACATCGGAGCCATCGGAGACAACCACAGCGACAACGACGACCAGTGAAGATGTGGTCACCACATACAAGGAGACCAGTCAACTGAGTGCGGCCAACGGTGTTGCAACTGCCTCAAATTCGGCAACGCCAGCCAATGGCAATTCAGCAGCAGCGGCCAACTCATCGTCGGCTGCTTCATCGTCGGCAGCAGCAGCAGCGGCGACGGCGTCGTCATCGACTCGAAAACCAACGCATGCTGAGCCACAGAGTCTAAGTCTTAGCCAGGGAGCGGAAGATAAATCGGATGAGGCGAGCGATGAGGATGATGATGTCGATGTCGATGATGATGGCTGCAATGGCTGCACAAATCCGGCCATCAATAGTGCCGACAACAGTCAAGCGCTGCATTGAGAGTCCATCGCCATCGCATCGTCTCGCAGCTGCTGCAGCAGCGGGAACAGCGGGAGCGTCATCATCGAGCAATGGCCGAGGACAGCTGAAGGTGGAGTCACCGGATGTCTATAAAATTGTCGATGAGCTGCGTCGGAATACGAATCTCAGTTTCGATTTGTCGTGTAAGGCATTGCGTGTTGTGTTGACCAGCCTGGAGGAGTTGTACAATGGGGCCATCAATCCGTATCTGGAGCCAGTTGCTGTCCATGTTACCGGCAAAGTGCCGACGCTCAAGGAGCTGCTGGGCATCACACACGCTGCGAAGCGTTTGCAGTATTTGTTTAACCAGTTGGCCGATTGCAAGAACGATACGGAGCAGCGCAATTGGATGCTCTACGAAGATGATGAGGATATTATACAGTTTCTTGAGGAACTTGTCGAAATACTGGTGAGTGAAGCTACATTCTAACTTATGCACTTAACGACCATATCTGAAATGCACTTAGTGACACTTAAGGGGCATATAAGAGAGTTAAATTGCACTTCAGTTATTTCGCACTTAGCGGCCACACCTTAAATGATTTTACTCACTTGACTGTCATTCAAGAGCGTTAGAACTGCACATCCTAAATTTCACACTTAGCAACCACATCTGAAATGCACTTAGTGGCAATGTTTACTCACTTAAGGGTCAGACAATAGATTTGGAATTACACATCAGTTATTTCGCACTTAGCGGCCACACCTTAAATGATTTTAGTGGCAAAGTTTACTCACTTAAGAGTCACACAAAAGCGTAAGAACTACACATTCCAAATTTCGCACATAACGGCCACATCTGAAATGCACTTAGTGGGAAAGTTTACTCACTTAAGGGTCACACAAGAGCGTTAGAATTGCACATCAGTTATTTCCCACTTAGCGGCCACACCCCAAATGATTTTAGTGGCAAAGTTTACTCACTTAAGAGTCACACAAGAGCGCTAGAATTGCACATCAGTTATTTTTCAATTAGCGGTCACTCCTAAAAATAACTTAGTGACAAGGTTAACTCACTTAACTGCCATTCAAGAGCGTTAGAATTGCACATACAAAATTTTGCACTTAGCGGCCACATCTAAAATGCACTCAGTGGCAAAGTTTACTTACTTAAGGGTCAGACAATAGAGTTAGAATTGCACATCAGTTATTTCACACTTAGCGACCGCTCCTAAAATGAACTTAGTGACAAAATTTACTCACTTAACTGTCATTCAAGAGCGTTAGAATTGCATATCCTAAATTTCGCACTTAGCAACCACATCTGAAATGCACTTTGTGACAAAGTTTACTTGCACAGAATTACACATTAGTTATTTCCCACTTAGCGACCGCTCCTAAAATGAACTTAGTGGCAAAATCTACTCACTTAACTGTCAAAATTTATAAAAAATTGCACATCACAACCGTTGCGCTTAACGGCCACTTCTAAAAAACACTTCGTCTCGAAATTGACCCACTTAAGGGTCACACAAGAACGTAACGCATTTAGTGGCATTGTTTACTCACTTTACTGAAACACAAGATGGAAAGAATTTCATAGAAATACACAGAAATATGCTGTTGCTACACCTATTTTTATGAACACTATTTTGGCCGTTAAACGAATTAAGCTTATTTACCTTTTATTAACTTTTTTTATTCTCTTCTCTGTCTGCTTGTGCTGGACAGAACAATGCGGATGAGAACATCAGTTGCTATGAGATGTCGCGCGATCAGTATCAGATGTTCATCAATCTGGTGCAGTACTATCAGATGGAGAGACGCTGGTCCATCAAACGCCTCCTGCTTCAGACCTTCACAGCTGCCTGTCATCTTGATCACATTATCGTCGACATTCTGCTAACTTCACTGCTGCCACTCGAGTTGTAAGTTGCACATCTAATTTGTGGACAACATTGAATTTCTTAAGGTCAAAGACATGAAGGCACACTTTGCCGATCTGGATCTGTTTAAGCAGCTGGTCAAGATGCTAACCATAATATTCTCGTTGGGCCAGCTGATGCCTGTGAATCATCAAGGTGAGCAAATTGCATTTTAAAGCAGCTTTTAATGGGAATTACTAGGTTATTTAGGGAAATTCTTTGTGACATTTCATTTAATTTGGAAAACAATCAACTAATTCGTTTGTCTTGACAAACTTCTTATGCATTGACTAACTAAACTATCATAATTTGCTTTAATCGACTTATAAATATCGTGCTTTAAAGATATTAAAACACTTATTGCAAGTTTGGCAAGCATTAAAGCATAAAGTGTTGTAGCTCTTTGCTTTTGTTTGTTAGTAAATTCTGAACTTCCCTTCTCTGTGATTCTCAAATTGTTAACGTAATACGTAGCTGTGATTTTGACTGTTTAACTTGAAAGTTACAAATTTTTATGTGGCTAATTCACAGACAAAATTTGTCACGTGATATTTACAGTAAAAAAACATAAACTGAAAAAATTTTAAAAATAAGTAAAGGTTATTCTTATACCTCTGGATTAACACTATATTTAGAGCTAAGATTGATTTTAGGAACTTTTTTTATTTTACTATAAAATACATTTTTTTTTTTTTTTTTTAAGCTTAGTTTGTTTTTATTGGATCTTCTCTTTATTAGTCTAACAATAAGGTTGCAAATCTTAAAATAATACAATATCTAACAGTTTGTTTTGAACTGAAATAAAGATTACGTGGTCCTAATAATTAGCGCTGGATTGGAAGGTCGTTGCGGCGAAGACGAGAACTGCTGGAAACTCGCGTGAGCGCTCTCGCGAGATGATTTGGATGTACTGATAGCCTGTTGTAGTACTTTGTTTTGATTTGTGCTATCTCTTCTCTGACGAATGGTATGTGAAGGTTCCTGTGAATGTTTTCATTCCGAACGTACCACGGTGCCCCGGTGATGGTTCTGAGAATTTTTGATTGAGTTCGTTGCATTATATCCACACTGCTTTCCCCCACAACTGGGAGCCGTACATCCAGATTGGTTTCAAGACGGTGTTATATAGGAGTACCTTGTAGTCCAAGCTAAGGGGCGAGCGGCTATTGATAAGCCAGTGGAGGCTGTTGGCTTTGAGCTTTCTTGAGCGTTCTTTTGGCTTCAATGTGGCTGCGCCAGGTAAGCCGTCTATCGAGGTGTACGCCAAGATATGTTACTACATTTGCTATCGGAACCACTGTGTTGTTAAGAATAAGTGGAGGGCAGTCTTGCCTGTTAAGAGTGAACGTTACTTGTTTGCATTTTTGTTCGTTAACTTTGATTCGCCAGTCGGATAGCCATTTCTCCACTGCCACCAGGTGTATAGCAAGTTGCGCTGTGTCATCTGCAAAAGTGGATGTGGTTAGATTCCTGCTCGTTGGGATGTCCGCAGTGTAGATAAGGTAAAGTGTTGGTCCAAGCACGCTGCCTTGAGGAACTCCGGCTCTAATGATGTAGTCATCGGACATGGCTGAATTACATCTTACTGAGAATTTCCTGTTGTATAGGTATGACTTCAGAAGTTTGTGAGTGTTGGTTGGGAGCATTTCTGAAATTTTGTGCATTAGACCTTCTAACCATACTCTGTCGAAAGCTTGTGATACGTCCAGAAATATCGCAGTGCAGTACTCCCTTTGCTCGAATGTATTTCGGATTTCTGAGGTTATGCGGTTGACTTGCTCAATGGTTCCGTGTTTTTCTCGAAAACCGAATTGATGAATCGGGATTTTGTTGTGTGTTCTGAGATATGGGGTAATGTGTGCCAAGAAACATTTTTCAAAGAGTTTTGATAGACACGTTAGTAAACTAATTGGTCTATATGATGAAGCGATTGTGCGGTCTTTGCCAGGTTTTGGTATCATTATAATGATCGACTTTTTCCATCTCTCTGGAAAGTGTCCGTGTCTCGTTATTGCATTGAAGAGCTGGCAAATAGCTCGAACAGCACAGAGAGGAAGTTCAATAATCATTTTTGGTGGTATTAGGTCGCATCCTGGAGATTTTTTTGGGTTGAGTTGTTCGTTTATGATTTTGAGTAACTCATGTGGCCTAAATACAATAGGTTCATACGTTGATGTGTCGATATCTGATGTTGCTGGCAGTGTGATCCCGTTTGATGATGTGTTGGGCTGAAATACATTTTGAAGATGCTCTGCAAATCTGTCGGCTCTTTCTTTGTCACTTCGAGCCCAGTTGCCTGTGGATGTCCTTATTGGCATTGCAGATTCGATTGGTGCGCAGAGAGATGAGTGTGCTCTCCAAAGTGGGAACTTGGAGCTCGTTGGGGATAACTGTTCTATGTAATGTTTTTGGGACCTTTCTTCTTCAAGACGAAGTGCAGCTGAGAGCCTCCGTGTAGCGTTTTTTAACCTTTGTTTTGCGGATGGTGATCTGTTGGATTGCCATTCTCGCCGTGAGCGTCGCTTTGCTAGAACGAGCTGCTCTATTTCAACGTTCGTGTATCTGTTATTGTTCGATGTTTTTTGCGTTTGTGGAGTTGATACGCGAGCAGCTGCGACCAAGACGGATTCTAGAGTGTTTGTGGATAAGTTGATATCAGCTTCGTCATTCAAACGTGGATTCAACTCAATGTGCGAACTTATATATTTTTTGTACTTAAGCCAATTGGTTTTATTCGTTGTTAGTCTGAATGGTTTATCTACCGCAACTGGATGTAGATTTAGATGAAGAAGTACAGGCGAGTGATCAGACGATAGATCTGATAAGGAGTTGGCACTTATCAGGTTGCGAGGAATGTTTTTTGTGACTGCAAAATCTATCGAGTCTGGCAGTTTTCTAGGATCTGTTGGCCAATATGTAGGTGTCCCAGGTGACACACAGTCTAGCTTGTTGCTTGCTTTTATTATTGCATTGTACAACTGCCTTCCCTTAGGAGTCACAAGTCGAGATCCCCAATGCGTATGCTTGGCATTGAAGTCTCCTGCTGCTATAAATTGTTCGCTCAGAGAGTTGAAATATTCCATGAATTGGGATTCTGATATTGTAAACCGAGGAGGACAGTATACGACGGCAAGCTTTAAAGATCGGGAATCCATTTGCACATCTATTGATGTAGCTTGCATGAAGTTAGTGGCGAAGCTATTGTGGAAGCAGTGCTTGATGCGATTTCTAATCAGAATCCCAGTGCCTCCATGTGCTTTCCCGTCTGGGTGATTCGTGTTGTAGAATAGGTAGCCTCGAATTTGAAAATTATATTTATTTGTGAGATGAGTTTCTGCGAGTAGCATTACATCGATATGGTTATTATTAAGGAATTGAGTTAGCTCTAGTTTGCGCTGTGAGACGCCGTTGGCGTTCCACAGTGATATACGGAGTGGAGCCATTGATTTATTTATTCTGTTTTTGAGCAGCAAGCAGCTCAATCAAAACGTTCTGGTTTCGCATAAGATCTTGCATAGTTGTCTGCATGAATGACATGAACTCCATCATACTATGTTGAAGATTACATATCATTGTTTCAAGTTTGTTCGTAGACTGTTCTTCTGGTTGATGAGGGGAAACTGATGATCTTGGATTGGTGGGAGCGGTACTTTTAAGACCCAATTTTAGAGCAGTTGCAAAGCTTGCGGATTTGTCGGTGAACTATAAAATACATAAATTCATTATTTTTTTGCGTTCATTTCGATAATATTTGCAATTATCTTTAAACAGAAAAATAATGTCAAAATTATTTTGGCTCTAATAAAAGTGCTAATCAAGAGCTATAGGATTTATTTTTACTTAAAATAAAAACATGTTGTTCCACGTTAAATATTGTCATGCGATATTTTCGTCAGATAATTTCTCATATATATAATCATAGTGTTGGATATAGATTTGAACATTTTCAATTATTTTATTCACTTAGATATCTAATAATTTGTTCTTAACTTTTGCAGATTATTTGGACGTGCACTTTGCCAGCTTTTTGCTTGAAATAGTCGAGGGCAACAACCCGGAGGTGCTGGTGGATATGGTGATCGCTCTGATACTGGCATTCAATCAGCAGTTTAGCTAGCATGCGGTGAATGTGATCATCGAAGCCATGCAGAATCGGCCCACAGCCAAAGTGTTCACCGAGATGCTCTTGTTGCTGCTCAATCGAAAAGGTAAAGCCAAACAATGTGTACTTTATTTTGTGATTAATACTATAATACTTACATGATCCAACGCGACTGCTGAAGCATAACAATGAGCACATGAACACGGTGCTGCGCATGTTTATTGACATCTTCAGTCATCCGGATACGGCTGGCATGTTTTATACAAACCATATCAATGACCTCATGATATTGTGGTGCGTCAACTTTCCGATCTGGATGCGGGCAATGTGGTAAGTAATAATATATGTATTATATAATTACCTTACTAATAATCTGGGTGTTAGTTACGTCCGTGCTGTTTGGAGCTGTGTCGTCGCATTTTGCGCAACACAAACTATAAGGACCATCAGCATCGCAAGCACGATCTCATGAAGATCTTTATGCGCATCTTTTGCGAGGAGACCGAATGCAGTGCATCCGATCAGCAGTTAGTGCGCGAAATCGCCAACGAATTTCCCCAATTGTTTAAAGACAGAGCCAGAATCTAGAATTGCAAACAGAAAAAAAACACAACTCCTAAAACCAACTAAAACCCAAATAAATACCAATCTAAAGCGTTGCTAGTGAGGCTACCAAAGTGAGCCAACCAAAAATATTTTCAATTTTAAATTGTATAGTTTACAAAACTGAGAAATCAACAGCAACTAAATAACTTTTCGGATAGCCTTAAACAAATGAATCAACTGCTCGCGATCTCTATCTAATCAAATCAATAACAAGAAATGAAAATGCAAAACAAACAGACTTTTCGACAAATGCAATTTTTTAATTTTATTTTTGTAAGACGTTTTTAATTGGTATTAAAGTTTATAAACATATTAAGTTTATTGTTAAACGATAAAACAAAAAATGCCCAACAAAAAAAAAATAATTGTTAAATTGAATTGAAGCAGAAAAAACACAACACAAAAAAATGTACAAAAGAATTTTTAACAACAAGTTTATCAAGAAAACAAACAATAACAAGCAACAACAATATAGCAAAAATGCTCACGAAAAAAAAAAACGAATTAACTTAACTAAATGCAGAAAAGAAATTAATAAGCCGCACATTTCAAAGATCAAATATACAAAAAAAATGATATTCTCAAATTGCAAACAACAAGAACAAAAGTGAAAGCAAAATGATATATTCAAGAAATTAATCTAATTACCAAATTCAAATTCTTTTTTCGAAATACACTCGATTTTTGTACTCTTTCGAATTGTAATTAACACACACACAAACAACAACAACAGCAAACAGTTTCAACATTTTAAAACGATTATAAACAAAGCAAAGCGAAAAATAAGTAAAAACGTTTTTATTAACTTTGTTAATTTTGCTCATTTTAAACCAAATGGAAAACAGAAAATTAAAAATGGAAAAAAGGCAACGCAAAATGCATTGAAAATGTAACAAACAATGAGATTGCAATAATTGTTAAGAGTAATAAAACAAATGGTATAATAACAATAATTATGAAAATTAAAATAAACATCCAGAAAATCAAAAAAAATGTTTGCACTAAATATTACGTATACGCATGTTGAGACGCAGCTGAGTTGTAAGTATAATATAAATTGTACAACCTTCGAAATGATTTTCATACTTCATTTAATCTTAGGAATAAATTTATCCAAGCAGCAAATGCCAAAGGGATTCGAGATAAATAAGAGAGTCTGTTTCAGTTTTTGTAACTGATTTTCTCCTTTTAGTTTAGCTATCAATTTACTCTGGATTGGAGTTGATTAAGAGAGCGACAGTTTAAGTTTTTGTACCTAAATATTACGTATACGCATGTTGAGACACAGCTGAGTTGTAAGTATAAATTGTAAAACCTTCGAAATGATTTTTACACTTCATTTCATTTTAGGAATAATTTTACCCAAGCAGCAAATGTTAAATGGATTCAAGGCGAAGGAGAGAAACTGTTTCAGTTTTGAAAACTGATTTTTTTCCATTTATTTTGGCTATTAATTTACCCTGGCAGCAAGCGTCAAATGGATTCGAGGCAAACAAGAGAGATGCTCAATTTATCGGTACTTTTCGTTCAGTTTCAGTGAAACACACACGCAACTTGGAAATTAGTTCAGATGATTCGAGAAGGAATTAATACATAACACAAAAAAAACACACACAAAACATAAACCGTAAAAACGATTTTCCAAACGCTTTTGCATTGCATTTGAGAGTTGTGGAGTAACCTTTTTATTCAATCGAGAGTTCCCGATTAACGTTTTTTACTCAATTCTAGACAACACACTTTACACACACACAATGTCTGGTCGAGGACGTCGTCAACAAGTGGAACCAGCGCGTAATCAATACGGTGCCTGGGATGATCCACGCGTCTCGTTGTTTGCCACTGTGCCGCAGGAGCCGCTCGACGATATGTTGGGACGCATGAAGCGCTTGCCGGAAACAAAGCGAAAACGTGACATGGAAGCGCTCCATGCCTCACCTTTGCTGCTGGCGACGTCGCCTTCGACGAGTCGCCTTTATCGGGAGGTGAAATATCAGGTGCAGCAAATAGCCGATGATCGGAATCGGAACTATCATCCGATACAGGAGCGAGAGCATCAATCGGCCATGATTGCCCAAACGATGGCCGTGCAGAATCGTCGTGAGTTCGCCGAGGCGATGCGACGCCAACAGCTGAACGTGAATTCGCAGAGATTGCGTGACCTGCAGACGGAGATCGATCGGGCGAAGACAACGTTGAGTGTGGTGAAGCGACGCCACGAGAACGTCAAGACAATGGGCAACGAGCGGGAGCGCAAAGAAGCCCAAGCGACACAGGAGAAGCTCCAGAAGGGGAAGCTGGCCGAGCAGCAAGCTGTGCAGCGAAAGGCACGTGATTACAGTCAACAGCTGGTGCAACAGATAGCAAAATAAGATCAGAACGGGAGGAGAAACAGTTTACGGAACGTGAGGAGGGCAGACAGAAGCGTCAGAAAGATGTCTTGGCATATGCCGCGGATCTGCGGCAGGAACTTGAATGGCGTCACGTAAAGCGCATCGAACTGAGGCGCATGCTCGATGAGTACTCGACGTTGAATCGCAATTTACGCGACAAGAAACCCGCAGAAGCCCACAAACTGGATGTGATTGTGCTGGAGGCCATGGGACCGGTGACTGCCAGCTTTTTGCGTCAAGAGATGCAGCGTCGTGCCGATAGCATTGAGCGGCGTCGCCTGATTAGCGACGATCTGGGACAGCAGCTGAACGAGAAGCACAACCAACAGGTTGCCCATGACAATATGATTGCCGACATACTTGTGTGCGAGCGAAAGGCACGCGAGAAGAAGCGTGCCCATCAGGAGGTACAGGAGCGTCACGAACGGAAGCAACAAGTTGCCATTGATCTGATCAATCAGTGCAAGGAGCATCGTTTATATGCCGATAAGGATGCCAAACTCGGCCAAATCACACGCGACGCGACCAGTTTCATGGAGCGACAGTATCAACAGGCTGCCGATCGAGAGGCTGCCAGTCGTGCCATCAATAAAGCCAGCTACGATGCCATTGCCACCGATATGGTATCCAATATGCGTCTGCGTGCCGCCGCTGTTGAGGAGGAGCGCATGATCATGAAGGCGCTGCAGGACATGGAGCTGGAGATGGAGGGACGTGTCGATGAGGAGCGAATGCGTGTGCTACACGCCCAGGCCAGGGACATCATCGAAGAGGTGCGTCCCTGCAAGTTGTCGCATGCGGAGCGTCAGACATTTGGGTTGCCCGCTTGCAGCTTGCATGACGATGACAAGCACAACACTCACACGACTTAAGCGATCATTACCATTAATTTACCATTTGTTGATTCATCTAATTCCGTGCAGACTAGACGTCTGCATGAGTGGCAAAAAAATCACATTCAAATGCACAATGCTCAAAATGAGTTGAGTGAATTTGAAAGCAAAGCCAAACTGAAGTGAATGAGTTGACTACGCTTCTCAGTAATTAAATTTCTTGCGTTTGAGAATGTGCGTTCCGAAGCCGCGCTGCTTGCTGGAATGCAAAATATTTTGCAGCTTGTCTTGTGCAATAGCGGAAAAAAATCCTTGTTCATATGCCACCAAGCTAAAGCATTGAAGTCAATTGTGTATGCAACATCGAGATTGCAATATCGAGCAATCTCTTGTTCCACCATGTCTAGTATTGTCTCACATTGGGGGACCTCTAAGTAATCTGCAAATTCATCGTTTACCAACTGGGGTTCTATATTGTTAATTTCGTAATTGTTTTGGAGAAAGTGATTCATAATAATTTTGCAATCATTAATTATGATCTCTCTCTCAGTCGGTGTGAATTGAATAAGTTTGTTTGTTAAAGGAAAAAGGAACAAGGCTATTTTGTGGTATTTTGTCAAATTTGGAGTTATAGTTGTTAAAATTTGGCTATTCAGTTCGAATTTAAGGCTTTTTTATTATGTCATAGTAATCAATCTGGCAGGCTTTCTTTAGTTTATTTAAATTTGGCAAAATTAGATGAATTCTTGGGCGTTTAGAAGCTTCAAGTTTTTTTGACACATTCTCAAAAGCTTCCAGCAATCGTACAATTGGACCTAAATGATTAATGTTAATACCCTCACCTCTGCAGACCTGATTTTTTTTCTTTTAAAATATCTGTTACCTCTACCCAATCGACTTCAATTGACTTTAGCAAGTAGTAGACGGTATTCCACCGAGTTGGACAAAAGCTCTTCAAAGACACGATGAATTATTTCCAGACTTTTTAAAATATTTCACCAGCTTACTGCAACTTGAGACAATATTTTCCATCTCAGGAATAGCATTAATAGCTTTTTCCACAGCGTTGTTAAGCAAGTGATTGCAAGTGATTGATGCAATTAATTTTCTCCGAGTCCGAAAAGGCTTTTATCATGTTCGACCCACGATCAGTTACAACCACGGGTTTGTCAAGTTCGAGGTCACATCCAAGATCCTTCAAGATTGCTTCTATTTTTGTCCGTATATTGACACCTTGACAAAGAATAAATTTTAATTTTACTTGTACACATAAAGTTTGGGTTAATATACCTGTGCTGGGCGAGCCCTTCATTGACTTCATGGCCATAAGGCGATCGACCAAAACTCCCTCCCTTATGTAATGGACAGTGCACGACAAATATGAAGTTTTTAAATAGTTGTCGGTCCATATGTCACTGGTTATAGCATACCCAAAGGCTTTGTATTTTTCAATTTCGTTTTTTATTGGGCCAAAGTGGGAGGAATATATTGTTGATATGTTTCGGGAAACGGTTGTTGGATGTGGTAACAGCTTATCAACGTCGACATTTGCACCATATGTTGCTCCAACATTAATTAAAAACGATGCAAACTTTTTAATGCCAGAGTCGTCAATAATTTTAAGTGGGCGGCAGTTCTTAAATACCCATTCTGTTACAACAGATATGCCCTCGTCTTTCGTTGCTTTGTTTACATCTATTAGAGCAGCGTCACGGAATTTACTGGCATTAACGACATAACATTTGTGTTTGACCAGGTTAGAAGTGGTTCCTGCAAACTTCAAAACAGTATAGCACGTCTTACAAGCTACAAGATCGACAAATTCTTCTCCATTTTGGTTTTTAATTTTTTAGAAAAATTGCCAAACTTCGCTTCTGCCTCTCTTTTCAATTAAGGTGTACATCCCACTTTTAAGCTTCTCTTTGACATCCACCGATCTTTGCACAACCTATGTATATATTTCAAACAAATTGAATTACCTCTGAAAAATATAACACAGAAAACACTAATGGACAGGTCACAAATACACAGGTTAATATAAAACGCATGTTTATATCTTAGCACGAAGAAAACAAAGAAACAACTTGTTATAAATACATATAAATTAAAACAACAACATTAAACTAAAAAGTGGACTACAAATACATAAAGATTCGCTTGCTTCTTGTATTAATAGAGTGTCCATAAATGCGTCTTTGAACTGCAGGCCTCAGAAAAAGAATGGACCGAATTTGCACGCAACAACTCGAATTACTCGAATATACTACGCAGTGCCAAATTTGTCATTTCCCTTTTCGCTTCATTCGTTCTCTTTCATTTCGTTCAACGTCGCAAGCTATGAAGCAAAACGCGAACTCATACTGATACAATGTCGATTCATTTCTTGCATTCCACTCATTCCATTCAATTCCATTCGAATGTATTCAATGAGACGTATGTTGTGAGTGGTCTCATGCAGATGTCTAGTGCAGACTCAACAAAAATATATTTGGACGTGTTTTGTATTTGTTTTTTTTTTGTTTTTTTATTTCTTCAATTCACTTCAATAATATAATTAAATTTATTGATCGTATACATACATAATTCATAATTTGTCTAACATCTATGTACATACATACACAATAGTTTAGTCACAGCTTGCTCTGCAGCTCTTCTGGCTACTTTTACCTCCAACAAACATTCATGAAAAAACAAATATTCCAGAAATGTATCTTAGCAAATTTTTGTTAACTTGGACTCGACTCTGGCAACTTACTGATTAATAAATGCATTTGCCTCCGGTACATTTCCTAAATTATTTTTGTTTTGTGTGTGCGTTGTTTTTTTTGTAATTTTTCTTTTATTGTTTTTAAATTTTTTTTTTTGTTGTTTTTGATTTTTAGATCTGCTCTTGCTTGGGCAGTTCCTGAACTTAAGACTTTGGTTAGCAATTAAATTATTTTTAGGTTTTCTTTAAAAAAATTTTGTTGTTTTTTCAATATTTGTCGTTTTGCTAATTGGAAGTAAAAGCGTGCAAAAGTTATTCATAAATTTTATGAAATCCACGTCTCTGATCTGATTTGAATTGAATTAAGAAAATTTCTCATAAATCAAAAACGAAACGAAACAGTAAAAAAAGTGATAATAAAAAAAAATAAACATCGAATATAAATAAATAGAAATTAGATTGATATATGATATATCGTATATCGTATATCGTATATAGATAGGTAAATGTATATAGTAACTATATAGCATGGGTGCAAAGCCCGGCCCTTAACTTATAGCTAATTAGGTAAGCAGCTCTATACATAAATATATATAGCTTTTAGTATATGTGTGTTTTACGTATAGTTCGAATGTTGTGCAAACATTCAATTAAACGCAACAAACAAAAAATTCGAGCACATTTTTCAACCCAGAAACTCTCCTCTCTTCTGACTTCCAAAAATTCCTTTCTTCTCTAAAAACTATAACCTACTAACACAAGTGCGGCACAAGTTGGATGCTTAGTCAATGACCACCGACCAGGGATGATCCACTTTGCCGTACTGAATGTCGGTCAACGTTTCGCGAATCAGTTCATGCACCGGCTTCTCCTGCTCCATGGTGGGAATATACAGATCCTGGCCCAAATAGTTGATGCGATTGATGGGACTAACCACACAGGCGGTGCCAGTGCCGAACAGCTCCAATAACTGCAAGAAATGTGAACGGAAATTAGTTTCACGTGAGATAATCAAGTGCTTACGCGTCCTTGGTTGAGCAGCTCGGAGACCATGGGCATGGTGAAGGTGGCTTCGCGTACCTTGAATTTGCCCCACTGGCGAGTCATGTCCAGAATGGAGTCGCGAGTGATGCCCGGAAGAATGAGACCATTCAGCGGTGGTGTAATCAGTTCTTGTTCTGTAAATTAAGCAGAAGTGAGTAAAAATGTTGAAAAGTAGCGAGTTAAGCAAGATGTTACCTCCTTGATCGTTGACGTAGAACATGAATATGTTCATGGTGCCCACTTCGGTGAGCTGGTGATCCTCGCCATAAAGCCAGAGCACCTGTTGCAGGCCACGAGCAGCGGCCTCCATTTGGCGGAAGATGCGGATTATGCCATCGACACCGCGATAAGCTTTCATGCCCTCAAACAGCTGCAACGACAGGCAACAACAGTTTCAGTCTCGATAAGGAACAGCACTAATCAGATCAGATCATATGATGATGAAGCGAATAATGATGCGAATGATGATGACGAGCATGATCCAATTGATCATTGATGATAGGCACGTGTGGCTTCTACTGACGCACTGACGCACTCACCTCGACGGCATAGTGAAGCACTTTGGCAGCCGGATGCATGACCAGGTTCTCGAGGGGCGTAATCTCTGGTTTCTGCCAACCGCCCAAGCTCTTGTGATAGTAGATCTTGAGCATGTGATCCGTGAACAGTTTGCCAAAGCCAAGTTCCAGGACCAGGCGTTTAACGACATCATCAGCTAGCAGCGCAAACATTACTACGTCTGTCGCTGCGCTGCCCGAAAAACAGAACAAAAACAATGAACTTATTAAGCCGGCTGTGCAGACTGGTATGGATCGCTACATTCAAATTAAAAGGAAGATGAGCCCTCTAAATTCTCAACGCAAAATAACCCGTGGCAATGCTAGCCTAGCTGCAATAGAAACGGACATGAACTCGAACCGATTCAAAATCTTGGCAGACGCCTATGAGGATGAGGCGGCCGAATCTACTGAAGTCGAGAAAAGGAAGCCAAAGCCTCCGCCTATTTATATACGAGAAAAAAGTTCCAATGTTCTCGTCAACAAAATTATTGAGCTTATTGGCAAGGATAACTTCCACATAATAAGGGCAACATTCACGAAACAAAAGTTCAAATGAAGTCTGAAGACAATTACAGAGTATTATCGAAATATCTTACCGATAATAAAAAGAACTTTTACACGTATCAGCTTAAAAGCAGCAAGGGCTTGCAAGTCGTACTTAAGGGTATAGAATCCGAAGTAACGCCTGCAGAGATAACAAAGGCACTACAAGAGAAGGGATTTAGCGCAAAGACAGTCTTCAATATCCTTAACAGGGATAGAAAGCCGCAGCCACTCTTTAAGGTTGAGCTCGAGCCAGAAAATAGGCCCCTGAAGAAATACGAAGTGCACCCTATATATAATCTTCAGTTCCTGCTGCACTGCCGAATTACAGTCGAGGAACCGCACAAACGCAATGGTCCGGTACAATGTGCGAACTGCCAAGAATATGGTCATACAAGGTCTTACTGTAAGCTGCGCCCGGTGTGTGTAGTTTGTGGAGAGCTTCATGACTCCGCACACTGCCCAGCGAGCGGCAACTGCGGTGGCAATCACACTGCTAACTATAGAAGTTGCCCAGTTTATAAGGATCTGAAAAGCCGTATCCACCAGAAAGGAATTACCGCCCGCATCCAAAATAAAACATTGAAAGTCTCCAGATCAAACCCTGAAGTCTTCTTCTCGACTGCAGCCAGATTCTCACTAGGACCTATTAACTCTGAAAAAAGTGTGACATACGCAAGCGCTTTAAAATCAGGACCGGCTATCCCTGCACCAAAAATTTCATTTCTGCAATCAGCATACCAAGAACCGAACATGGCTCAGCAGCATCAATCGCCGGAGCAGTCAAATAGCCACTTCGAAGCTATGATATGCAGCTTACAACAAAGCCTAACAGAATTTATGTCATTTATGCGCACAACTATGCAAGATTTAATGCGAAACCAAAATCTTTTGATTCAAATGCTGGTTACACAACAATCCAAATAATGACTCCCCTACGGATCTCTACGTGGAACGCTAACGGCGTTTCGCAGCATAAACTTGAGTTAGCTCAATTCCTATTCGACAATCAAATTGACGTAATGCTGCTTTCAGAAACACACCTTACAAACAAATACAATTTTCAACTACGAGGATATACTTTCTACGGAACAAATCATCCAGACGGTAAAGCACATGGTGGGACTGGAATTCTAATCAGAAGCCGTATTAATCACTACTATCAAAACAAATTTGCTAAAAACTACCTACAGGCCACATCTATAAATATAAAACTAAATACTGGCAACCAACTTACACTAGCCGCCGTATACTGCCCCCCGCGCTTCACTATAGCTGAAGATGAGTTTATGCAGTTTTTCAACTCACTAGGAGACCACCTCATAGCAGCTGGAGACTACAATGCCAAGCACACACACTGGGGATCTCGTCTCGTGACTCCAAAAGGAAAGCAGCTCTACAATGCCATTATCAACGCCAAGAACAATCTCGACTATGTTTCCCCTGGCACACCAACATACTGGCCGGCAGACCCAAAAACTGCCCGATTTAATAGACTTTGCGATCACCAAAACATTCCAAAAAATCTGATAAGCGCCGAATGCCTTTCGGATCTTTCATCTGATCACTCGCCAATACTGTTTTTTCTACTCCGGCATCCAGGAACTTTGGAACAATCACTAAAATTGACCTCACAGAAAACCAATTGGATTAAGTACAGAAAGTATATTAGCTCACACATTGAGCTAAGTCCCCATCTCAACAATGAAGCCGACGTAGACAGCTTTGTTAATTCACTGGAGTCTGTACTTGTCTCTGCAGCCCAAGCTTCAACACCTCAAACCATAAATACACAAAGCAATCGAAAGAAGACAAATCTACAAATCGAGCAGCTCGTCCTCGAAAAGCGACGCTTACGTCGAGAGTGGCAATTCCGCAGATCGCCATCTGCTAAGCAACGTTTAAGACATGCCTCTCGTGAACTTACTAAAGCTCTACAGCAAGAAGAAGCATATGTCCAACGCCACTACATAGAGCAATTGTGTACTTCTAGTACGAAAAACTCACTATGGAGAGCTCACCCTACTCTGAGCTCACCGAAAGAAACCGTGATGCCTATTAGAAATCCCACAGGAGGCTGGGCGCGTAGCGATGCAGACAGAGCCAGCACGTTTGCCAACCACCTTAAAAATGTATTTCAACCAAATCCTGCCACGAGTGCGTTTACTCTGCCGACTTTATCAAATGAGCCTCAGCTTCAACGTGAGCCAATCGAATTTCGCCCAAATGAAATCGTTAGCATCATCAAAAATCAACTGAATCCTAAAAAATCCCCGGGCTGCGACCTCATAACTCCCAAAATGATCATCGAGCTCCCATATTGCGCCGTTTGCACTATCACCCAGCTTTTCAATACCATCGCAAAACTTGGCTACTATCCAGTGAGATGGAAAAAGTCAATTATAATAATGATAGCAAAACCGGGAAAAGACCACACAGTCCCCACGTCGTATAGACCTATAAGCCTACTTTCATGCTTATCTAAACTCTTTGAAAAATGCGTTTTGATTCGGATAAACACATACCTAAGACTCCAGGAAGGAATCCCGTCACATCAATTTGGGTTTCGTGAAAAGCACGGAACAATTGAGCAGGTCAACCGGATAACATCAGAAATTCGGAACGCGTTCGAAAAACGAGAGTACTGTACTGCCGTATTTTTAGATGTCTCTCAAGCATTTGATAGAGTCTGGCTAGAAGGTCTAATGTACAAGATCAAGACAATGCTCCCCAGCAACACCCATAAGCTTTTAGATTCTTACCTTTACGACCGAAAATTTGTTGTGAGATGCAACACTGCTATATCTGATGATTTCACTGTTGGAGGTGGAGTTCCTCAAGGTAGTGTGCTAGGGCCAACACTATACGTCCTCTACACAGCAGACCTCCCGACAAGCACACGAATAACAACATCTACGTTTGCTGATGATACAGCTATTCTTAGCCGCTCAAAATGCCCGAGGCAAGCAACTGCGCAGCTAGCTCTTCACATGGTCGATGTTGAAAAATGGCTATCAGATTGGCGAATTAGAGTGAACGAACAAAAATGCAATCACGTTACATTCACCCTGAACAGGCAAAACTGTCCGCCGCTAACGTTAAACAACACTCTACTCCCGCAAGCAGACGAAGTGACATATCTAGGAGTACACCTCGACAGAAGACTCACATGGCGCCGGCACATTGAAGCCAAAAGAACACATCTAAAGCTAAAAGCCAGCAGCCTTCATTGGCTTATCAACGCTCGGTCTCCCCTTAGCCTTGAATATAAAGTCCTGCTGTATAACTCGGTACTAAAACCTATATGGATGTACGGCTCCCAGTTATGGGGGAATGCCAGCAATAGTAATATTGACATAGTCCAGCGAGCTCAGTCAAAGATCTTGAGAACCATCACCGGGGCACCGTGGTACGTTCGCAACGAAAACATACAACGCGACTTAAACATCCTACCAGTCAAAGAAGTGATCGCAGAACAGAAGGAAAAGTACTTTACCAAGCTACTGTTGCACCCTAACCACCTGGCGAGAGGTCTAACAAGGTTGAGCAACCAATCACGTCTTCGTCGTAATGACTTACCTACCCAGCGACCGACTTGAGGGACGCGCAACCAGAATGCAGTTTTTAACACACTGTTAGCTAAATTTTAATGTTAAGATTCGTAAACTTATTGTTAGTCTCAAAATTTTGGAGAAGATTCAATAAATAAAAGCAAAGTCCTCAAAAAAAGTTCCAGGACCGTCCCATGTTTTACTCTAGTATGTTCTAGCGTTGCCACTCAACTAACGTCACCATTTGATTGTCATTTCCACTTGGCGTTACCACTAAGGGAACGAGCTAGAAACAAAAACATTTATTTTAATTTTTTGTATATTAATGTTCACTTTTTTTTTTTGGGGAGAATGGGGGAAAGCATACAGGTCAAAGTGTCTGATTGCATTCAACTTGGTGAATGCCAGCATGATTCCTGTCACTGCTCTCTTCAAGCCGACGCACTACCTCCACGTGGTTCTCCCTGGATTGTCACTCGACAGCTGTTGAGTGGCAAACTAAAGCGCGCGACGAGAGTCCTAACTCTACAAACTAGGTTTTGGCGTAGGACTTGGAATCCACCCATGTAAAACAAAATTTCAGTGAAGGAAGCAAGAGAAGCCTCGGAAAGGAACCGATCTAACGTTGACGACCATAGCAAGCGTAAAAAGGACAATGATTTGAGAGTATGCACCTGGAACGTACGAACATTGTACAGACCTGGTGCTGCTCAACAACTAGCAGATACCCTCAACAAATGCAGGGCTGACATCACTGCTATCCAGGAGATGCGATGGATAGGACAAGGCTGCATAAAGAAGAAGAACTGTGACATATACTACAGCTGCCACCCAGAACGGCATGAATTTGGTTGTGGTTTCGTCGTAGGTGCCAGGCTGCGGCGCCGAGTCTCTCACTTTCGGCCAACAAACGAGAGAATTGCAACGATCCGAATTACTGCCAAATTCTTTAACATCAGCCTGATATGCGCACATGCCCCAACGGAGGAAAAGGACGATCCCACCAAGGACGCTTTCTATTCGGAGCTCGACCGAGCTTATGGCCGCTGTCCTTCCCATGACATTAAAATTCTCCTCGGGGATTTTAATGCCAAGGTATGACGAGAAGACATCTTTGGTGCCACCGTCGGGCGATTTAGTCTACATGAGACCACCTCAAGCAATGGTCTCAGATTAATAGGCTTTGCAGCTGCGCATAATATGGTAGTTCGTAGTACCGGATTCCGTCATTTGGACATCCATAAGGCATCTTGGCTCTCTCGCGATCGACTGATCAGAAATCAGATCGATCACGTTGTGATCGATGCAAGGCATGCATCTAACATACTCGACGTGCGATCCTGTCGGGGTCCCAACATCGACTCCGACCATTATCTTGTTGCAGCTAAGATTCGCACACGGCTATGTGTGGCGAAGATTGCACGTCGAAGTGCGTTAAGAAGGCTGGACATCGGAAAGCTGCAATCACAACAGGCGAAGAATGCATTCTCCACTCACGTCTCGGGGCTATTAAGCCGAGCACCTTCAATACCTGAAGACATAAGCGATATGTGGGCGCTCATATCTCACTCTCTGCGAGCTTCGGCAGAAGAAGTGCTTGGATTCCAGCGTCCTCTAACAAGGAATCCATGGTACGATCAGGACGCAACAGCTGCAAAGGACGCCGCCTACAAAAGAACACTGCAGGCTGGGGCGACACGAGCTATTGTGGATGTCTACAGGTCGAGAAGAAGAGACGAAAAACGCCTTTTCAGACGCAAGAAGAAGAGCAGGAAAGGCGAGAGTGTGAGAGCATAGAGAGCAGCAGATGCAGAAATGAAGCACGTAACTTCTACCAGAGGGTCAAGCGTCTGACCCAAGGATTTAAGGCTGGTGCAGTGGCGTGCAGGGACGATGATGGAAATCTTGTCACAGAAGCAGAGGTCGTGCTGAAGTTATGGAGGGATCACTTCTCGAGTCTGTTATCTGGCTCAAAAACAGACTCTGAAGACTATGATCCACGAACCCCAATCTATGGCACTGATATTGAAGTGCCAATCCCAAGTCATATCGAAGTCAAGGATGCAATCCAACGGCTTAAAAACAACAAGTCTGCAGGTGCTGACGGCCTGCCGGCAGAATTGTTTAAGGCAGCTGGTGATATGTTGGTAGGGAGCATGCACCAACTAATCAGTAAGATATGGCTCACGGAGAGCATGCCCGAAGATTGGAACCTCAGCATGATCTGTCCCATCCTGAAGAAGGGTGATGCCACGTTGCGCACCAACTACCGCGGAATAAGTCTTCTTCCAGTTGCATACAAGGTCCTAACGAGCGTATTGTGTGAAAGACTGAAACCCCATGCTGAAGCACTGATTGGACCTTATCAGTGCGGGTTCAGGCCTGGCAAGTCCACCGTTGACCAGATTTTCACCTTGCGCCAAATCCTGGAGAAGTCTTACGAAAACCAGATCGACACGTACCATATCTTCGTCGACTACAAAGCCGCATTTGATAGCCCCCGGCGAGATCGCCTATATGCCGCCATGTCTGAGCTTGGTATACCAGCAAAGTTGACTAGACTTTGCAGAATGACATTGAGCAACACCATCAGCTCTGTCAAGGTAGGATGTGGCCAATCCGAAACCTTTACTACCAAGTGTGGCCTCAGACAAGGTGACTCGCTGTCTTGTATACTCTTCAATATTTTAATGGAGAGTATTATAAGAAAGGCTGGTGTGCATCGGACGGGCACGATATTAACCAACAGATGTGTCCAGCTCCTTGGTTACACTGATGATATTGATATCATTGGCCGCACCAAGCGTGATGTCACAGGAGCCTTCGGGGCTATTGAAAAGGAATCAGCAAAAGTAGCACTAGCAGTGAATATGGAGAAAACAAAGTTTATGGTGTGCTCTAGCAGAGAATAGTAGAGCTATAGCTCTCTTCGCAAAATCTTTTAAGGTCCAATCTGCGTGGGCGATGTTTATCGCATCAGATACAACCACGAGCTGTATGAGCTGTACGGTGATGTTGACGTAGCCAGTCAAAAGAAATCTCAAAGACTTCGCTGGCTGGGCCACATTGCCCGTAAGGATGAAGACGCTTCGGCTCGTAAAGTGTTTGATGCGGTGATTGTTGGGACACGAAGGAGACGACGACCCCGAACGCGTTGGCAAGACCAGGTGATGGAAACCCTGCCCACACTTGGTGTTACCAACTGGCGAAGGCGCGCTCAGGACAGGGACGCGTGGAGGCACATTACGCTTCAGGCTGAGACCCGATAAAAGTCAGGTTGTCATGGCCATATAATAATAATAATAATAATGTTCACTTCAGTATATTTATACAAAGCGTTGCCTCTAAGTTGTAATATAACATTGCTCACTGTTAAAGTTTGCCCGCCAATGTAAAAAAACTCAAATAATTCCTAGAGGTTGCAAAAATTGTAATATAAAAAGGAAATAATAAAATAAACCTTCAGTCTGTGTGCTGGAGGGAAAGTGATACTATTAAAACCCATTATAAAATTGGAATTAACTCCTTTGCATGAAACTTAACAAACTCAACTCGAACACTTAAAACCAGTGAAGTTTGTAAACAACATTTCAAATGTTTGTTCACTTTTAAGTTGATACATGTATGAATTGTGTAATTTGAGTTTATATTGTTACACTGGAATTGAAAGAAATTAATTTGAATTGCATAAGAAATGGAAATGAATCCTTTATGTATTTATGTTATATCTAATGTTGAAGTTATAAGTTGAGATATATGTAGGCGTTTAAGAAAGAGAAAAACGGGAATCCCCTGATCATAAACAAAACAACTGTCAATCTACTTGTAGTTTGAAACTAGAGATAATATTTTTAAAAAAGGTCGATGTCGTGTCGATAATGAATGATGAAATATTTACCGACGAGAATAAGATGTCAAAAAATGTAAAAATCCCCGCATTTTCCCCACATAATGCCAATCCCCAATAAATCCGCAATCAACTTAAAATTCCCCGCACTTTGGGGAATTCCCCACAAATTAGCAACGCTGGGTCCCATGTTTCACTCTAGTATGTTCTAGCGTTGCCACTCAACTAACGTCACCATTTGATTGTCATTTCCACTTGGCGTTACCACTAAGGGAACGAGCTAGAAACAAAAACATTTATTTTAATTTTTGTATATTAATGTTCACTTCAGTATATTTATACAAAGCGTTGCCACTAAGTTGTAATATAACATTGCTCACTGTTAAAGTTTGCCTGCCAATGTAAAAAAACTCAAATAATTCCTAGAGGTTGCAAAATTGTAATATAAAAAGGAAATAATAAAATAAACCTTCAGTCTGTGTGCTGGAGGGAAAGTGATACTATTAAAACCCATTATAAAATTGGAATTAACTCCTTTGCATGAAACTTAACAAACTCAACTCGAACACTTAAAACCAGTGAAGTTTGTAAACAACATTTCAAATGTTTGTTCACTTTTAAGTTGATACATGTATGAATTGTGTAATTTGAGTTTATATTGTTACACTGGAATTGAAAGAAATTAATTTGAATTGCATAAGAAATGGAAATGAATCCTTTATGTATTTATGTTATATCTAATGTTGAAGTTATAAGTTGAGATATATGTAGGCGTTTAAGAAAGAGAAAACGGGAATCCCCTGATCATAAACAAAACAACTGTCAATCTACTTGTAGTTTGAAACTAGAGATGTGCTATACATAATATTTTTGAAAAAGGTCGATGTCGTGTCGATAATGAATGATGAAATATTTACCGACGAGAATAAGATGTCAAAAATGTAAAATCCCCGCATTTTCCTCACATAATGCCAATCCCCAATAAATCCGCAATCAACTTAAAATTCCCCGCACTTTGGGGAATTCCCCACAAATTAGCAACGCTGGGTCCCATGTTTCACTCTAGTATGTTCTAGCGTTGCCACTCAACTAACGTCACCATTTGATTGTCATTTCCACTTGGCGTTACCACTAAGGGAACGAGCTAGAAACAAAAACATTTATTTTAATTTTTGTATATTAATGTTCACTTCAGTATATTTATACAAAGCGTTGCCACTAAGTTGTAATATAACATTGCTCACTGTTAAAGTTTGCCCGCCAATGTAAAAAAACTCAAATAATTCCTAGAGGTTGCGAAAATTGTAATATAAAAAGGAAATAATAAAATAAACCTTAAGTCGGTGTGCTGGAGGGAAAGTGATACTATTAAAACCCATTATAAAATTGGAATTAACTCCTTTGCATGAAACTTAACAAACTCAACTCGAACACTTAAAACCAGTGAAGTTTGTAAACAACATTTCAAATGTTTGTTCACTTTTAAGTTGATACATGTATGAATTGTGTAATTTGAGTTTATATTGTTACACTGGAATTGAAAGAAATTAATTTGAATTGCATAAGAAATGGAAATGAATCCTTCATGTATTTATGTTATATCTAATGTTGAAGTTATAAGTTGAGATATATGTAGGCGTTTAAGAAAGAGAAAACGGGAATCCCTGATCATAAACAAAACAACTGTCAATCTACTTGTAGTTTGAAACTAGAGATGTGCTATACATAATATTTTTGAAAAAGGTCGATGTCGTGTCGATAATGAATGATGAAATATTTACCGACGAGAATAAGATGTCAAAAATGTAAAATCCCGCATTTTCCCCACATAATGCCAATCCCCAATCAACTTAAAATTCCCCGCACTTTGGGGAATTCCCCACAAATTAGCAACGCTGGGTCCCATGTTTCACTCTAGTATGTTCTAGCGTTGCCACTCAACTAACGTCACCATTTGATTGTCATTTCCACTTGGCGTTACCACTAAGGGAACGAGCTAGAAACAAAAACATTTATTTTAATTTTTGTATATTAATGTTCACTTCAGTATATTTATACAAAGCGTTGCCACTAAGTTGTAATTTAACATTGCCCACTGTTAAAGTTTGCCCGCCAATGTAAAAAACTCAAATAATTCCTAGAGGTTGCAAAAATTGTAATATAAAAAGGAAATAATAAAATAAACCTTCAGTCTGTGTGCTGGAGGGAAAGTGATACTATTAAAACCCATTATAAAATTGGAATTAACTCCTTTGCATGAAACTTAACAAACTCAACTCGAACACTTAAAACCAGTGAAGTTTGTAAACAACATTTCAAATGTTTGTTCACTTTTAAGTTGATACATGTATGAATTGTGTAATTTGAGTTTATATTGTTACACTGGAATTGAAAGAAATTAATTTGAATTGCATAAGAAATGGAAATGAATCCTTCATGTATTTATGTTATATCTAATGTTGAAGTTATAAGTTGAGATATATGTAGGCGTTTAAGAAAGAGAAAAACGGGAATCCCCTGATCATAAACAAAACAACTGTCAATCTACTTGTAGTTTGAAACTAGAGATGTGCTATACATAATATTTTTGAAAAAGGTCGATGTCGTGTCGATAATGAATGATGAAATATTTACCGACGAGAATAAGATGTCAAAAAATGTAAAAATCCCCGCATTTTCCCCACATAATGCCAATCCCCAATCAACTTAAAATTCCCCGCACTTTGGGGAATTCCCCACAAATTAGCAACGCTGGGTCCCATGTTTCACTCTAGTATGTTCTAGCGTTGCCACTCAACTAACGTCACCATTTGATTGTCATTTCCACTTGGCGTTACCACTAAGGGAACGAGCTAGAAACAAAAACATTTATTTTAATTTTTTGTATATTAATGTTCACTTCAGTATATTTATACAAAGCGTTGCCACTAAGTTGTAATATAACATTGCTCACTGTTAAAGTTTGCCCGCCAATGTAAAAAAACTCAAATAATTCCTAGAGGTTGCAAAAATTGTAAATTAAAAAGGAAATAATAAAATAAACCTTCAGTCTGTGTGCTGGAGGGAAAGTGATACTATTAAAACCCATTATAAAATTGGAATTAACTCCTTTGCATGAAACTTAACAAACTCAACTCGAACACTTAAAACCAGTGAAGTTTGTAAACAACATTTCAAATGTTTGTTCACTTTTAAGTTGATACATGTATGAATTGTGTAATTTGAGTTTATATTGTTACACTGGAATTGAAAGAAATTAATTTGAATTGCATAAGAAATGGAAATGAATCCTTTATGTATTTATGTTATATCTAATGTTGAAGTTATAAGTTGAGATATATGTAGGCGTTTAAGAAAGAGAAAACGGGAATCCCTGATCATAAACAAAACAACTGTCAATCTACTTGTAGTTTGAAACTAGAGATGTGCTATACACAATATTTTTAAAAAAGGTCGATGTCGTGTCGATAATGAATGATGAAATATTTACCGACGAGAATAAGATGTCAAAAAATGTGAAAATCCCGCATGTTCCTCACATAATGCCAATCCCCAATAAATCCCCAATCAACTTAAAATTCCCGCACTTTGGGAATTCCCACAAATTAGCAACGCTGGGTCCCATGTTTCACTCTAGTATGTTCTAGCGTTGCCACTCAACTAACGTCACCATTTGATTGTCATTTCCACTTGGCGTTACCACTAAGGGAACGAGCTAGAAACAAAAACATTTATTTTAATTTTTTGTATATTAATGTTCACTTCAGTATATTTATACAAAGCGTTGCCACTAAGTTGTAATATAACATTGCTCACTGTTAAAGTTTGCCCGCCAATGTAAAAAAACTCAAATAATTCCTAGAGGTTGCAAAAATTGTAATATAAAAAGGAAATAATAAAATAAACCTTCAGTCTGTGTGCTGGAGGGAAAGTGATACTATTAAAACCCATTATAAAATTGGAATTAACTCCTTTGCATGAAACTTAACAAACTCAACTCGAACACTTAAAACCAGTGAAGTTTGTAAACAACATTTCAAATGTTTGTTCACTTTTAAGTTGATACATGTATGAATTGTGTAATTTGAGTTTATATTGTTACACTGGAATTGAAAGAAATTAATTTGAATTGCATAAGAAATGGAAATGAATCCTTTATGTATTTATGTTATATCTAATGTTGAAGTTATAAGTTGAGATATATGTAGGCGTTTAAGAAAGAGAAAAACGGGAATCCCCTGATCATAAACAAAACAACTGTCAATCTACTTGTAGTTTGAAACTAGAGATGTGCTATACACAATATTTTTAAAAAAAGGTCGATGTCGTGTCGATAATGAATGATGAAATATTTACCGACGAGAATAAGATGTCAAAAAATGTAAAAATCCCCGCATTTTCCCCACATAATGCCAATCCCCAATAAATCCCCAATCAACTTAAAATTCCCCGCACTTTGGGGAATTCCCCACAAATTAACAACGCTGGGTCCCATGTTTCACTCTAGTATGTTCTAGCGTTGCCACTCAACTAACGTCACCATTTGATTGTCATTTCCACTTGGCGTTACCACTAAGGGAACGAGCTAGAAACAAAAACATTTATTTTAATTTTTTGTATATTAATGTTCACTTCAGTATATTTATACAAAGCGTTGCCACTAAGTTGTAATTTAACATTGCCCACTGTTAAAGTTTGCCCGCCAATGTAAAAAACTCAAATAATTCCTAGAGGTTGCAAAAATTGTAATATAAAAAGGAAATAATAAAATAAACCTTAAGTCGGTGTGCTGGAGGGAAAGTGATACTATTAAAACCCATTATAAAATTGGAATTAACTCCTTTGCATGAAACTTAACAAACTCAACTCGAACACTTAAAACCATTGAAGTTTGTAAACAACATTTCAAATGTTTGTTCACTTTTAAGTTGATACATGTATGAATTGTGTAATTTGAGTTTATATTGTTACACTGGAATTGAAAGAAATTAATTTGAATTGCATAAGAAATGGAAATGAATCCTTCATGTATTTATGTTATATCTAATGTTGAAGTTATAAGTTGAGATATATGTAGGCGTTTAAGAAAGAGAAAAACGGGAATCCCCTGATCATAAACAAAACAACTGTCAATCTACTTGTAGTTTGAAACTAGAGATGTGCTATACATAATATTTTTGAAAAAGGTCGATGTCGTGTCGATAATGAATGATGAAATATTTACCGACGAGAATAAGATGTCAAAAATGTAAAAATCCCGCATTTTCCCCACATAATGCCAATCCCCAATCAACTTAAAATTCCCGCACTTTGGGGAATTCCCACAAATTAGCAACGCTGGGTCCCATGTTTCACTCTAGTATGTTCTAGCGTTGCCACTCAACTAACGTCACCATTTGATTGTCATTTCTACTTGGCGTTACCACTAAGGGAACGAGCTAGAAACAAAAACATTTATTTTAATTTTTGTATATTAATGTTCACTTCAGTATATTTATACAAAGCGTTGCCACTAAGTTGTAATATAACATTGCTCACTGTTAAAGTTTGCCCGCCAATGTAAAAAAACTCAAATAATTCCTAGAGGTTGCAAAAATTGTAATATAAAAAGGAAATAATAAAATAAACCTTCAGTCTGTGTGCTGGAGGGAAAGTGATACTATTAAAACCCATTATAAAATTGGAATTAACTCCTTTGCATGAAACTTAACAAACTCAACTCGAACACTTAAAACCAGTGAAGTTTGTAAACAACATTTCAAATGTTTGTTCACTTTTAAGTTGATACATGTATGAATTGTGTAATTTGAGTTTATATTGTTACACTGGAATTGAAAGAAATTAATTTGAATTGCATAAGAAATAGAAATGAATCCTTTATGTATTTATGTTATATCTAATGTTGAAGTTATAAGTTGAGATATATGTAGGCGTTTAAGAGAAAAACGGGAATCCCCTGATCATAAACAAAACAACTGTCAAACTACTTGTAGTTTGAAACTAGAGATGTGCTATACATAATATTTTTGAAAAAGGTCGATGTCGTGTCGATAATGAATGATGAAATATTTACCGACGAGAATAAGATGTCAAAAAATGTAAAAATCCCCGCATTTTCCTCACATAATGCCAATCCCCAATCAACTTAAAATACCCCGCACTTTGGGGAATTCCCCACAAATTAGCAATGGTGGGTTTCACGTGTTTCACTCTAGTATGTTCTAGCGTTGCCACTCAACTAACGTCACCATTTGATTGTCATTTCCACTTGGCGTTACCACTAAGGGAACGAGCTAGAAACAAAAACATTCAGGCATGCTCCGGTTTTCACTTTCGTTTTCGTTTTGAAAACGAAAACGACAAAATTGGTGCTCCCGTTTTCACTTTCACAAGATTTTTTCGAATTCCATAACGAAAAAATTTGTCTTGCCGAAATGAAAAGTAAATGCCTTTTTCTATATTAAATCGGATCTTATTTGCAAAAGGAAAAAAGTTGTTGACTCATTGGTTTATTGTCGTTCTTTTAAGACCTCTAGAAGATCAATTAGGCTTGTAATTATTTTTAAAACGAGTAATTTCTGACCCCACCTCAAATTTGGATATCAAATTTTGCCGTCGGCAACAACAATTTTCGTTTTGGTGAGCGACCGATAAGTCCGACACTATGAGTTATCGCCTAAGCTGCCATACTTTTGATAGAATGAAAAAGCAAGTTAAAAATACTTGTATAATCAAACGGATGGCGATAAATTTGATGAAGTTGGGTAAAATATGTTTTTTAAAAATTAATTTATTTAATTTAATTAGTTATGTGCTAAAAGTGTATAAAAAAAATTGTTGAAAACACCGGAATGAAATCCATTGAAAATGTGGCATCCCCTTTATTTGTGGGAAACAGCTGATTGCCGTTCAACTGATTTTTAAAAATGTGAGTAAAAAAAGTTTATTTTTATAAAAAACAAAAATACTAATATATTGTTTGCAGGGGAAAACACAAATCAACATTTCAGGATGAATTTATTCTTAATTTTATGCAGGCTAACGAAAATCTGGCGCGTGGATTCGCCAAAGGCGATCGTGCGGCTGCAGAAGTGTGACGTTGCCAGTCCATATTGGGTTAGCCAACCATTTATGATGGCGTTGCTAGACCCACGATTGGGCGCCAAAAATTCCTAAGAATAGTCAGCCCCGGATGTGAGAAGACGGTTGCAAATATCATTCACGACCATCTCGTGTGCAAGCATATAGCGGAGCGGGACCCTTTGAATATGTTAAATGCCACACCCTGGTCTATACCCACCCAACCATGGTCATAAGAAGAAACGGTTTTCTGATGATCCCAAAGCTAGAACAACTCACCTTTTACTTTATGCTCCCATGTCTTCGGAAATCAGAACAAACTTAGAATTTCATTTTTAAAGTCCAATGACTCAAAGTAAACATAAGTATGTATTTATAAGCAAAAACAAAACCATTTGCTCAAAAATAATTATAATTATAACGGTATTATTATTTCCATTTTTTGTTTATAAGGTAACTCTAAATCGGCAGTTGTTTTAATTCAATACAATATTTTATTATTAACTGTTACTACTCATTTACAATAAGAACTAAGAAAAATAGGATGTAAAATATAATAATTTTTTATAAACAAACAATAATTAATAAGCAAACAAAATTTTGTCAGCTATTCTTTTATGCGCGCTTTAGCAAAACCAGATTAATGAGGTTGTTATAATGTCTGAATGTACCGATATGTTTTTCTTTTAAATTTACTATTTTTGCTTTAAAATTTTTCTTTTCTTCTCAAATCATTTTTTTATTTTTAATATTTATTTTTATTTTATTTTATTGTAAAACTTTTTTTTTAATTATATTTAATATTTATTTTTATTTATTGATTTTTAATATCTCAACCACTTTTTATTTAGTTTGTATCTATTATTAAATCATATTTATAATTTTTTTTTTTTTTAATTATTTTTCAATATTTTAATCATATTTAATAAATTGTATTTTATTTATTTTTATTTTTTTTTATTAATATTTTTACTCATATTTAATATTTATTTTATTGTATTTATTTTTAAATCATATTTATTATTATTATTATTTAATTTTTATTTATTTAATTTTTCTTTATTTTATTTATCAAATTTAATATTGACTTTTATTTATTTGTTTTTAATTCATATTTAATATTTCATTTTTATTTAATTATTTTTCTCTATTGTATTTATCGTATTTAATATTGATTTTTATTAATTTAATTTTAAATCATATTTAAACCACTGTGCTGTAGCAAAGAACAATAACAATAATAACAATATATGACGGAAGCAAAATCAGTTATAAAAAGTATAGGCTGACCCAAAAGTTAGAGTATCAGCCGACAGCTCATATGCTGTTTGGGAGCTTTCGAAACTGCGAAGAAGTATGAAAATACAATGCATGCAAAACAGTGGACAGCTGCTGCGTGGCCGAACAGGCACCAATATATGTATGTATGTATGTATGTAACTACATACGTACGAATTTTTATGTTATCAGAACTTCTTTTATGTATTTTATTTTATTCGGACACTCGGACTTCTAACTTACCAGACAGAACTCCACGACGAAGGCCTTCATGATGTTGTTGCTGTTGGTGATGATGATGATGATGTTGATGATGATGATTTTAATGATTTGTTATATACCTTATAGGGTATACTTTTATATGTTTGTTAACACACACACATTGTTATAATTATTGTTGTTCTTGTTGGACAGGGTTTTGTTGTAGTTTGTTATTGTGGTATGAGATTATATTTTTATTATTTATTTCTTTAGGTATTTTTTTAATTATTTTGTGTTTCACGTTGGATATACCCTTTAAAGCCTAGGGCAATACTAGTAAACAGAACAAAGCAAACCAAAAACAATAGCGCAAACAAAAATAAGTGCCAAATCACAATTGATATTTATCTTTTCTTTTCGTTATCTTTTTAGTTGCTTCTTATCAATATGCAAACTACATTATTTTATATTTTAAGGCCAAATGCAAATCTTTTATTTATATTGCTTTTTATTTGGGCTTTTACCACTATCACTATTGCATCTGCACACAGCTATTGTATGACCCTTTTTTTCTTATTATTTTTAATTAATCATTTTGGCCATAGTATTATTCACAAACTTGCACTACTCTAGCACTGGCACTGTTGGACTGCTGCGTCTGCTGCTGATGCTGCTGCGACGAAGAGAAGACGGCAAACAAGAGAAGCGCCGATACTAGAGCCTTGCGCGGCTCGGCACAGTGGTGCAAGAGTGATCTGCTCAGAGATGCACTGCACGTCACTGTTGTTGCCTTCTGGTTTTGCAGGCGCAGACCAGAAATATAAAAGGCTTCCGGCACGAAATAGTCGACCTCCGCTGACTAACATGCGCCGGATTTGTGGAATTAAAATCCACTTTAAGGGTAGAAATTTTTGTCTATCCGCATTATTTTAAAGAAAATAATGACGGCTTAGACGAATTTTCCAATCTACATATGGAAAAAAAAGTCGAAATTAGGGCCAAATAAGAATTTTATTATTTCATAGAAATAATTACCTTGGCTTATCAGCGTAACGAGCTGCATTATTTTGCATAGCTCAAAGCAAAAAGCATCGATGGATGCTGATGATGTTGACAGATTAGTTTTGTCTTTTATTTCTGGTGATGCATGTGTTTTTATAAAAATTTTTTTAAAACAATATCAACCAAGAATTTGTGCATCCGTCTCTGATCGTAGTCAAATAAGAAAAAGAATGAGAGCTGTCGTTGCCAAAGTGACAAAGCTCGTCTCCTTCTCCTACGATCTTTCGCTAGACAACTCACCACGGAGGGGAAATTTAATTTGCAGAGGTGTATTGTCCCTTTATCGTGCAATGGTTTGTGTATCCGCTAACTTTGAGCGGCAAATTTAAAATCTCAAGGAGAAAGAGATTTTACGCACAATTTTGTCATTTGCGACCATTACAGAAGCTAAATGGAGCGAGCTTGCCGGTGCATTGAACGCAATTGGGACTCCAATTAAAGATGTTGCGGGATGGAAAAAGGTATGAGTATCCCCAGAATTATGACAAACTAATATATAATAATATTACATTCCAGTTTTGGTGCGATTGGAAGGCGAATATTCGCAAGAAAATTGCCCACAATAAGGCAGAGGTCAGGGCTACGGACGGGGGTCCTTACTGCCAGCAACCGCTGACAGCCATGGAGGAGGACGTGGCAAAGCTCTGCGGGCTTTTTGAGATGGTCGAGGGAGTTAGTGCTGTGGCATATGGAGCACCAACCACCATGATAGAAGAAGAGGTGGCTAAGGCCAAAGCTGAGGAGATAGCCACAAAGGAGGAGGAACCGAGGCGAAAGCGTCGCCGCACAGCTGCAGAATTTGATTTGCAGAGTCTGTGCGTAGCTCAAGTAGATGAAATGAAATCAATTAATTTAACATTTCCAAAAAATTGAAAGTCTTCAACAAGAAGACTTAAATTTAAAAAAAGAGCATTTCCAAAAAATGAAAAGTCTTCAACAAGAAGACTTAAATTTAAAAAAGGAGGAAAATTTAAAAAGAGGAACAAATTTAAAAAAAAATTGAATAAATACATTTTAATAACTGCAATGAATAATTTGCTTATATATTTTGTTATATTGGCAGAGACACAGCAATTTCGTCGCGTACAGATGGTCCGTCATCATTTCCTTCAATGTCGTTATCATTTATAGCCTGTTCAATATCCTCCAATTGAAAGTCTTCACTTATTGACAAATTCCGTCTTCTACATATGTTGTGCAAAGCACAGCATACGTTAATAATTTGGCAACAAAAAATAGGCTGATAATTTAAGCATCGTTGTAAACAACGGAAACGGCATTTAAGAACACCAATTGTTCGTTCTATTATGTTTCTGGCTGCAGCATGTCTTAAATTAAATCGATGCTGATGCGTCCCCATCTCTGCGCTCCTGTAGGGAGGTAACACAAAACTCTCCTGTGCGTAGCCAGAATCTGCCAAAACAAAATATTCATTTATTGTTCTCGACCTGGCGCTTGAATGATTCCAAATGAAAGAATCATGACAGGATCCGGGGTCCGTCGCATCAATAGCGATAATCTCCATATTATAGTTGCAAACCTGTAGGTAAAAGTAAAATCTTAACGTAACTATAACCAATTCTACTTACAACCATGGCGTTCATGCTGTAAAAACCCTTTCTGTTAAAAAAAACAGAGGCATTATTTACAGGTTTCACTATTTTTATGAGTTCCATCCACGCAGGCGACTATTCTTGGCAGTTGATGTTTGCTAAAGAAGTATTCGCTAAATTTTCGTATTTGCTGGCTAGACATCTGAAGGCAAATTGTGACCTAACAAAGAAGCCTGAATGTTGAAATTTTGAATGTTGTAAATGTGACTTACCGGTCGTCAGACATATTAAAAACACATGTATTACATCTTAATTGCTTAGATTTTCTTAAGTCAAATAACTTTGGCTTTCTTTTGGCTTCGAAAGATGCAATTGAAAATAAAAAAAGGCATTTTTTCGCGTTGTTTGCTGCTGACTAAACCTGAAATCAGCTGTTTCGGCAGCAAGAAATGATGAGAAATTAAACGTTTCGATAGCAAAACGATAACTAAAAACTTGTGAAAACCGGAGCACCTAAAAACGAAAATCTCGGTTTTGGTCCCAAAACGAAAACCGAAAGTGAAAACCGGAGCATGCCTGAAGAACAATATTTTTTCAGAAAATATATACAAAATTATACTTTTCTTTTTGGCTCTATTGAACCCTCCCCGAGGCTGGGTAGGATCTGTATTATCTCATTGTCAACAGGTAGCAGATCTCTACTATACGTCGACGTTTCAGGTACGGCCGATCCTAGCTGAGGGCTCTGCTCCTTTTCTTTCAAGCATCTGTCTGGAGATAAGAAGCAGAATCCCTGGGGCGAGGTGTCTGGCGGTTACACTGAAAACGCTATGGGGGGCTCACATGAACAAAGTTAGCCAATATGTCTCAATATGTGTCATCCGAGCTGGGATGTCAGCTCAAACATCGGTGGAACGCGTGACTGCTACCACCGGCGGGCACGGGGGGAGATTCTCTCTGCGTGTCGCCAGCGGTCACACCTCTGATGCGGTGGGAGCAGGCCGTATCAGTTGTAACAACACTGCTACTAACAAAAACTCGAGGTTGGTGCGCGCGGGCGCTGTGGTCTTAAGCGACTCAGACCAAAAGAGCGCTGCGCCAATCCTTACGGTGGAGGGGGAACGTCTTCCTCTTCAGTCACCTCAGCCTATCGCCAGCACCTCCAAGTTTGCGCAGCGGGGCACGGGGGGACTGAAGGAGAAACCCAAAAATAAGGCGGCACCCGCATTCACGCAAGACTCAGTGGCGTAGCCAACCTGTCCGTCAAGGATCAGGAAAGGCTTGCCTGGGCCAACACGTGGATGCGGGAAAACCAAATTAGCCCCCTCCCAAATGACACCAAAGTGCAGACCGGTTCTACCGGCCCTGCCAACAATAAGTGGAGTCCATGGCAAGCAAGCGCCAACGGTCCGCTGAGAGTTCCAAGCAAGGGGCCCAGTGAGCAAAAGGCTGCGAGCACCTGGCTCCACCAACACGGACACGAACAAAACGAGACAGAGAGCAACGGTTGAAACTGCCAGGCGGCATCTCGCCGTTGCTCTCATAGACAGAGGGGACCCTAACGGGAAAATGTCTGCAGAGCTCTGCTCAGAGCAGGGCGAGCGGGCGCTTCAGCTGCTTAAAAAGCAGAACCCGGCCATTCCGAGGAGTGATTGGTCCGTGCTGAAGGTTGGTGAACCTTTACCCAGTGGTGGGCAGCACGTGATCATTCAGATCAATAAGGAGGCCGAGGTTCTGCTATATAAACGCAATGGGAAGATGGCGTGGGGCTTAGGGAGCGTGTACCTTCGCCTCAAAAAACGTCATCCCAACGACAAGGACACACACACGCTGAGGTCAGGGAGGTTGAGGCAGATCTCGGTCTTGAGAGCGTGACCGACGCCACCCAGCACCTCAGCTTGACTGATGAGACGGAGGAGGTGGGGGAGGAACTGTCCATGCAGACGGTTGCTGGGCTGAAGTCGAATAACTACGATCTGTACGTCCCGACATTAGTAAGTAGATCGAGAACTGCCGTTCTTGTAAAAAAGGGTCTAAAAGCTCATCTACTACCTAATTACAGCAATGACGATCTAACCGTGGTGGTGCTGGAGAGCCGTGAAGGATGTTTGCTGCTGGCATCCTGCTATATGGCCCACGACAAGCCTGCTCCACCTGACGAGCTGCGGAGGCTGGTGGACATGGTCTGCTCCTCCAATAAGCATATTATAATTGAACGGACGCCAACGCCCACCATAGCGTTTGGGGAAGTTCCGACATTAACGACAGGGGTGAGTCAGTTCTTGATTTTATCCTTAACCATAAGCTTAGACTAGCCAACAGAGGTGAGGTATCTACCTATGTAGGTCCCACCTCTAGTAATGTGCTGGACTTAACGATTGCGACTGAGTGTACCAATGTAGAAGAGTGGAGGGTCCTGGATAGATCCTCCTTCTCAGATCATAAGTACATTCAATTTACCATTCCTTTTAACAGGGTACCTGCGGCTCAGCCGTTCAGAAATCCCCGCAATACTAAATGGGCGAAATTCTTTAGCCTTGTTTCCAAGTCTCTTGGTCCGCCGGGTAACATCAACTCGGTACAAGACCTAGAAACAAATGTCAATGTCCTCTCAGCAGGACTACTTTCCCCGTTTCGCCAATCCTGTAGGCCCTCAAGACCGACGAGAAGATCGAAGCCACCCTGCACAGTGGTTCCGCCAGTATGGAAGATGCGGCCAAAAATACTTCTAGTTGTTATATTGCTACGAAATTTTGCCCAAAATTCTATAAAAATATATATAAAAATATAATATATATATATAATATATATATATATAATATATATATATATAATATATATAAAAATATTGTATATATAGTAAAAAAATTGTCTAGATCGGAATACTATATCCTATAGCTCCCATACAACATTAGTATGGCTTATATGCCGATAGTGCGCCAAAATACTTCCGGTGGAGTTACAGTGCTAAAATTTGATTATTAGCATCCAAGATATGTATAAGAGTATTTAAATTACCTTTCTGCTTTCTTCTACTAAACTAATTACTTTTCGAGTTTTTTCTGCATTCGTGCCCTCTTCTGTGCACCAAAGATCAAAGATGTACATGCGTAAAAGCTCGTAGTTATAAGAAGCGCCAATAAAAAATGATAATATAAAAATAAGCGAAAAAAAGAATATGTAAAATTGTCCACAAACACAAAAAAAACATCACAAAGGCAAAGAAGGAGCAGCAGATTGCGTCGCAAATTTGACCTTGAAAACAGTAAGATAGCTTGAGTTTATTAATGAGTATATACACATCTGCCAAAATCTGCAGCTGAACTTAACATTTTTATTACCTGAAAACATTGGCAAATGCACTGATATCACTCATAAAGGGGGAATCGGGGGCAACATACCTAAAAATCTACTTAAACAGAGATAATGACGATCACAATTCACTGAAAATTAGTATTAATTAAAATTAAACAATAGCAAATAATTAATAATTCAAATTAATTTCAGTAAAAGAACTTGTTAAAGTAAATATCTTCAACTTTAATACCTTTTAAATATTTCAATTTGGTGAATTTTTGCGAACGTCCGACCACTTTGAACTTCACTTTTGTTTTGACAAAAAGCTCACTAAACGCAGTTGCAGCAGCAAAATTGAAGATGTGTTCACACTTTGCATTCTATTTTTAGAATGTCCCGTTAGATTTCCAGAAAAATCTAGTTTGCAATGAAGAAGCTTGGACATTTTAGTAACGATTTGTTTACTTTTCGTAAATTTTTGTTGTTATGACTTTTTTATTTTTGGCCTATGGGCGGAACCACTGTGCCCTGGTGGAACCCAGATCTCTCATCGCTACGTGGGGAGCTACTAGCATGTTTCAACTTGCTAAGAAGGCGGACAGCGAATACGTCTGGGACGAGTACAGGTCTCTCCTGAAGTCCTACAAGAAGATCCGATCCGATCTTCTAAAAGGTCTTCATGGAGAACCTTTTGCTCAGACCTGGACAATATTAAAGATACACACACTGAGGAAGTCGGGCGATGGAGTGTGGACGGAGTAGTGCTGAAACTCTTGAAGCATTGCTGCCAGCTCATTTCCCGGGATGTATTGGAATGGAGAACAGTGACTGGCAGCTCTTTCCTAGTCTCCTACAATAAAATAATTTGGGCTATCAACTCCTTTCCGAAGGTCAGGTCGCCCGGTCTCGGTGGACTTTCGCCAGGAATGCTGCAAGTCAGCAAGCCTACGATTGTTCCGTGGCTATCGGGAATCTATTCGGCGTGCCTCGCATGGGGTCATATCCCCACTCTTTGGAGGACCTCGAAAGTCCTTTTCCTGGCCAAGGCGGGCAAATGCAGTCATGTAGTCCCAAATGACTTCCGGCCTATGAGGCTAACCTCTTTCCTGCTAAAAACTTTGGAAAAGCTACTTGATTTGCACATCAGAAGCAACTCAATGTATCTGTTGACCCCAAATCAGCATGCGTATACTAAGGGCAAGTCCATTGAGACGGCTTTCCATGCTCTAGTAGCCTCCATCGAAAGAGCAGATCACTCTAAAGAATTTGCCTTGGGTGCATTTCTTGACATTTCAGGCGCCTTCAATAACTTCACTACTGATTATGAAGGGCCTTACTTCAGTAAACACGGCTCCAGCGATCCACAGGTGGGTTAACCGCCTTCTTTGCGACAGGCGGGTGGTGGCTACGTGGGGTGATACGGCCATTACAAAGGAAGTGCGAGGTGACACTCCCCAGGGTGGGGTTCTCTCGCCTCTCTTTTGGAATTTGGTCTAAAAATGGCCTACTTCAAAAATTCACTAGACGGGCCCCCAAGTTAATTGCCTATGCCGACGACATAAGCATTTTGATATCTGGGAAATGCCCAACCACCCTTAGTTCCGTAATGGAACTTACTTTACGGGAAGTTAAAGCATGGGCCGAATCAGCCGGGCTCAGCATTAACGCGGACAAAACGGACCTTATCCTCTTCACGAAGAGGTACAAGGTACCTGCGTGGTCCCCCCCAAAAATAGGCTGCACTATGGTAAAGCCGAGCCAAGCAGTAAAATACCTAGGTGTGGTATTGGACAGCAAACTGTCATGGAAGCTCAACGTGTTAGAAAGGGTGAAGAAGGCCACCGGAGCCTTGTACATGGCGAAAAATATGCTTAGTTGCACTTGGAGCCTCTCTCCTAATCTAATGGGGTCGAAGATGGAGGAAGGAGTCGGAGCAGCCGTATACTGCCCGGACTCGATCTCCATTGACTCCATTAACTCCCTGACCATTGCAGCATCTTCCAGGCGGAAGTTTTTGCCATTGGCAAGGCTACATAAGTGGCTCGGGGTTTACAGCATCCATACTGTGCGACTTCTGAGATAAAGATACGCTCCACCGGTACAGCTACAGACCTCCACTGGTCTATGCTTTGCCCCGTACAGGGGTACCCGGTCCCACCTAAAACCTAAAACTTATACTTTTCTCTTAATTATAAGCCGATGTAAAACAATTATTATTATTTATTTCAGGAATATTCTAAATGCCAAACTGTCTAGAATTGGGGTGGGTTGTATGCGTGTGTAGCTTGCCCGTGTGCAAGTGTATACACATTGCAAAAGTTGTTGCAACTACAAGTGATTGGCACGCGCCAATTATTATTATTGTTTGTCGCCGCTCGAATTAGATACCGATTAAGTAAATTTACTTGATCGGTATCCAGGCAACACCACGAGGAGGCTATTGCAAGTGCAATGGGGTCATCAAATGACCTTCGAGTCGATTTGAGATTATTTATAAATCTCCATGCTCCCTGCCTAATCTAATTATTTGTGTTTATTTACGTTGCCCCACATATACGGGCTGACAATCTTGGCTTTGACGACTCTGCGATTAATAAGGCTTCTTAGATTTTTATTTTTAAGATTTTATAATTTCTACTTTTCAAGTGCTTTTCAGCTTCTCACCAAATAGCTTTTTCCGTTAGTGGAGTGCCATTTACGAGGCTATGTAGTTCGAGTTATGGAAGGAGAATTTGACGGCATTGAGGTTGCCCAAAATAACACACATATACAAACATATGTGTGAGAAGTTTTTGGCTGCAGGCTTCAATGTGAAGTGGAACGACGTGAGGACCAAGTTGGACAATTTGACCAAAAAATATAAGTCAGAAGTATAAATCAAATTTATTGAGTTACAGTATATTTATAAAAAAGAAATTAAATTAAGAAACGAGGTCCAACTGGCGGTGCGCCATCGCAGTGGCAACATTTTGCCAAGGTGCACAAAATTTTGTCAGCGATGAAGTCAATAAATTTTGTCGAATGCATCCTCGATAGCAACCTTCAATAGTAATTCTTAACTGTTATTTTTAGATCCGGATGAGAGTGGGATAGATTCATGTCGTCTATTCTCAATCGTCGGCGCAGGCAGTCCAGTCCTGCGCTAGCTGAACCGTGTGACTCGAATGATTCGTATTCGAGTAATTCTAACATCAACATTTTTGGAGTTGATAATGAAGGTAGTATTCGATCGTCTCATGGTCGAGGACGCAAACAGGCGGACCGCTATTCTTGAGCGCCTTGGCAACACTCGTCTAAAATTAATGGAGCAATTTGTCCTAGTAGTAGAAGGTAAAAGACTCTATTTAAAAGAGTGAATGGAGGAATATTGTAAATTACATTTTTTGATTTTTCAAATATTTTGGTTTTGAAAATATTATTATAAGAAATTACCAGCATTCATTGCTGGCATTACTTGTGCGGCAATTTTTGCTTTGTGTTAAGCAAAATCTACAATGGTTGAAAATATTATAGTTTTGTAAATTTTTTTTTCAATACTTTTATATCCTCGATTGATATTATGATATTATGATTTTGTAAATATTTTGTTAAATAACATATTCTTACATATATTGCTGATATTATGATTTTGTTAATATTATTTTGTTAAATATTGTGATTTTGTAAATACTATTCTAAAAAAAAATAATAAAAATTTGAAATAAATGCGTTTAACACAAATTCTAAATATCTTAATTATTTATTTTTTACAATGTAGGATGAAATTTCTGTTCGAATTGGTTCAGCGTCGCTATCGAAATCACTTGTTTCATGTCGTATGATTTCTCGAGTTGTTGTGGTTCATCGGGGCTTGGCTCCAAAATTCCCGGAATATCAATGTTTTTACGTTTCGTGAAATTATGTAAAATACAACATGCTGTAATAATAACAGCCGTTTTACTATAATGATTATCGAGTCCTTTTCCAATTCGTCGAAATCGAGCTTTCAAATGGCCGAAAGCTTTTCCGACCACCCTGCGTGATTTGGCTAAAGTGTAATTGAAAGCCTTCATAGTTTAATTCTCAGTAGTTGAAAAAGCATATGGCTTCATTACTTGACTCGAAAATTTCAAAGCCGAATCGCCAATCCCCACAACAGGCACATCAACTCCCGAAATAATGCGCGAGTTATTCCTTAAAAGTGTCGATTCATCTAATAATTTTCGTAGCCGACTTCGCTCAAAAATCGCGCATTGTGGGAAGCCAAATTCTTCAAAGCCTTTAACACATTCCTCCAATTTTGATTGCGTGAGGAAGTTCTGCGGGATGTAGTCAGATGACAGAGCTCTACAGGTCTCATGGCAAAATTGTAGCAATAATTTGCAGACCTTTGCTTTCGACACACCAAACAACGTGCCCACTGTCCGATACTCCGCAGAAGATCCTAAGGTATATATTGTGATTGCAACCCGCTTATCGAGAGGAATGGCCTTTCCAAATGCGGTGTCTTTTTTGGCCAATCCAAAAAGGCGCTCCACAAGGATGCCAAACTCCTCCCTATTCACTCGAAAATGTTCTACAAAAAAAGATTCGCTTCTTCCACGAACATCGCGCTCCCAAAAACACCCATGCCGTTGCTAAAAAGTAAATAAGTAAATATTACATTGCTGCCACCAATTCTACTTACATAGGCCCAAACTGATGGCGATTTCTTTAATATTGGCAATGCCCTATACTCCGTTAATTTTCCCTCCACTTCGTCAAAATCCTCATCAAAATCTTGCAATTTAAGGAAATTTCCCATTTTAAATTTGAATTGTTCGCTAACTCGTGTTTTCATTTGAACAGCGGATATTTCAGAGCGGCCATGTTGAGAAATTTACCGTTGCCCTTATTTTTCGGTTCGTGCCAATGGAAACCCCGAAACGGGACTTTAAAAAACTTAAAAAAACTGAGTGCAGTGGAAATAGGCTATAAGACAACAAATGTTAGAGTCAACATGTGTAAACAGATGTTGGTAACAGAGCTCCGTTTTGCGCGTCATCAAAACAAATACAATAGAAAAGGTGTTATCTAAAAAATGAATACTAAGTTCAAATAAAATATGAAATTAAACAAACAATGAAATAATAACCTTTTGCATATGCTAAACATACATATATAATAAGCAGTTCTTTAAAGTCTCCAAAAGGGCAAACTTTAAATGTAGCATCTATTAAACAAGTAAGAAAGTCGAGTTTGCTCGACTGTGAGATACCCGCTACCCATTTTTAATAAACGCAAAATATTGCGGTATTATTTCAAAATATACCGAAAATACTTTAAAAAATACCAAATTGTATGTTTGGTATATCGATAAATACCATAGACGGCACAATGTACCAGATTGTCGGCCAAAGCAACTAAGAGCCCTAGTAAGTAGGCGTTTTTGCCCATACAAAACTTTTTCTTTAATAACTTCCACAATTTTTATCTGATCGCAACCAAATTTTCAGGAATCACAAACACCATTGTTATTATTGTATATACCAATATTTGCACGTCTAGCTTTAATATTACTCTTGTTATTATTGATTTGCGGGGGCGGAGGAAACAAACTTGATCTGCGTGCAAACATAACAAATGCTGTTAAAAAAAGGTTATAGCTCTACGAGTATCTCTTAAATTCTCTGAGATCTAGGTGTTCATACGGACAGATAGACAGACACACAGACGGACATGGATAGATCGTCTCGGCTGTTGATGCTGATGAAGAATATATGTATATACTTTATAGGGTCGGAGATGCCTCCTTCTACCTGTCACATACATTTCATGCCGGCACAAAGTTATAATACCCTTCTACTCTGTGGGTAGCGGGTATAAACATTAATGTGCAAATTCTCCGCTTCTAAAAGCCATTCTTTGCTTAAAATTCTAGAGCCACTTGAGAATTACAATAGGCGAATAGTAAAATTTATTGTTTACGTATTTCAATTATGTACACCAGGGGTGCTCAACGCCTAGACACTGAGTGCACTTTTGTTTTTATATGTAGATGCCCTGTGCTTATGGGTAGTGCGCCTATAAGCACCGTGCATATGGGCTTCGATTTGCATGCGAAACAAAACAATGTTGCTTGTATCTCCATTACATCTCTTTCCGTCGTCGCGCTTTGCTGACAGCAATATCTTTTTTTTGTTTTTTCCTCGTACACGTGCACTGGAACTAGGGGTGGAGAACTATCGATGGCACTATCGGGACTATCGGTGGTTGGCCACTATCGACACGCTCTCGATAACGGCGCGCACTCTCGATAGTGGTCAATCGCTATCGTCGATAGTGGTCGATATTTTTTCAAATTTCTTTGTATACCCGCATCTTCCGTAGAGTCGAAGAGGGTCTTCAGCAAAGCAGAACAAATCATTTCAAATAGGCGTACAAAATTATTGGTTGAAATAAATATATAAATAGCAGTTAACGTAAACCTAAAAAATAAAAAAGCATATTATTTCAATAATAATTATTATTTTCACATAAAGATTCGAAAACCAAATCAACAAATATGGATTATTATAAAAACGAATTAAATTATTTTCTTTTACTGCACTATCGACAACTATCGACGATAGATTTTCCTTGATATCGTCGATAGTCGATAGTTTATGGAAACTATCAATTACTATCGATTGCGCAGACTATCGATAGTTCTCCACCTCTAACTGGAACTTATTCTTCTGTCTAGGTTTGGTTTTGATTTATTTTGTGATAGACCATCATAAGTGTTGTGAGTGATGGAGAACACTTTTTTTTTATCAAAAACTTTAAATGTGAAGTACAATGCGTAATATGCTTTGTAGTTCTGGATGTAAACACAAAATACAATCATAATAGGCATTTTCAAACCGCCCATAAAAGAGATTTATTTGAAGGTCTAGTTCCGTACTATAAAAACCTTAAACAGTTTTATATATTTGATGCAACGGAAATCCTAGAATTTATACAATTTAATCAAAAGAATTAAATGAACAAGAAACAAAAATTAAATTAAATTCAAAAATACATACCATACAATTAAATCGTCGTATGTAGCCAATTAGCTATTGCCAAGCAGTGCACACCATTTCCCGATGGCCCTTTTATTAAAATGGTATGCCAGGACATGTTAAACTGCTTTGGTCCTGTTCGAATTCAGTCAGCTGAAATAATTGATAAAGTTTTCTTGTCAAGATGTACCCGTAGGCTTGAAAAGCTTAAAATCTATTTGGATACAGTTTTAGAAGATCAACTAGAATAGCCCTTGATGAGTCATGCGATAATTGTGACGCCAGTCAATTAATGTTAGCAACACGAATGGTTGATTTTGACTTCACCGAAGAAATTTTTCGCACTAATCCACTTCTTGAAAATACAAGGGGAATAGATATATTTAATGCAGTATGCGAACGATTGGAGTTAAAAAAAAGTAAGAAGCTATCCGCCGTATGCACAGATGGTGCTCCTGCTATAATATGTATACGGGTGCCGTCGTTTCGTTGTGTAATTCATCAAGAGTCTTGTGCTCGAAATGAATGGGTAACACTAACACAATGGCAATTGCCATAAAAATTGTAAACAAAATACGAGGTGGGCATAACTCGTTTACCCATCGCAAACTGAAATTATTTCTCGAGGAATGCGAAAATTCATACAAGGACCTAACTACATATGTATGTATGTTCACGGAGATGAGGTGGCTCAGTCGCGGAAAGTGCCTTGAGCGATTTTTTTTAACTTAGAAAGGAGGTCGTTGAATTCATAGAACAGAAGATGCCAACGATTGAATATTTAAGTGAAATTAAGACATAAATCTGGGATTCTTGACAGATATAACAACACACCTTAATAATCTGAATATATCTCTACAAGGCCAAAACAACAATAATTTTGATTTAATGAGTTTCATAGAAAGATTAATAAAAAATGAAATTATTTTTATTTGATTTGCAACTTGATCATTTTCCTTTTTTTAAAAATGTTTTCGATGATTTTAAAATGAATACATATGATTTCACTAAATTTAAGCTGCAATTAATTGTTCAAAACAAAATTGTGAAAAGGTTTACTGATTTTGATAGCGTTAAGAAAATTATGGACATTTTTTTCTACTTAATGACATGTAAAACAATTTATTGTGCGATCTTCAAAGTGACTTTGAATTAAAGTCATGCAATTTGAAAGGACTCGATTTCTGGAAATCGGAAGGTGCAAAAAAAAATACAAGATTCTTCGGAATAAAATTGTAATGATGTATTCGATGTTTGGAAGCACTTATATTTGTGAAAGAGCTTTTCAACCTTAAAATTGTCCTAGATCTCAGAGACTATAAGAGATGGAGCTATAATTTTTTTCGACAGCATTTGTTATGTTTGCACGCAGATCAAGTTTGTTACAAATGTTTTCCACGCCCACTTCCGCCTCGCAAATCAAAAAAATCAAACAACAAGCCTAATTTTAAAGCTAGAGTTGCGAAATTTGGTATATATACATATATATATATATATATATATATATATATATATATATATACAATTTGATATATTTTTTTAGTATTTTCGGTATATTTTGAAAATAAAACCGTAATATTTTGCCTTTATTAAAAATTGGTAGCGGGTATCTCACAGTCGAGCACACTCGACTGTAACTTTCTTACTTGTTTTCCCCCATCCTAATTAAAAAGTCCACATGAGTAAAATCATACGAGCTGATGAATTTGAAAATTATAGCTCTATCTCTTATAGTCTCTGAGATCCAGTGTTTCATACGGACATGGCTATATCGTCTCGGCTGTTGACGCTGATCAAGAATATATACTTTATAGGGTCGGAGATGCCTCCTTCTACCTGTGACATACATTTCCTGCCGGCACAAAGTTAAAATACCCTTCTACCCTATGGGTAGCGGGTATAAAAAGCTGTTTTTGACGGGAAGAACGAAGCAAAAAAAGCTGAACAATTAGAAAAAAATAAAACAATAAAAAAATATGGTTTTTCAATTCATTGAATTCTCTACATTTTATTGATAGACACAGGGTAAGCGCGCGAAATCGCGAATCTATTGAAACATACTTATGTATAAAATTTGAACGGTAGCTGTTCTGATATTCACAATATTTGGTGGATTTCATTACTACTGTCCTCATTCTCCTCATTTTTATTGTCATATGTTCATCCAGTTCCTATCATTTTTAGGAATTTATTAGGAAGGTTATATCTATAGCAGCATTTGTCAAGTCTACGCAAGCCATAACTGAAAATGCATGAATTAGAATAAAATGTATTTTCATTTTAAGTAGAAAACAACTAGTAGAAAACCGAATAGCGCTGTCGTCTTCAAAGTATTTAACTACAAGGTTTCCTAAATGATCCAATTGAGCCAACAATGTATGCCACAAAAAAGACATAGCGCTGTTTCTTGGTCCATCGTCTTGACTGTCAACGTTACAAAATCTACATATTTGGTGTGGTATGCACATATATCGAAGTTACTCTGTAACCAGAGTACTTAACATTAAATACGGAAGCAGCAACTGTCTGTTGCTGCCTGAAATACACAAATAGTGCATTGACACTTTTTCAGCATAAACGCCGGCCACTGACCGTTGTCTGTGCATAACACATGCTCCTCTATATAGTACATATATACATATATATTTATATATTAAATAATACTTATGTATAATAAGTAGCGCTGCCGCCACTTCTTCAACGAAGCAGCGACTTAGCAGCGTCTCAAATAGTCTACTTATGTTTAAGAACCAATGTAACAATTCAATTGATAAATAAACGTCCACTGGAGCGAACCTTCGCTCGTGGTTAAAAACAAACACGGATCAACTCTTATTCTACAAGACATTGGTTTGCATAAATCCGCCCTAGCACTTTTATGCTATTTGGTGATTGTACATTTGCAGTAATGTTTTTTTTTCATCCGCTAATATTTGCGTAGCTCGAGCCACCGTTGTTGCATTAGGCAGCAGGTCATCAAGATCAACTCCTTCCTTATATCTTCCGCCAATGTTGAGTAGAAACTTGCCCATATTCCTAAATCCATTGCCATTGATTGCCGAAACGGGTTGGCAGTCCTCTGTCACCCATTCCTCATATGCGTCAATACTATCTTTTTTGTCTTTAGGCTTCGCAGTAGTCAATAATTTTGACTCTTTAAGCAACTTGCAGCATTTATGTCGGCTTAAATTTTAAGACTGTTTCGGTGAGTATTTCACAAGACCGGCAATATAAAAATCCACCCAGAACAACGCCATATGTTTGCATACATATGTCGTAGAAAGAATACGATTAAAGCATGGATTTGTATTTTCGTTTCAATTGTACATACATATTTATTATAAAATAAAGAATTTATAAATTATTAATATTTGAGATACAACTAATTATAATAATTACTTTATATATTTAAGTTATTAATATTGGAATGAATGAACGTTTATTTTATTTACCATGTCTTCAGTGGTTGCAATTTTTGATCGTTTTTCGCCAATTAAATTTTTGGCAGCAGAAAACGCCCTTTCCGATGCTGCACTATTTGCGGGAGCTCCTAGTATCATGCAGCTAATTTGATAAAGCAGAGGAAAACGGTCTTTATTAATTGACCCCCACTACAGAACATCAAAATCTTCACTATAACATACACTTAGTGACTTTTTTATATGTTGAAAGATCATCCTGCATAAAATGTTAGTACTCTGAATGGGGTTTCAATAATCTAAAAATATATTATCGATATCTTGTGTAGGTTTAATAAATTTTTCTATCAACATTTTGTCTATTTATATGAATATTAATTATAATTTCTTCTACGGTGTGTTTGTTCCTTTTTTAATTCTGAGAATTTAGTTAATTTATTCGGAGGTGAAAACAAAAACAGGGCAATGTTGTGATACATTTTAAATTTTCTATAACTATTCAATCTAAGTACCCCAAAAGCGAAAGTTACCATTTTTTAACTATTTCTATATCATTGTCATTTGGTGAGGATATTTATACCCGCTGCCCATAGGGTAGATGCGTGTTATAACTTTGTGCGGGCAGGAAATGTATGTAACAGGTAGAAGGAGGCATCTCCGATCCTAGCAAGCTAGTTTTTTCCGGAATTCTAACGGGACATTCTAAAATGGAATGCAAAGTGTGAACACTTGTTCAATTTTGCTGCTGCAGCTGCGTTTAGTGAGCTTTTCGTCAAAATAAAAGTGAAGTTGAAAGTGGTCGGACGTTCGCAAAAATTCTTCAAATGTGCATTTTAAAGTTGAAGGTATTAACTTTAATAAATTGGTTTTATGAAATTTATCTGACTAATTAAGTTTTATTTGTGTATCGATCGATTAACCCTTTTTTGTTTATTTTGTGAAGGTCTTTTTCGTGTTTAGTTAAAGTTTTAGTTGTGATGCCACGAAATCCCACAAATAGTATGTACATTGTACAACCATGATGGAACCGCCACCGTGCTTGACGGTTTGTCGCACATTCCTTGGTGACTGGATCGTAGGATCTCTAGTCCAATACCAGGAGCGTCCATCTGACTCGAAATATTTTGGAATTGTTTGCTTTTTTAGACACTGGTAGCAATGACTTACAGTTTCCCAATCCGCTAATGTCCAATTTGTGTATGTTGCGGCAAAGTTTTGACGCAGCATTATGTGTCTTTTTGTAAGAAATGGTTTCTTTTTCATTTCTTTAGCTTTTAGACCCAATTTGTTGAGGCTACGGCGAACTGTCCAAGCACTGGCATTCAAATTAAGCATTGACGCCGCTTTTATTGGTGTGATATCAGGATTGCCTGTTACCAAGTTAGCGACGTGGCGTGTGTCACGTTCACTCAGAACTCTGGGTCGGCCTCCTGGATTTATTGGAATGTTTCCTAGACTGTGTTTTTTTAGTCGCTGCACAGTCATATGGCTAACACCGAATTTTTTAGCCACTTTTCTTTTTTTAGCCATTACAAATTCAATTACCATGTGGCTTTAAAATATCAAAGCTCACCGAGTAAAATGTAAACAAATAAACTTTAACGGTTAACTAAGCTTTAGAGCTAAACCCAAGCTTTGCCATTGTGAGTGCAAAACTGTAACATTTGACTTTTTTTACAGTTTGACGTGTCATTTTCTTTAACTGATAACAAATGGCTTTAAATTTTGCTTAATAATAGTAAATGATATAACCAATAAAACAAGACTAAGATTTTTAAAATGCGTGCATTAGAAAAAAAGTTACAGACCTTTGAAGTTGCAACAATGAACTCGTGTTACAGTTTTGCTCGTCAGTGTATGTTAATGTGTTCGTCTGACTTTTAGGGTACTGTATGCCTAAAATCAGCTGCAGAAATTTGCAGAAGTTAATATAATCGGAAAAATACTGATGCCATCTAGCGTTTATCCTTATTGTGCTTTTGTTTTGTTCTCGTCGCTCGTGTTCGTAATGTTTTTTGAAATATTTTTATTTATTTATTTAATTGAAATTCACTTTTTAGGAGATTCCCATAAGTGTGCATTTACACGACTATATATTTTTAATCTTTGGTGTGCAGAAGATGGCACCAACGCTGGAAGATTAAAAAAAAATTATTGAAGTTATGCAAGAGCAAATTGAAAACAACGGTTACATTTCCGAGCTAAGCCAACTACCAAAACGAATTGATTGCATATGCAAAAGAATTGCTACTTTTTGGGATAGCTACAAGCGGAAGAAAACTGCAATTATGCAATATCAATCAAGTTAGCAATATCAATCAAGTTAGAAACAATTGTGTTATTGAGAACATTAAGGATGATTCCGCTAAAAACTTAATTTTGATAGGAAAATGGGGATTCGATGGTAGCACCGGACAGTCTGAATATAAACAGAAAGCGCTTAACAATAATTTGGACGACTCTACTCTTTTGTGTTACCTCATACGTACCATTGCAGCTGATTACAAATGCCAGTGATCCCAAAGGTCAAATAATAATTTGGAAAAATCCCCGACCGTCATCTACACGCTTTTCTGCAGACCAATGAGGTTCCAATTTGAAAAAGAAACAGCTCAATTACTAATTTGTGTTTACAAATTTTGCTTAGTTTTCCGATTTGTACCATATTTGGCAAGCATACATATATAAAACTCGTCCAAGCATACTATCTGTAAGTTTGGTTTACATATCTTGAAAAACAAAAAAGTTGTTCATACTATGTACTTATTTCTATCCTATCGTTCCTATGGCAACTACATGATATAGACGTACGATATGGCCAATTTTTTCACTATGCATTTCAAATAATTTTTAGGATTTAGAAAAATTTCACATTGATATCTTAACGGAAAGTATTTATGGCCACGACTCCATACGAGCCCAACCACTGTGCTGCGGTGTATACAATAATAACTATATTATTCATGATTCCTGAAAATTCCTGATTGCGATCAGATAAAAATTGTGGAAGTTATTAAAGAAATACTTTTGTATGGGCTAAAAGGCCTACTTAGTCTTAGTTGCTTTGGCCGACAATCTGGTATATTTTGCCGTCTATGGTATATTATGAATGCGGCACTATATCGATATTGGTACATTTGGAAATTTTGAAAATAAATATTTTGCTTTTATTCAAAATGGGTAGCGGGTATCTCACAGTCAAGCCCACTCGACTGTAGCTTTCTTACTTGTTTTTTTAAGTTATTAATATGTGGCACAGACAAGTCCAATATCGGATAATTGCTACTCTCCAGCTTTTTGGAGCAACATTCAAAGGCGGCAAGAAGGTTTAACATTCCGCTAATATTAATTAAATTTATATCCGTAATTCTTGATATTTAATTTTTTCCACCAAAATCTACGAAATTTCCATCAAATTTAACTCAACCGACTTCAAGAGGTTAAATATAGTATTCCAACGAGTTGGAGAGTAGCTTTTCAGGGTGCTTGTTAAGTTCCAGTTTTGTCCAAATTTTTTAAAATACTTAACAAGTTTGCTGCAGCGATTAACCAGATCCAGCAATTCTGGTACTTCATTCACAACTTTGCCAATCACATTGTGTATCAAGTGATTTGCACAGTGTATTGTGCTCAGTCCATTGAACGCTGCTTTCATATTAGCTCCTCAGTCGGTAACAAATATTGGATCGTCAAACAGTAAATCACATCCAAAGTCACGTAAAATTCGCTCCACCCATTAATTTCACTGCTAGTTTTTAAGAGTACCTTCTTTGACGTAATGCATAGTCCGTAAAATATAAGATTCTTTAAAGAAATCGTCCGTCCAGATATCTGAAATTATGCTATATCCATATAGTTTCTGCTCTTGAATTTCGATTCTTACTTCATTGATGTGAAAATCATAGAGCGCACCGATGTTTCGCGATATAGTTGTGTGATGCGGCATTACAGAGTCATTATTGACATTTTAAGCGGTTGACCATTATTTATTGTCTACTCCGTTGCCAGGTTGGTGCATTTCTTTTTGGTTTCTGAGGGTACATCAACGACAGGAAAACTGCGCTTTCGGCTATTGGTCATAATGTAGCATTTGTACTTAACTAAATTTGATGTCCTTTCTTCACGTGAAGCAGTAGGCTTAAGCTCACCAGCTAATAATTTCGATTTAGTACTCTTGTACTCTTTAAAAGACGATTCAGTTGTTGTGTCCAGCAATTTTGTTTTAATATACAAATGAACATTCACATACATACATATATTTTTACAATCCCTGTTTTTGCCTGGGCCTCTGGCTCTAAATCATCTCAAACATACAAAAGACAATCACAAACATATAAAACAAGTCAGAGAGTCAGAAAAATTTGATACAAACTTGATCTGCGTGCAAACATAACAAATGCTGTCAAAAAATAAATTATAGTTCTATCTCTTATAGTCTCTGAGATCCAGTGTTTCATACGGACGGACGGACAGACACACAGACGGACATGGCTAGATCGTCTCGGCTGTTGATCTGATCAAGAATATATATACTTTATAGGGTCGGAGATGGCTCCTTCTACCTTTAACATACATTTCCTATGGCATAATTGCAGGTTTGTTTACATAAATTAACAAGTAAGAAAGTTACAGTCGAGTGTGCTCGACTGTGAGATACCCGCTACCCATTTTTAATAAAGGCAAAATACTGCGGTATTATTTTCAAAATATACCGAAAATACTAAAAAAATATACTAAAAATATACCAAATGGTATGTTTGGTATATCGATATAGTACACCATTCATAATATACCATAGACGGCACAATATACCAGATTGTCGGCCAAAGCAACTAACAACCCTAGTAAGTAGGCGTTTTTGCCCATACAAAAGTATTTCTTTAATAACTTCCACAATTTTTATCTGATCGCAACCAAATTTTCAGGAATCATAACTACTATAGTAGTTATTGTATATACCAAAATTCGCATATCTAGCTTTAAAATTACGCTTGGTATTCGATTTTTTTTTATTTGCGGGGGCTGAAGTGGGCGTGGCAAAAATTTGAAACAAACTTGATCTGCGTGCAAACATAACAAATGCTGTCGAAAAAAATTATAGCTCTATCTCTTATAGTCTCTGAGATCTAGGTGTTCATACGGACAGACGGTCAGACACACAGACGGACAGACGGACAGACGGACAGACAGACAGACGGACATGGCTAGATCGTCTCGGCTGTTGACGCTGATCAAGAATATGTATACTTTATAGGGTCGGAGATGCCTCCTTCTACCTGTTACATACATTTCCTGCCGGCACAAAGTTATAATACCCTTCTACCCTATGGGTAGCGGGTATAAAAACGTAAACAGCAAATTATACTTATTTGCCTGTTGCAATTCTCAAGTGGTTCTAGTTTCGATTTGAGTGGAGCCTCTCTAGTGGTTTTCACTGACATGAACGATGGATCATTAGCTGAGGGTGATGCCTCAGGTTCTGGGTCCGCTTTGTGCGGACCAGTCATTGTGCCAAACCGAACATAAGCTTCCAAAGGCGCCTCCAATGCCTACAGACACATACAGGAGCTCACTCCGCTTATTATCGAATGACAATCCCGAAAACGCCGATGGTGACAATAGCAACTACCGAGAGGCTAGAGGCTCCTAAAAAACCGAACACAAGGCTCGAAAAGCGCCTCCAAATTAACCCGCCACATCAACCAATTCATGTAAAACTATATCAACGCTGTACCACTAACCATACAATACATAGATTTTTTATGTTGAATGTTCTTTATTTACATCTGCCCATGAGGGCAATTAATTAAATTTTATGATACATTGAAGGGGGAAAAGTAAATATTTTATCTTAGGTTGAGGGTGTATTAGGAAGATATTACGCTATGGGACTCTGAAGGGGAGATCAACGGGGTGAAACCTTTTAAGCCTGAATGGCGTTGTGCTGTTGTCCAGGATGTTGATGGCTAAGTGGTTGTCATGATTTTCCAACCTCTGCAAGTGTCTTTTGCTGATTTTTGCTACTTCTTCACAGACTTATGGTATGTTTAGGTCTCTTTTTGTTGTTGAGTTGCGCACGTAGTATGGGGCATTTACTAACTGCCTCAGAAGTCGACATTCTGATCTTTCAAGCTTTTTAATGTTTGTTGTCGAAGCAGTGTCCCAGAGCTCAATTCCATAGGTCCACGCTGGCTTAATTATAGTCTTGTAAAGAAGCACTTTGTTCTTTTTTGACAATTTGCTATACAATACATAGATGCGTCATTTCACACAACCAAAACGTATCTTTAGTGCTGCCAACTTTTGAGCAGCAAAAAAGCTGTTTTTGACGGAAAGAATGGAGAAAAAAGCTAAAAAAAAATCTAAAAACTAATGTATCAAAAATAAGAAAAAATTTCTAAAAAAAAATAACAATTTATTAAATTCATTTTTGTTTAAAATTATCGTCTTGGTCTGTCTTATTTGAATATGACATATTCGTGCCTTTCATCTGCAGATATTGTGCAGGCACTTCATAGTCGATGCAGCATTTTCCCATCTTTCGCATGAATTTCTGTATATTAAAATAAAAACGAATAGAGTATATCTTTTGCTTGAAATTTACACTTTGCCTTATGCTTAGAATGCTGTTAGTCGTGCTGACGCCCATTGAATTTCTTAATTTTGATTTAATTAGGTTAACCTGGCTAAATAACCTTTCCACCAGAATCTTTAAAGTTTTGCACCTCAAACCGAAATTTGCTTGTGTCGCTGTTGTTGTCCCACTTAATCAAATTTATGTTGTTGTATTGGCGTTCTATTTCAGCAATATTTTTGCATTGCAGGAACTCTAAAATATCTGTGATGCCCAATATCTTAGTGACGGGAAAAACATCAATCTGTTTAAGAATCTTAAAATTATCCGGTAGCCTAGAAGTAATAACCAAAATTTTTGGTCGTTTATAAAAATAACAAAAACTGCTTACCTCTGTTTTAATTGCTTAATCAATTCAATTGTGAAATATGTGTTATATTTGGCAAAATGTGTGTATTTATGGCAAACTCGAAATCATTTAGCAATTCTGTTGCGTTGGCGTTATTGCTTTGAAATGACTTGTTCACCTTTTGTCTCAAAGAATTGGCTTTAAAACAACAAATAACGCTAGTTAACGTCATCGCTGAATTGCTTTGCGCTTTAAAGCATTTTTCATTAGTTGCAGCTAAGCTAAAGTTCAATTTCAGCTCTTCCCACTGATGCAATATTCTCGATTCCGCCAATTCAATCGACAACCATCTTGTGTCACTGACTCTGGGTATTTTCAAAGGAACCTTTTAGAAAAAATTTACATAATTAAAATAGTTACATAATTATATTTTATAGAACATAATTGGCACAATAAAGTTAGCAAGCTAAATACTCACGGACACTTAAAAAACAATACATAAATGTTAAGATAAAAATTCAAATGTCTGTAACAACAGTTTGAAATACCTTATCATCGTTTAAACATTCATGCATTTTTTGATACACTATTTGACGGCATGAACTTTTAGCAAACCAGTTAACGTTTCATAAATTAAGAATTCTAAATTCCTACTCTGGGAGGTGATGTTTACATACTTGGCTAATAGCCAGCTGTACAGAATGGCACACACATTTTATTAAAATTAGGGTTGGCGTTTCCTTTTTTAATTCTGTGAAAACACTGGTTTTTGCCTGTCATGACATTGGCATTGTCTGTCCCAATATCAATGAGATTCTTAATATCTGATTTATAGGACGACAATACATTTTTGACGCTATATGCAATGGCTTCGGCATCTCCACTTTCTAAAGCTACAATTTTCAAAAATGTAGAGACGAATACACCCCGCCGCATCGAAAATTAATTGATAACCTCACCTACATAAATATATATACTTTCACAAAATAAATTTATTAAATATTTAATTCAATGAAAGTAATTGTTATTAAAAATTATGTTAATACATACCTAGAAGTTTTGTAACGCTTGTGTCTGTGGACTCGTCGAGGAGTAGGCTGTTTTTTGATTCTCCGATATCTTCGCGTAAGTCTTCAGAAAAGTGTGATCATTTTTAAAATGTTTGTGCATTTGGTCCGGTGTAGATTTATATTCGCCTCATCGAACCGTTTTTTGCATAGGCTCCCCAAGTGGTCAATTTGCGCCATTGCTGTATGCTGTGCAATAAAAAGGCACAGTGTTGCTTCCTTAATTTGCACATAATAATTTTGAGATGCTCTTGCAAAGTTGAGCTTGTTCGCCTGGGCAAAGCCACTCATGGCACTTGTGTGCTTCCTTGATGCAGCGTGAGCTCGCAGATCACTCAGTTTCGCTGTAATAGTGCTCTTGCAATAATTGCAATAAAACCTCTGCTGGTCTGTGTCATCCCTGCGAATCCATGCCTTGAATTCATAATTTTTAAGCCACACATCGCGACATTTTTGCTTGCATTTCACAATTTTTAAGAATTTACGCGCACTTTTTAAATAGAGATGGAACCACTAAATAGAGATGACATTCGCGTATATCGAGAAAAACCACTCGATCCGCCACCACTTTTTGTGGTTTGTTTGTAAGTGACTATCGTAAAGCTGTCACTTCATATTTTGTATTTAAGCGTTAACAACATAAAAAAAAGTTGAAAAAAGAAATACTCTTGTATGGGCAAAAACGCCTGCTATGTATGAATTCTATGTATGCGTATACGTATCTACATGCTTGCCTATGTTTGTATGTTTGGTATCTGAGAAGTTTTACAACGAAGATTTTTGTTTTCTTTTTTACTCTAATTATTTATTTAAAATCTGTCTCTTTGGACAATAATTAAATTTACGGAGGTAGCCTTGTCGATTAGCTTCTTACAAGAGATGGTTGGTGGGGTACTAGAGGGCTAGTCATCATCCTCCATAGGCAGGTCGAGGGGGTGTTTTCTTCTAAGTCTCCTGACAGTTTGGCTGTTGTCCAGGATGTTGATGGCCAGTACGTTTGGGTGGTTATGGAGCCTGATGATGTAATTCGTGCTCACTTTTCGGATTTCATTTATCACCCAGGGAACCCGGAGAACCTCGTATATGGTGCTGTTGTCGTGATAGGGATGATCGTTCGAGACTATTCTCAGAGCCTTATTTTGCAGCCTTTGTATATTTCTGCAACACTGGCAATGCCCCAAAACTGAATGTCGTAGGTCCAGATTGGCTTAATATTTGTTTTATAAACGAGCAGTTTACGTTTGCTTCTAGGTTTGGAGCGTCTTCCGATGAGCCATTGGAATTGCTTCAGCCTGCTTTCTCTTCCGTAGGATGGGTGTGCGCCATATTAACCGCCTGTCGAGCGTCATGCCCAGGTATTTTGACATGGAATTTTCGGGAATGTTATCCGCATTGAGGCTGACAGTTACCGTTGCGGACTGCGAATGTAGTTTGCGTGGATTTCTCGGGGTTTACCGAGACGTTCCACCTCCGTAGCCAGGGCTCGATGGTGTTTGAGAATTGTAGGCATATCCGTTGTGAACAACGTGTACAGGAGAGGGCCTAGAACGCTGTCTTGTGGTACCCCGGCTTGGATTCCTTTCGTGGTGGATCGCGCATCTCCGCATCTAACGTAAAAGCATCTGTTGCCAAGGTAAGATTGAAGCAATACGTATGGGGTTGAGACAGCCTTCTCTTTAGTTTGAGCAGTAGCCCTGGGTGCCAGACTCTGTCGAAGGCTTGCTTCACGTCAAGCATGTCTCCAGGCAATGGCCAATAACTCCTCGAACGAGCTCTGCCCGAGCTTCAAAAGCTCATCCTTCAGCTGCTTTGCGGCTCTGTTAATGCTTTTTTATTTTGTTTTATATATATACACAAATATATATATATATATACTTTATAGGGTCGAAGATGCCTCCTTCTACCTGTTCCATACTGATAACGTAGGGGCGCTGAAAAGTTCCAAGCTCTTCCTTTTCCGAAATAAAAAACACTCGCGGTTTTTTCTTATAATAAATATGTATTTATTGCAAACTTTTCGGGTTGTTGAAAACGCACAATTGGGGGGGTAATTATACCGATGTAAGTGAGACGTGGTTTTGAACTGACAATAGAGAAAATGCCGACGGCATTTCGTCGATCTATTCTGGGCGCGGCTCAGCGGTGGTGAGTTGTGGGAGAGAGAAGCTGAGAGCACTGGAGCTTGAGTGCATTCTTACGCATTGAGCGCATTGCTAGTGAGCGAAAAGCTTTGAGTGCTTTTCGGTCGGCGGAGCGGAGGTGTGCCACTCACATAGCAATGCGCTCACATCAACATTCTCCCCTTGGAATATTGGGATTGCAAAGAATATCAAACTTGGGAGGATACCCGGCAGGACAATATCAGGATAGATGGAGTGGGTCATGTCTTTGGGGCGCAACGTCGCCGTGCAGACTCCTTCAGCGCCCACGCGAGTGATGGAGAGGCCCAAGGCCCCTGGCATCAACTCGCTGATGCGGCTTACGGGACAACACGGAACCAACTCGCGCTTCGAAAGCCGCTGTCCCCATGTGTAACCTGACCGCCGCGGTGGGGAGTATGCTCACTCCCTTGCACTGGAAAGTGCCGTCTGGGGGAGCTAGGCACGGGCCTGGTGCGTGGGTGAGTGGGCCTGGGAAACGTTGATATGGGACGACCTTGGTGGTTTTCCTCCGGAGGGTGCGCTCGGACAGTCGAGCCGAAGAGGTCGAAATAGACTTTAATTGGGGCCTAACAAAGGATCGAGCTTAGAGGGACACTCGACGGACAATCGAGCCGAAGAGGGTTTCGAGTGGGGTCCCGTCACAGGACCATTCGAAGCGGAAATAGATGTAGAGGAGGGTCCTGTCACAGGACCATTCTTAGGGGTTCGTTCGACGGACAGTCGAGCCGAAAAACTGAAATAGACTTGGAGGGTCCTATCACAGGACCGATTGTAGGAATTCGATCGACGGACAGTCGAGTCGAAAAGGACGAGATGGAGTTAGAAGTGGATCCCGACACTGTGCCGGTCAGGATCCAACCGAAAATGGTCTCTTGACCAATGAGGGTCCCACAAACGTTCGGACGAGAGCCGCCGAGAAGAAGGGATGAGAGGATATCGGCGCCTAATAGCACGTCTCATAGAACTTGGGGTCGGCCAGTGGGATGCTTGGCAGATTGTTGAGGATGGTTTGTGGGACAGCGCATGAGGGCAGTTTTCCTGCTAATTGCGGAAGGTCGAATGCCGATGCCTCAATCTGCAGATCTGGTCGCAACGGGGAGCCAATTAGGAATTGGCAATGCTTTCGGGGCTGGGCTGCTACAACTTGAGTCAGCCCAGAGACGTGGGCTTGATCGGATGTGTATGGCATCCTCAACCGCTTGAACAATCGTTCAGAAATGAAGGTGGCCTCTGATCCAGAATCGATCAGAGCCCGAGCTGTGTGCCGAACGCCGTGATGGCAAATGTGTACAACAGCTGTACTTAGCAGAACACCTTGTGTGTTAACTGCGAGGATAGCAGTAATCATACTTTGCCTGAATAGTAGGCAACTCGTCTGTTGTCATCTCATCCGACATGACGCAGGAGCAAGCCTCGTACTCCTTCTCGACCTTGTCCCACAAGGCACGCATCTGGTCCCTCCGGACCTGACACGTGTACAGGGACGGGCTGTCAGTAGAAGGCTTGTTGATTCGTGCCGCAAAGTGACTGATACGGTCAGTCGCGGCGATGAACTTTGTCAATGTCGAATCTACTGCATTGTGTGCCATTTTACTTTGCAAACGAGTAACAATTGGCAGCCGAGGAATTGGGACGGAAGCAACCTTGGTCTTAAGAACAGACGGAGGTTTCGTGACGAGGATCAGAGGCTTGGTAACGGAAGTGGGCGAAACACTAGCTGACCGTGCGGGGACCTCTCTTTTGGTGTGAACCGGCGATGTGCTGGATGCACGAAGAGCCGACTCTTCTTGGATCTAGGCAAAGGGGGTTAATCGAAATTCTAGCGGCGCTAGTAGAAGGCACGGACAATTTAGCTTTAGTCTTATCGGGTTTGCCCGTTGACATGCTACGCACGGAAGATAGAAAGTAACTGGTTTGAAAACCAGAAAATCACAAAAAATATACCAAAAAAATACAAAATGGAACTTGGTTTTTCTCTAGCAGGAAGACGGCCCAGAAGGTGGAAACGAGACGGAAAGAACGTAGCAACTAGTAAAAATATACCAAAAATACTAGAAAAATACCACCGGCAGCGCTGAGGTATTTTATACTAGGGTTGTTGATAATATATCAAAATATCAATATATCGATATTTTTTTCTAAAAATGATATATTTGTATCGTGATATTTTTTTTGCCCAAATATCGAAATCACGATATTTTTTGATATTTTTTCCTAGGTCACTCTAAATTCAAAGCGTCGATTGAAACTTTCAATTTAAACTTAAGTTAAATTTGAAATTTGACAGAAGAATAAAGGAACAAGAATGTTAAATCAAATTACACAAACATAACAGGCGGCACCGCGAAGTGCATTCATTGTGAGAAAACAATTAAAACCAGCGGTAATTCATCGAATCTGTCGTCGCACTTGCGCAATAAGCATAGCGAAATTTTTCAAAATGTGTAAAAAAAGGTATGTATGTATAGCATATGTGTGTATGAGTATGTGTGCAAATCGAAGTTTAGCACGTGGTTTACAATATATGTATATTCATTTGTTTTAATTTTTAGCTGTCAGTGAACTTGGAAAAAGTACTTACAATATCTGAATCCTTCAAGAGTGCTGAAGCCTTAAAGGTAAATGTCTTTAAAACCGCTTATCCTTTAAGCCAAAATAAAACGAAGAAAAGAGCAAGTGGGGTTCATTACTTTAACTTACTATAATTTTCGTTTTAGAAAATGGAAATAAGACAAAGGAGATTAATGAAGCAATTGTGTACATGATCTGTAAGGACAACATGCCAGTCCGCTGTGTAGAAAAAGAGGGCCTCAAGGGACTTCTCAAAAAGTGTGTGCCGCATTTTAAAATGCCTTGCAGATCCATGGCAAGTACATATATGAAAATGCAATATATTTTGATACACTTCATAAGTATATATTCTTTTAGATAACAACAATGATTGAAGAGAAGTACTACCAGTGCGGTGGCGGTTGGCATCCGCAATAAAATGTGTAGTTTGCGATGCTAGGAGCCTAATGACGGACATACACGTAAAGCAAAGACTGTTTTTAAAATCTTTAAATTCTGCCAATTGGGCTTGATGTTACATTTAGATACATATAAGACATAAGACACGTATATATATATATTGATTAAAAATATAATTAATAAATGTAAGTTTATAAAACTTGTTTTCTTTTTATTATCCAGGAAAAACATTTTTATTAAAAATCAAAAATATCAAATATATCGATATTTTTCGGTGATATTTAGAAATATTATTATCATATTATTTGATAAAAAAAATATCATCGATACGATATTTTTTAAAATTTTCGACAACCCTATTTTATATCAATTAACAAAACGTTATGTTTGTTTTATTAAAAAAAAAGCGATTGCTTTATTTGGTTGCCAAAATGGAACTAACTTATGACAATTCTAATTTTATAATGAAAACTCGCTGCCGCTACCGCTGCTGCCGTCGCTGCTGACGATCCCGCGTTGGCGCTGGCTTGCGCAAGTGTCCCACGATGGATATTGTGCTGACACAGGGCATGTGGCACTCGCTGCTGCTTGCGATCCCGCGTTGCGCAAGTGTCCCACGATCGATGTGCTGACCCAGGGCATGTGGCGGATGTTCTGCAGACTTTGCAGAGCTTGCAGAATTGGCTGAGTGCATTTCAGGTGTCGATGCACTTAGCCACCTTCTGGTGTGTCAACATTGTTGTTAACTTCCTCCCCCTTTAAGCGCGGACGTCCTCGGACGCAATGTAGAAGCGTTTTCGCGTTCCATTGCTTGGAGTTTCGACTTCCTGTGCTTGTGTGGCCTTCTGTAATTCTGGAGCGGATTTCAGCTTCCATATCCATACGGCCATTATGATGAATGTTATCACTAAGACACCAAAAAGTCCGAAGCTGATAGAGTTTGCCTTAAAGCTCTCAGTTCTTAGCGTATCCAGTTTCCGAGTATTATTGATGTTGATTTCTTTCAGCATTTGTAGCGAAAGAACCTCTTCTGTTAACGTCTTTTCGGTCATTAATTGGAAAAGTGGGGGTCTTCTGCGTATTTTGCTTCTATTGACTCGTACTTGTCTTCGTTGATGTAGACTGTAGAGTTTTGGAACTGTATTAGATAAGTTCCTTCTAGCTCCATTTCTTCTTTGTCCATTTTAATGTTGCCTTTGAAGCTGTTGAGAAGGATGGTGCCGGTCACTATCTCCTGATGATTTGGGATGTGTTGATTGTTGATGGCTTTGCAGTGTGGTTTTCTATTTTGAAGTAGCGGTGCTATGCAGGAGTCGTTACTAAGATTAATAACATTATTTTTATTACAAATTGTCTTATCACTAAATGTTTCACATTCTTGTATTATAGCGTAAATAGTTTTGTTACAAATTATTATGTTTTCATATTTTATGTCATTTATTACATTGTCTTGCTTAACTGCTTTAATTATCATAGAGTTACATGGTTGTGTTCCTACTAGGGGTATGTTTACCATATAGAGCATACTATTGCCGTTTGTTGTTATCTTTATTTTAGCAAATTCAAGTAATTCTTCTATATTGATAAACATTCCTTCTTCATTACTTAATATTTCTTCTATTTTATTTACTTCGATTTCTGATAATATAATTGAGTTTACAGTGTTGGTTTTTGCCCAGCTTATTGCATTTACTAGATTGTTTAAGTCATTTTTTAGAAGTTGAAGTTTGTATTTTAAAATTAATACAAAATTTTCTTTAATATCATTAGTGTCTATAGTGTGTTTTAATATTGCGTTTGTTACGCGACTCATTTCATTTATTCCTGCAGTTAATTTTTTATTGATTATTACCTGTCTATTGTTATTTTCCAATTGTTCGTTCAATTTTGCTATTAGAATTTCATGATCACTTCTGTCCGGTGTACCGGCCAGCCATTTCCATGCTGTTCCTAAAGCATCTATGGATCTAATTTTTCGTTTGTTCGGTCTTAACCTACGTAACTCGTTTTTAATTATATTTAGTTCATATTCTAAATATGGATATAATTGATGAGAGTAGCTAACGTTCTTTAATGACTCTTCTAGTTTTGAGGTCATTTCTTCGTATTCTTTTATGTCGAAAACATGGATTATTTTAAATGTACAATCCGTAGCATAATGGCAAAAAAAACCTGTGGACAAAATTACGTTTTTATATTATTTTTATGAACAATTCTTCCTGATTGAGTTTTCAATGTTGTATTGTTGTCTTTAGCTACGATTTCTTTTCGATATCTAGGGGTTATTTTGGACCCTAGTCTTTTGTCAATTTTAATAAAAATGGTTTCGCCTTTTTCATATTTTCTTATAGGGTTTCTTTTCTGGTTGTGATAAAAGATATCCTCTTCCTGTTTTTTGGTGATGTTATCACTTATCTGAATTCTTAAGCGTTCGAGTTCTATTAGGTTTGAATTAAATTGATTGCCAAAAAATATTTCTATAGGTTTCTTTTTCGTTGTTGAGTGGATTGAGTGGTTATATTCTTTTACTGTTTTAAAGATCAAGTCCTCAAAAGTGGCTGTCGACTCGTCTCGTTTAAGACACCTCAAGATTTCGGTCATAGTTGAATGAAATCTTTCTATTTGACCGTTGCTTGTGGAAGCATACGGTGGGGTCGTGAAGACTTCTACTTTAAGTTGTTCTTGTAATAAGAACTTGATTGACGCTGCGTTTAGAGCCTTTTCGTTGTCCATGACGACTAACTTTGGCATGCCAAATGCCATCATTACCTCCCGAAGGGGCGTTTTTATACCCGCTACCCATAGGGTAGAAGGGTATTATAACTTTGTGCCGGCAGGAAATGTATGTAACAGGTAGAAGGAGGCATCTCCGACCCTATAAAGTATATATATTCTTGATCAGCGTCAACAGCCGAGAAGATCTAGCCATGTCCGTCTGTCCGTCTGTCCGTCTGTGTGTCTGTCCGTCTGTCCGTCTGTCCGTATGAAACACTGGATCTCAGAGACTATAAGAGATAGAGCTATAATTTTTTTTCGACAGCATTTGTTATGTTTGCACGCAGATCAAGTTTGTTTCAAATTTTTGCCACGCCCACTTCCGCCCCCGCAAATCAAAAAAATCTAATAACAAGCGTAATTGTAAAGCTAGAATTACGAATTTTGGTATATACAATAATAACTATAGCATTTATGATTGCTGAAAATTTGGTTGCGATCAGATAAAAATTGTAGAAGTTATTAAAGAAATAGTTTTGTATGGGCAAAAACGCTTTCTATGTATGTGTTGTATGTATGCGTATACGTATATACATGCTCGCCTCTATATTTGTATATGTATGCAAGAGACACTGCGATAGCTCTATTGGTAGAGTGCAAGCTTATTACTGCTGTGGTAGTCGGGGGACTCGGGTTCGAGTCCGCTCGGGGTACAAAATTTTTTTTTAATCGTATTTACAACAATTATAAATACAAATTGTGGATTTTGTTAAAGAAATATTTTGTATGAGCAAAACCGCCTGCTATGTATGTATTGTATGTATGCGTATACGTATATACATGCTCGTCTATATTAGCATCTGTATGCATAAGGGTACTTAAGCAATGCGATAGCTCAGGTGGTAGAGTGCAAGCCGCGTATGTTGTGGTGCCCGGGTTCGAACCCGCTCGAAGTACAAAATTTTTTTTTTTAACCATGCTTTTATTCAAAATGGGTAGCGGGTATTTCACAGTCGAGCACACTCGACTGTAGCTTTCTTACTTGTTAGATCTTCAGCAGCTCTTGATTTTACTATTTTAATCTGAGCATATTTTGAAAATTTATCTATGGCAGTAAGTACTAAAGTTTTCTGTGTAGTGTATAGATCTATATGGATAATTTCTCCAGGGTAAGTAGGTATTGGAGTTGGTTGGATTTCCCCATGTTGAGGATGCCTATCATACTTAGAAAGTTTGCAAGTTTCGCACTGCTTGGCAATAGCCGTTACTTTTTGTTAAACCTGGGAAAAAAAATTTGCTGAGAATTTGGATTTTGTTTTCGATTGGATTTCTATGAGCTCGAACATGCTCTTTGACGATTATCTCATTCTGGTCAGATTCTAAAGGAATATCCTCTACTTGGGTTTGTGTGTATCTTACTTTATAACTACTGAAATGAAAAGGGTAAATATTTTGAATTTTTCCCATTATTCTTTCAGAAGTAAGCAAGCCGTTTACAATCTTTGGGTCAAACCTTTCTTTTAAGATTTTTATCAGGTCTTCTTCAGAGTACTCTCTTTTCTTTATTGTATGTCGATGATACTGTGGAAATGGTAATTCGAATTCGTAAGATTCCTTATCTGAAGTCAGTAATAATAATTGGTTTTTGAATACGTTAATTGGAATGTTTGCACAAGGCATAAGATTGTGCGATGAACTCTCGTCGCTATGAATGGTAGCTGTGGTGCTATTTATCTGAGCACCTGGAGGATTTCTAGATAGGGCATCTGCCACTACGTTGGAGGTTCCTTGTTTGTATCTGAGTTCGTGATTGTACTCTTCAAGGTAGCTTTTTCACCTTTTGAGTTTACCATTATGATTTTTGTTGCTTAATGCAAAAGTTAATGGTTGATGATCAGTGAATATAATAACTTTAGAAGTACCGTAAAGGTACATGCGTAGACTTTGAAGAGCCCATACTATGGCCAACATTTCTTTTTCATTCGTGGCATAGTTTTCTTCAGTGCTATTTAGTGCACGCGAAATAAAAGTGATCGGTCTGCCATTCTGCTCTAGTACTGCGCCTATTGCGTAATTTGAAGCATCTGTTGTTAGCTGAAATTCTTTTGTGAAATCTGGGTATGCAAGAATCACATCTTGCGAAACTAAAGTATTCTTAATTTTTTCAAATGCATTTTTACAATTCTGGTCAAAGACTATGTTTACTTTATGAGAGATATTTTTTGAAGAACGACCATTAACTCCTCTGAGTAGGGTTGTGAGTGGCTTTGCTAATTTGGCATAGTCACGAATAAAGCGTCTGTAATAACTTGATAGCCCTAGAAAGGATCTCAAATCCTTTAAGGTCTTTGGTACCGGAAAATTATTAATAGCCTTGACTTTTTCTTTGTTTGTTTTTACCCCGTTATTAGAAATAGTGAAGCCGAGGAAATCAACTTCATTTCTAAAGAATTCACACTTATCGATTTGTACCTTCATATTTGCTTTGGCTGAAGTGGAGAATACTTTATCGAGATCTTGGGTGTGTTCATCTTCAGATTTGCTAAAAATTGTGATATCGTCGATATAGACATAGCATCTTGTTCCGATATGTTCTCGTAAGATGTCATCGAGAGCTCTTTGGAAAATAGATGGGGAGTTCTTTAAGCCAAACGGCAGTCTGGTGAATTCGAACTTTCCACCGTTTACTGAAAACGCTGTCTTCTCTATATCCTTTGAATTAAGCGGGATCTGGTGAAAACCGCTTTTCAGATCGAGCACTGTGAAATATTTATTTCTACCTAATTGAGCGATGATCTCGCCAATCTCTGGAATTGGGTATCGATCTGATATTGTTATAGCATTAAGTTTTCTATAATCTATAACAAGTCTATATTTCTTTTCACCAGATGAATCTGCTTTTTTCGGTACTATCAATACTGGGCATTATAAGGTGACCGTGAAGGTCTTATTATGCCATCATCGAGCAACTGATTGATTTGTTTCTCGACTTCTGGTCTTAGAGAGGCTGGGTATGGATAATGTCTGCTATGAGCTGGTAGATCTGTATTTGTTCTGATTTGTCCTTGTACCGCGGTGGTGTACGTTAATTTTTCGTCAGGTTCCGAAAATAGTTCAGTATGTTTTTAACTATTTGATTGAGTATGTCTTTTGACATACTGTCATGTGTTCTGTTCGGATTTTAATATGATTTACTGTCTGGGTTGCCAATTGCTTTATCTTTACTTTATTATTACCTTTTATAACCAGAATATCATTCTTTACGTCGATCACCGCATCAAGTTTTTTTAGTGTATCATTACCCAAGATACCATGGAATGTTTTAAGAGTGGGTAATAAGAAGAATTTAATTGGGTGATCAGGACAATTGAATAGACTAATGTGAGTGTGGTGGGTAATCTTAGTTTGCCCTCCAACGGAATTTGCAAAAAATGGCTTTTCGTTAAGTTTCGGATTCTGTATTAGATTTGTCTGAATGTAGTTTTGGTTAGAACCGGTGTCAATTAAAATTTGAAAATTTTCCCGTCCTCGTAGCACAATTGAAGTAAGGCAACGAAGAACTATTCAATCTAAAAAATGGATATCGGAAGTATCGACTGTCTCTAAAACGTGGCCCTCATTAGTCTGATCGTCTTCTTCATATGAATTGGTTAATCCATTTTGTTCCCAAGCTTCGTAGTAGTCTTGTTCGGATGTCTCTTCAGGATAAGGAGACGGATACTCATTATCCGCGAATTGTTCGGCTTCTCCAGTGGATACATGGAATTGCCTTTGATACTTGAGAGGCTGGTTTGCTTGTGAAAGCGGCGGTGGTCTTTTTCCCGCAAAGTTATTATTGGACGATTCATATAATTTATCCTATTCGACCTAATGGATGGATCTACGTCCATTGGTACTGGCTTAGGCTCTGGCTTTGGTCCAGTTGGACGAGGAGGTGGATTCGGATTGGTGACTTGAAGCGGGCGCTGTGTCTGATAAGGCCCTTGTCCCATTTGTGGTTGTTGCCTATATGTCTGGTATAAATGTGGTGGAGTAGGGTTACTCATGGTGGTTTTACCACTTGGATGGTAATAAAGTCTAGGGTCGAAGCTCTTCCAATTGTTTTGATTGTTATTGGACATTTTGTGGCTAGTTGGTAAAGATTGTCTCGGTGGTAGACCCGGTGGTGTTTGTCTAGATCTAGGTGCGAACATATTTCTATGCTCTTGGTTTTCGAGTAAAGTACAGAGATGTAAGGCATGGCTTAGATCTCTTGGTTCCTTAATACCAAGATGTCTTGGTAAATCTCCATTGAGACCTCTCACAAAAATGTCTAGAGCTTTTCCGCGATACACGCTTGTTAATGCTCTTATTGCTTCCGGAGATTCCTCCGTTGCTCCGATCTGGTTCAAGATCAGTGACAGATTGTGATAAATTGCCTGGTAAAATTCATGAATGGTCAAATATCCCTGCTTCAATGAGGACATTTGTTACTCAAGGGTCTTCAAGTCTCTTTTGTCTGCATAATGTGCTGTAAGGCATTTCGAAATTGCCATCCAGTTTAGTGGGGTGTTATACAATTCAAGGACAGTTTCGGCTTCGCCAACTACCTTGGTTCGGATGGCAAGAGATAACCAGATAACCAGATAAAATCTGTGTGAATTTTCTTGCCCCTCGAACATGCCTATTATTCGATCAACATTCTTTTTCCAAGATTTGAACGTGGCTCTATCTCCTGAAAACTCCTTAATCAATTTACAAACATCTGGGACTTTGTCTTGGTCATGGCCTGCTACAGGGCTCACATAAGGTATGTCACTAAAGTGATCATGGCCATGAGCTGTTGACTCTGATGGGAGTGTTTCTTTGATCAGTGCGAGTATAACTTCTCTTAATTCTGGACTAGTTACCGGAGTGCTGGTGGCGGTTGGTTCGTTCTTTCCTGATCGGGAACTACCGGCTAAATCGAGGTTATTCATGGCTGTTGTTAAAGAATCAGGCATTGTCTATCGGATAAGGTTTTTCAATTCGGACAATGCAAAACACTGTTTGATTTTAAGCGGACCACTTTTTTAAAGATTATTTTGTGTTTTAATTTGAAATTCAAACGGCAAAATTTTAAGAAAAAAAATTTTTTTTTTTTTAAAACTCTTTAATATTTCTTATAAATTTTTTCTGAATTCGCTTTCTAATTTTGTCTTTTTAAAAACAGTAGCTGCTTTGTTCCTTCTATCCTAGAGGGTCCCTTAGGAATCGTAGGATTGGAATAAGTTATACTGCGTTTGCAGTGTTTTATTTTTTTCATATAAATTGGCTTAGATTCCTATGTGCGTATGATTTTTGTTTTCACTTTTACTGTGTTTGTTTAAATTTTAATATTTGTTTAATTATTTTCACTTTCTTGATTTTGAATGGGCTTTAATTGCTTAAATTCTATGCTTACAAGATAAGATACATCCGGCGAATCTATCCCACGCTGGTCCTTCGGATGGCTCCTTTTCCTCCTATTGCTGTGCGGCGGTGCAACGGCTACTGGGGATCCTCAGTGACACTTTGAATTGCGCGGTTGTCTGCGAACGGGTACTACAGACTTTGTCGGCGGTTACTTTTGACCAAGCGAAATCGTACAGTTCAATCGCGAGGAATAGATTTTATTCCTTATAAATCGCACTCACGTCGTGGCTTTTATAAAGGCACTTATAGCGAGCTACACTGTGTGGCTACTTAAGGCACTGGTACGCGACGCGAAAGTCTTCTGTATTATAACTTTGTGCCGGCAGGAAATGTATGTAACAGGTAGAAGGAAGCATCTCCGACCCTATAAAGTATATATATTCTTGATCAGTGTCAACAGCCGAGACGATATAGCCATGTCCGTCTGTGTGTCTGTCCGTCTGTCCGTATGAACACCTAGATCTCAGAGACTATAAGAGGTAGAGCTATAATTTTTATACCCGCTACCCATAGGGTAGAAGGGTATTATAACTTTGTGCCGGCAGGAAATGTATGTAACAGGTAGAAGGAGGCATCTCCGACCCTATAAAGTATACATATTCTTGATCAGCGTCAACAGCCGAGACGATCTAGCCATGTCCGTCTGTCTGTCTGTCCGTCTGTCCGTCTGTGTGTCTGTCCGTCTGTCCGTATGAACACCTAGATCTCAGAGACTATAAGAGATAGAGCTATAATTTTTTTCGACAGCATTTGTTATGTTTGCACGCAGATCAAGTTTGTTTCAAATTTTTGCCACGCCCACTTCAGCCCCCGCAAATCAAAAAAATCGAATACCAAGCGTAATTTTAAAGCTAGATATGCGAATTTTGGTATATACAATAACTACTATAGTAGTTATGATTCCTGAAAATTTGGTTGCGATCAGATAAAAATTGTGGAAGTTATTAAAGAAATACTTTTGTATGGGCAAAAACGCCTACTTACTAGGGTTGTTAGTTGCTTTGGCCGACAATCTGGTATATTGTGCCGTCTATGGTATATTATGAATGGTGTACTATATCGATATACCAAACATACCATTTGGTATATTTTTAGTATATTTTTTAGTATTTTCGGTATATTTTGAAAATAATACCGCAGTATTTTGCCTTTATTAAAAATGGGTAGCGGGTATCTCACAGTCGAGCACACTCGACTGTAACTTTCTTACTTGTTTTTCGACAGCATTTGTTATGTTTGCACGCAGATCAAGTTTGTTTCAAATTTTTGCCATGCCCACTTCCGCCCCCGCAAATCAAAAAAATCGTATAGCAAGCGTAATTTTAAAGCTATAATTACTATAGTAGTTATGATTCCTGAAAATTTGGTTGCGATCAGATAAAAATTGTGGAAGTTATTAAGGAAATACTTTTGTATGGGCAAAAACGCCCACTTACTAGGGCTCTTAGTTGCTTTGGCCGACAATCTGGTACATTGTGCCGTCTATGGTATATTTTGAATGATGTGCTGTATCGGTATACCAAACATACCATTTGGTATATTTTTAGTATTTTTAGTATTTTCGGTATATTTTGAAAATAATACAACAATATTTTGCCCTTATTAAAAATGGGTAGCGGGTATCTCACAGTCGAGCACACTCGACTGTAACTTTCTTACTTGTTTTTATTTCACTTGGTCCCTGCTCGGGCGCCAATTAACAAAACGTTATGTTTGTTTTATTAAAAAAAAAGCGATTGCTTTATTTGGTTGCCAAAATGGAACTAACTTATGACAATTCTAATTCTTATAATGAAAACTCGCTGCCGCTACCGCTGCTGCCGTCGCTGCTGACGATCCCGCGTTGGCGCTGGTTGCGCAAGTGTCCCACGATGGATATTGTGCTGACACAGGGCATGTGGCACTCGCTGCTGGTTGCGATCCCGCGTTGCGCAAGTGTCCCACGATCGATGTGCTGACCCAGGGCATGTGGCGGATGTTCTGCAGACTTTGCAGAGCTTGCAGAATTGGCTGAGTGCATTTCAGGTGTCGATGCACTTAGCCACCTTCTGGTGTGTCAACATTGTTGTTAACTTACCCAAATGGGTACGGACTGCGGACACAGGCGACGAAAGCAAAGGGAGGGGGCGGGGACAATTTTCCGCGACAATCAAGCAAATGTTTGTCGAATGCAAGAACAAAAAAATGCACACAAAAAAAAATACCAAAAACACAGTATGCTGGAAGAAACACAAATGTGGTTAAAATGCGCTGGTTGGAAAAAAAAAACAATAAATAAATTGTTACAATAAATAAAAATTTATTATATTATATATGTATATTTAATATGTGATGGAAGTGTATTCTTATGTGTATGTCTGTGTATGTGTAACACTGGCTGGAGTAAAGCCCATACACAGACAATTGAGCTGGGAGTTGCTCTTAAAATACACACACAGAATATATCACTTGGCAAAAAAAAACAAAAAGAAAGGGTAGGGTATGTCGAGTGTGACTACCGCTGCCCTGCCAATCTGATACTTCACTCGCAGAAGTATGTACTTATACACGCTGTTACAGCATGCACAACAGTATGTACGTATGTATGTACATATGTATGCTTGCACTGCGCTGCCAACGTCTAAGCCATCGAAGTGCACGTATGTTTGTATGTAACAAAAAAGAGAGCGAGAGCAAGTGCGGCTGCAAGCCGATGCGGACAACAGCGAATGCACAACAGTGGTGTCATTTCCGCTTTTTTCCCGTCAGATTTGGATTTTTTTTAAGTGTGAATGCGGGAAAAATATAAAAACAGCGGGCAGCGGGAATTCTGGCTTTTTGACCAAATTTAAGCAGCTTTTGTTTCAGTTTGCTATTACTCAAATTTTAGTGATGTTTAAATCGAATTTAACAACTGAAATGTTAAAAATATATTTCTATCTACTTGTATCGAATAACTTCCCTCAAACGTTTGCACCTAAATTGGAGCGACTTGTAGAATAAACATTGTGAAATTCGCTGGCGCTAAAACAAATTGACGATGCCAAAAGAAGTCTACAAGCTGCGAATGGTTTTGGAATTTTTTTTCTGTTTTGCTTTCTTATCATAATTGCAAGAATTAACAAATTCGTACGCGAACCAAAAAATAAACAAATTTATATATATTATCATAAAACAGAAACAAGTTCCTAAAATCAATCTTAGCTCTAAATATAGTGCTAAGCCAGAGCTTTAAGAATAACCTTCACCTATTTTTAAAATTGTTTCAGTTTATGTTTTTTTTCACAGTAAAGATGGTCGCACGTGACATCTGTCAGAGAATTACCCATTATATTTTATATTACGTATTGAACTGAGGGTTTATAAATGAAAAACATACACCACATCGCTTTAGAAAAATAACCTTTTTTCTTAACATTTTTCTCTGGTATTCCGCTTTTTTTAGCTTTTTATTTTCGCTGATCCAGCTGTTTTTGTTTAGAAAAAAATGACACCACTGATGCACAAGAGTACGTGTGTGCGTGGTGAGAGAGCGCGAGAGCAAGCGCGCAGTGTTGCCAGAATTTCATGAGCTGAAATAGCTAAATTGATAGAAAAAATATGCTGGAAATAGCTAAAAAAAAAATAAGTCGTATTTAGCCAAGTGCAACTTGTTAAAACTAAAGTGAGGAATGGAAGGCATTTGAAAACTCTAAATGCTATTTTAGCCATAAGGTAGGCTACATTAATAACTACAATTCTAAGATTTACATTAATAAAATAAATGTTCATTTTCAGATATGGACTCAAAAGAAGTGGAATGTGTTGTTATAACTACACATTGCCAACAAAATATTTAAAAATGATATCTGAATCAGATAAATATAAAGATTCGGTTGAGGACACCATCGATATAGACCGTAAAAAAATTGCTAATTTTTGTGTGTTACTTTTAAATGGTTTTTATTAAAATAAAACAGAAATACGGTCTATATCGATGGTGTCCTCAACCGAATCTTTATATTTATCTGATTCAGATATCATTTTTTAAATATTTTGTTGGCAATATGTAGTAGTATAACAACACATTCCACTTCTTTTGAGTCCATATCTGAAAATGAACATTCATTTTATTAGTGTAAATCTTAGAATTGTAGTTATTAATGTAGCCTACCTTATGGCTAAAATAGCATTTAGAGTTTTCAAATGCCTTCCATTCCTCACTTTAGTTTTAACAAGTTGCACTTGGCTAAATACTACTTGATGTCATGCAGCTTCGCGCCAAAACTGCATTTGCAGTAGCAGCAATATGCCTTCGTTGTATCTGTCACATCTTAGTGTATCCAATCCTTAAACTCTTCATTCTGCAACCATGCGTCGTGAAAATGTTGTTTATAGATAACATTATCTACGATATTATCACGACATTATCTAACTTATCTTTTAAATATTTCCACCAGTATTTCGCTTAACAGATTCTTCACCGTTTAAAAATTTCACAATTTGTATCTAGCTCATGAGTGAACGAACAAAGTTCGCACATGAACTATGAACGAAATCAATAATGAAAATTTTTTGAGTGAACCTCAAAATACATCCTATCGATATCGCACATGAGCTATAAAAAGGATCGATAATGCAAATTTTTTGAGTGAACCACAAAATACATCCTATCGATAGAAGCGCTATCGGTATTATTTAAAAGTGCCAAAAGTAGCCGAATCTAAAAAAATGCTAGAATTCTAGCTAATAGCATTTCACAAAATCTTATAGCATTTGCAGTTTCAATATAGCCAGATCTAGCAATAAAATAGCTAATATGGCAACACTGCAAGCGCGGCTGCAGGCCGGTGCGCTTGCGGACAAAAGAGAGTGCACAAAATATGTGTGTATGTACATATGTATGTCGGCGATTATCGCGACATACAAACGTACAAACGGACAAGAATTAAGCAAAACGAAACTCTGGTACACAGCTTAGGTTTAAATTAATTAATTCGTATGCTTATATATGTATGGAGTATACAATATATAATCTTCGCCCTTTAATATAGGTATCTCTCTGGATAATTTTCACTTGTCACTGCACTTGCACTTGCAAAAAATAGAAAAAACACACATGCATACATACGTGCGCGATTGGCGGGAAAAACAGATATAATTATTTATTATATATGTATGTATATAGGCAAAAAACCATGGAAAAGGTCGTCCGAGGAAAAATGAAGGCAATTTGGCAAAAGCTATTGGAAAACTTTTGCGCAATATGGCGGAACTCAAGGGGCGGACGACCATGGAAGAAGGAATAGGAAAGAAGAAAAAAGTAGTGGTACTTATCTGCGGAGTATGCTGGAATACCGATGATAATGATGGATCCGGCTCGAAGGACCAAATGATAACGTAGGGGCGCTGAAAAGTTCCAAGTTCTTCCTTTTCCGAAATAAAAAACACTCGCGGTTTTTTCTTATAATAAATATGTATTTATTGCAAACTTTTCGGGTTGTTGAAAACGCACAATTGGGGGGGTAATTATACCGATGTAAGTGAGACGTGGTTTTGAACTGACAATAGAGAAAATGCCGACGGCATTTCGTCGATCTATTCTGAGCGCGGCTCAGCGGTGGTGAGTTGTGGGAGAGAGAAGCTGAGAGCACTGGAGCTTGAGTGCATTCTTACGCATTGAGCGCTTTGCTAGTGAGCGAAAAAGCTTTGAGTGCAATGCGCTCGCATCAACACATACATTTCCTGCCGGCACAAAGCTATAATACCCTTCTACCTGGTATAAAAATCCAAAGATGGCCATGTCACATGTAGAATTTCTTAAGCTAGCCTCTTCAGTGATACCAAAGTTTGGTGGAAAGTCTGAGAATCCACAAAGTTTCGTTGATGCTCGGAGTTTAGTGGATTCACTAAAAGGATCACATGAAATTATAGCAGTCAGCCTAATAAAAACTAGATTCAAAGGCCATGTTCAAAATTTAATGAATAACGAACAAACCATAGCTTCAAAACAACATCATTGAAACTATGCCTGAAAATATAGTTAAGAATTTAACTTTAGTTGGAAAATGGTGCTTTGATGGAAGTACAGTGCATAGCGAGTATAAGCAAAAGTTTTCAAACGATGATTTGGACGAGAGAGGTACTTCTCTAACTGGTTACTCAAATAGATAACACAATAATTTGGAAAAACCCCCGGCCATCATCGACTCGTTACTGTCGACCAATAAGATTTCAATTTAAGAAAGAGACCGCGAAAGTGTCGAAAGACGAAGCACAATATTTTGACGCAAAAATTAAACAATTAAAGCCAAAGGAATCAAGCGTCTCTAATAAAAAAGATCTTATTACGCATAGCTTTCATCTTATAATGGTTGATGGAAATGTGTGCAACGCAATCAGCGAATTGTCCTCGGCAATATATATATACTTATATATACTTTTTACTTTTTACTTATATATACCTTTTACATATTTCATATAATCTAGAGGTCAAAATAAGGCAAGTACGCGATGAAGAAAAGAAGATTCAAGTATTGAACAGGAAAAAACACATTCAGGAGGAATTTCGCGAAAAAATAGGAATACTAGTGGACAAACCTAGAGATGGAGGAGAGGATCTTCAAACGATGGAAATATCGCAAGGGAATTCTTTTGTTATGCAGATTATCCGAAATAACAAGAATCGATGCATCTTTGATTCACAGATGTGCAACATTATTGCAAGCCATGGTATCGGGATTCAAAATCAATGTGGAGAAATTTGAAAATCACGCGCTGGATTCAGCCAAATATCTACTACTATTACTACTACTACTATTTACTGACTACCGTCCATAAAGTCTTATTTTATGGTTCAGCTGTAATAGAGCATGTATTAGAGTCGATTGGAGAGCTTTCAGAGGAAGCTGCAGAGTCCAATAACAAGGAAATAAAAAAATGTAGACTTCAACACAGTCGGAAAGTATCTCGTACTTTAACAAACACAGGTGTCATGAACTATTTATTATTGCGTTCAGATCCATTTTCAACAGAACAGAGACAACTTCTTAAAAAAGATAGGTCGAGTTTGCTTACATCTGGCTATGAATTACTTGATGATGCTTTATAATTTTTGTTTTATTAATTTTTGTTGATTTTTATTTTTGTTTTTTAAGAATATGTATAACTACGAAAAATATCTTCCATTATTTCTTAATATATTACTCTTATCTATATAAATAACAAAATCTTAATAAATTAAATTAAACAAATATGTTTTTATAATTATGTATCGATTGTTCCTATGGGAGCTATAGGATATAGACGTTCGATATGTCCGATTTTTGTTGCTATATGCTTAGACAAATTATTTATATTTTTGTTATAAATTTCAGCACGTTATGCCCATTATTAGTATTACAGACGCAGTAGGACATTCAAATACAGTCCTATATGTTGCGCAGCAACAAAGAAATTTACCCAATCGAGTGTATAACCTTGAAATTACCAAAACAATGGTAATAGATAAAATAATAATAATAAAAATAATGCAACACTAATAATAGAGGCCAATATTGAGGAATCTCTAGAGGCCGTGGTAATACAAAGATATGAGAACTACCCAGAATAATTCGGGAAACTCACAACAGCCCATAGGTACACAACAATAAACAGTAAAAAGGTTCATTTGATTAATCTTAGTAACATTCACAAACGTAGCAACAAACGTAGGCAATCAATTAATATTTATACCCGCTACCCAAAGGGTAGAAGGGTAGTATAACTTTGTGCGGGCAGGAAATATATGTAACAGGTAGAAGGAGGCATCTCCGACCCTATAAAGTATATATATTCTTGATCAGCGTCAACAGCCGAGACGATCTAGCCATGTCCGTCTGTCCGTATGAACACCTAAATCTTAGAGACTATAAGAGATAGAGCTATAATTTTTCGACAGCATTTGTTATATTTGCACGCAGATCAAGTTTGTTTCAAATTTTTGCCACGCCCACTTCCGCTCCTCAAATCAACAAAAATTGAATAACAAGCGTAATTTTAAAGCTAGAGTTTTTGGTATATATAATAACAACAATAGTATTAATGATTCCTGAAAATGTGGTTGCGATTAGATAAAAATTGTGCAAGTTATTAAAGAAATACTTTTGTGTGGGCAAAAACGCCTACTTACTAGGGGTCTTAGTTGCTTTGGCCGACAATCTGGTATATTGTGCCGTCTATGGTATATTTTGAATGTGGTACTTTATCGATATAACAAATATACCGTATAGTGTATTTTTTGTTATGCAAAAGCTATAATGCACTATGGTAAATTTGACCCGTTTTTGGGGCCAGAATTAAAATTTTTGAAATTAGCAAGATTTTTGAATGCAGGTTTCTTGTATAATGAAGGTTATTACTGTGGGATTGGTTTTATGTTAATATTTATTTATTATTTCATAACTTTAATCCTTAATTATTATTGTATTTAGTTTATTTATTAATTTAATTATTTAAAAATATACGTCGCGGTCGTCGTTAGCACGTCTTGCTTTTCTCGTCGTCGTCACCAAAGTCATCTTCTCAGTATATTCTATCGACTTCCTTCTCAATCGATACTCCTTTCTTCATATCATCGATACTCCTTTCTTCATATCATCGATAGGGCGATAGATTGGCGTTACCAGACCCATTCCCACAACTCGGCCATCCTCTCATGCATTCGCCTCGAATGCGTCGTCGTTGCAGCCGCCACCTAGAACCCATGGTTTCATAAATTCCGCACATGTGGTAGTTTGTCTCGGTCCCTCATAGAACACCGCATCTTTGGTTACATCATAGGTATCATTCGGTTTTGATTTCGTCACACGGTAGGGGCCAAAATATTTAGCTTTTAATTTAAGCCCACCTCCTAGTTGAGTGCGTTTTATAGCTACAAGATCGTTGACTTTGTAAGTTATAGCTGGCTTTCGTCGAAGATTGTAGGAGCGCTTATTCTCATCTTGAATAGTCGCTATCTGCTGTTTGGCCTGCATTCGGAGCTCGTCTCTGTTGTCGTTAAACATCTGAATCATCTCGTCGGCAATGATCTGCTTCAAAATGAGGTCGTCTTTAGTATGCATCTTGATGCCAAAAAGCAACTCAAACGGTGTAGCATGGGTACTTCTACAATACGTCGAATTGATGGTTTGTTGCTGTATTTTCTCCTCCAACTTCGGAATGTGATACTGCTTTCCAATAATTTCTTTTGTCTTTTACGGAGAAATGACCTCTCTCGTGCGCTGAACTTATGATCTCGCGTTGCATACTCAAAGGAACCATAATTAACTCATTGTCGTCGATAAGTTTGTGTAGAAGTCCGCATTTCATAAAGTAATTATTATGAGAGCTTCTATCTCGTAGAACGTCAATAATGGCCTTCAACTCGTCGTCCTGCACTTGGATGGATTTTAGTCTGCTATATACGGTATCGTCGGTATTCATCGATTTTATGGATGCATCGCAATCGCTTATGAGCTTAAAGTGCTCACCCAGAAGATAAACACGGAACTTTCACAATGCTACTACCACTGCCAAAAGTTCTAATTCGTAGCTCGTGAGACGTCGTTCAGCATCTGAAGTTTTTTTGCTCATGTAGTATACTGGGTGTATACTTCCATCATCAGGTGATTTCTGGAGCAGGACAGCAACAAATCCATCAATCGATGCGTCCGTGTGCAATTCGGTTTCGTGTTTTGGGTTGAATATTTTTAAGACAGGCTTCATTGTAATTAGCGATTTCAAACTGTTAATCGCACTCAGCGCCCTATCGTCAATATTTTCGACGTCATCGACTTCATCATCATTTTCTTTATCGTCATCGTACTCATCATCATTATTTTCATCATATTCGTCATCATTATCTTCATCATCGTCTTCATTATTATTGTCATCGTCATCGTTATTGTCAATATTTTTATCGCCATTTTCGACGTCATCGACTTCATCATCATTTTCTTCATCGTCCTCGTGTTCATCATTGTTATCTTCTTCGTCATCGTTCTCATCATCGTCGTCGTTATTATCGTCATCGTCTTCACTATAGTTATCGTCGCCGTTCTCGTCATTTTCATCATCGTCATTGTTATTATCGTCGTCATCTTCATCGTTGTCGTCATCGTCATTATTATCTTCATCATCCCCATCGTCCTCATTGTTATCGTTATTGGAGTTATTACACTCACTCTTGACTTTGCGAACTGTTAAACCATCCGGTTTTATAATTATTTCGGCATTTTAGCAAAATTTCACCTAAAACTATTTCTTTGGGAAGTATTTCTGCGGTAACCACCAGAAATTCTGTCTCATATTCTTCACCGTCAATAAATAGTTTCTCTTTAAACGATCCGATTGGTTTTATTTTATTTTTAGAACCGAAACCCGTTAAATAAATATTCACTTTATTTAAGACTGAACTGTTCAAACTTTTGTACGAAACGTCATTCATGATATTGTACTTGCTTCCCGAATCAGAGAAGGCTACGAAATTCTTATCTTGAACTCTCACTCGTTTGTACATCACTGAGTCTTCGTCCACAATTTTTCGCATATTAGGTTTACTCTCACTTTCGGCTTTGTTATTATTATTTTGACAATCTTTCGAAATGTGACCAAAGCTTCTGCAATTAAAGCATCTCTTGCCTTTACTCTTATGATCGCAATTCTCGGAAACATGTCCCTTGCCGCCACAATTATAGCATTTTATAGCGTTATTATTATTATCTTTGTCATCATATTTTTCCTTTGCGTCACTCCACTGTTCTTTTGTGTTTGTATTTTTTGAATGATCATCGTTTTCCACATAGTTCACTTTTCCCTTCATTTTTTCGTACGCTTTTAGTTTTTCTTTGAACTCTTTGATATCTCGGGCATTATATACTATAGATTTATTAACACTTCGCTCACTTATACCATCTATCACGTATTGCATAATAGCTTCATCATCTATATTTCCGCGCGTTGCTAGTTCCTTCATTATCAGTAAGTACTCTAAGACACTTTCACTTCGTTTCATTTTTCTTTCACTCATCTGTTTGTGAAGTTCTGCACTATTTGTTGTCTTTTTGAATTCACTAAGAAGTGCTTGTTTTAATGCTTGCCACGTTGATATGCCACGCTCACTTAATACAAACATACGAGCCAAACCTCTTGTGGAGGGGGCGACGCTTGTTGAAAAATAATGACACTTTAACTTTCAATTAATAGAAACTTGTAACTTGTATTGCGTTTTATTTCCACTTGAAAAATATACATGTGCTGTTGTGCCGAAAATTTGAACATATGATAGAAGGCGGAATGGAAAAAAGCACTAAAAGGGGCAGGGTGACCATCTTCAGAGGAAACCAAGAACAGTGTGTCTGTGCGTATGACACGGTCACAGTATACTAGCTTTGTCGCTATCGATAACTCTCGATCGCGACCACACTGTCAGCTGGCCTGAGTGGTCACACCTGCAGTCATCTGGCATCAACATCCTCCCCCCCTTGCAATGAGTTGCAAAACGGTATCATTGTCCAAATGGACCGGACAGAATCCAACCCAAGGTGGAATTCTGGGCCATTGGCAAACCGTTGGTGCTCGGCAGGAGGCCAGGTAGGATGATGTGAGGATACACATCAGTGCCGAGCACCAGGGACACCGTCGATGGCTGGAACCAGCGTTCGTCGGCGAGCGTGATGCTGCGGAATTGCTCCAAGTTCTCGCCATCGACGGGTCGGAGGGGGGTGCGGCTGCAGAGTTGCGAGTCCACCTGCAGCAGCACCTTTCGACGGAACTCGGATGTCCGTGAGCGGATGATCGCCGTGCAGACGCCTTCCGTACCAACGCGGGTGACGGATAGCCGGTAGGCTGTTGCCAAAGATGCGCTGATACGGCTGGTCGCCGCGCACGGGTCGATCAGCGCTCGCATCTCAAATGTTTTGCATCCGGTGTCGATCAGGATGTTGGCCGTCGGAAGTATGCTCACAGCCTTGTCCTGCAGCAAGGATGCGAGCGACGTCGGAAAGGCCTCCTCGGACATCGGCGAGGCCGGTCGATGGGGTGACGGCGAGCGGGAGCGTGACCGTGGCGAGCGTGGCCGTGGTGAACGCGACCTTGGCGAGCGCGGCCTTGGAGAGAGTGGCCTTGTTGGGGTTCGGGACCGGGTGGAGACCGGTTGGTCTTCGCCTCGTCGCTGACGGTTGGGGTGAGCGCTGCGTGCCTCCTTGAAATGCAGCAGTGTGTGGTGATCCCCCCCCGACACACCCTGCACCTTCCCGCGCTGCGGCAGTATTGCTTGGAGTGTTGGTGGGCCAGACAGTTAGGGCAGTACTGGTTGATGAGTACTGCTCTCAACCGTTTCTCCGCTGTCAGCCTCAGGAATCGCTGACATTTCCGGAGTGGGTGGATCCCACGGCACACGCGACACCGGAACGAGTTGGTGCCAGCGGGGCGGTTCTGATGGGTGGATGCGTGCGATGGCATACTACATGAAACGAAAACAAAAAGAAACAAACGATTATTGTAATAGCCTCTTTGCAATGTCAATGACACACGGAACAGGACAGCATAGGACAACACAGGACGACGAATAAGAATACAGGATAGGATGTTATTCGTCCTTCAGTCCTTCTGACGTGGAGGGGGTCTGTCTTGCTGTCCATCGGGAGTAGAATAAGTTTGGCAACGGGTCTTCGGATGGTACCCCGCGCCGTGAGCACATCTACCACTCGAACCTTGGCGTCGGTGCCTGGACACGTCGTCAGCACCCGTCCTAGGCGCCATTCATTAGAGGGGAGGTTGTCTTCCTTTATGACAACCATGTCACCGATCCGAAGGTTCCGGGTAGGGATTGCCATTTCGTCCGTTTGTGCAGCTCCTTCAGGTACTCATCTTTCCAACGGAAACAAAATTGTTGGTGAAGAGCCTTCAGTCGCTGCCATCGATTGAGGATGGAGGTGGCCGGTTGGTTAATTGGTGGTTCCAACACCGAAATAAGAGGGCCACCTATGAGGAAATGGCCAGGAGTGAGCGCTAGTAAGTCCGCAGGATCCTCGGACATAGGGGAAATCGGCCTCGAGTTCAGGCAGGCTTCGATCTTAGCGAGAAGAGTGGACAACTCTTCGAACGTATATTTCGAGGTGGAGGTCGCCTTGTAAAGAGTGCCTTAAAACTCTTTACGCCGGCTTCCCATAAACCACCCATATGCGGGGCGCCCGGCGGGTTGAAGTGCCAGGATAGGCTCTTGTGGGCATGTTGTGCGATGATGCACTCCCTCGTCGCTTCCAAGAAGTCGTTGGAGATCACCTTGTCAGCTCCAACGAAGGTTTTCCCGTTGTCCGAATACATTTGGTGTGGACACCCGCGCCGTGCGATGAAACGGGAAAATGCGGCCAGGAATTTCTCCGTCGTGAGATCCGATGTTGCCTCCAAGTGGATTGCCTTCGTGCTGAAGCACACGAAGACGCAGACGTACCCTTTGGTGATGAGGCAGGCTCGGCCAGTATAATTCTTTATTTCGAATGGGCCGGCGAAGTCGACTCCAGTGTGCGTGAAAGGTCTCGAGTAGGACGCCCTTTCCTTGGGCAAGTCCCCCATCATTTGGGTCTGCAATCTCTTCTTGTAGATGACGCAGACCTTGCAGGAGTTGATGGTGGATTTAACGAGGACCTTCAATTTGGGAATCCAGAACCTGGAACGGATCAGCCGCATAACGACTTGGTTACCCCCATGTAAGGATATACGATGGGTGAAACGCACCAGTAGTCGTGCAAAGGACGAGGAGTACGATAGGATGATTGGATGACTCTCATCGTAACGCAGCGAGTGGGACGCCGTCAGACGCCCACAGGCCCGTAGAATCCCCTTGCCATCGAGGAAAGGGTTCAAGTTTCGGATTGAACTTGAGGAAGGAACCTGCTGCTTGGACTGCAGACATTGGTATTCTTGTGGAAAAGTGTGACGTTGAGCCATGACGATTAGCCGCTCTTGGATCCGTGACAGCTCATCCGCCTGGACCACGGTAGAGCTTGGAACTGCCAACTTCCGACTCCTATCGATGAATCGGAGAACATAGGCAGACGTGCGCAGTGCCCTGCCAAACTCAGAGAACCTGCTCAGGAAGTCGGGAGTCGGAGGCGACTTAGCGACGTTGCATTTAATCCGCTGCTCCAGCAGAGTCTCCGGAATGGGACTTGGAGAAGATGGCCATTGATCCGACGGGAGATGAAGCCACTCTGGTCCATGCCACCACAACGGATTACGAACCAATTCTTGTGGCAGGACACCACGGCTTGCCAGATCTGCCGGATTGTGCTCGGATCGCACATGCGACCAGTTCTTGGCGTCGCTGGCTTGGACAATCTTGGCCACTCGATTGGCCACAAAGGTTGTCCATCGGCAGGGTGGCTTGTTCAACCAGGCGAGAACAATTGTTGAGTCGGTCCAAAAGAAAGTCTGGAAACTTTCTGCTGGCAGGTTCAGGAGGAGGGCAGCAGATAACTCAGCCAACAGGACTGCGCCACAAAGCTCCAGACGTGGCACTGAGAGAGACTTGACCGGAGCCACCTTTGTCTTCGCAGTAAGGAGATGTGTGGAAACCTTGTTCGCCGTTTCCACACGGACATAGATCGCTGCTCCATACGCCCTTTCTGACGCATCACAGAATCCGTGGTACTGGAGCTTCACTCGTGTCTGGAATTGGACCCATCTTGGAATCCGGATCTTTCCCAGAGCAGGATAGCTCTGGAGGTACTCCTTCCATTGGAGTGAAAGATCCGTGGGTAGGTGCTCGTCCCATTCGAGCGTTCTCAGCCAGATCTCCTGCATGAAGATCTTGGCTCGGATAACGAAAGGGGCCAGCCACCCGGCTGGGTCGAAAAGCTTAGCGATTTGCGAGAGCACTTCCCTCTTCGTGTAGGAGTCCTGATGGGCAACTTCTGGTGGCATGAAAAGAACTCGTCATCGTGAGCTTGCCACCTGATGCCCAGAGTTTTCGCCGTACTAGAGTCTTCGAGTTCGAGGAAGTCTTCTCGTAGTAGATGGTCCCTTGGAATGTCCTTCAGCACGCTCTTATGGTTCGACGTCCATTTCCTCAGCGGGAAGCCAGCACTGTCCAGGGCTGCACACACTTCCGTAATGGTCCGGATGGCCTCTTCTCTTGTGTCTCTTGTGTCCCCGCTAGGACGTCGTCCACGTACATATTGTTGGAGATGACATGGCTTGCGAGAGGATACTCCAAGCGTATGTCATCAGCAAGTTGCTGAAGGACTCGTAGAGCCAGGAAAGGCGCACAGTTGACACCGAATGTCACCGTGTTCAACTCAAAGTCACGGATCACACCGTCCGACGTGCGGAACAGAATTCGTTGGAACGGTGTGTGCTTTGAGTCCATGAGGATTTGGCGATACATCTTCGTTATGTCCGCATTGAACACATATCGATAGTATCGCCATCTGAGGATCTGCATCGTAAGATCCGATTGGAGAATGGGCCCTGAATGAAGGATATCATTCAGACTCTTGCCATTTGAGGATGGACAAGATGCGTTGAAAACGACCCGCACCTTCGTTGTGGTGCTATCCGGTTTGAATACTGCGTGGTGAGGCAGGTAGAAATTAGAGTCGTGCCAATCGCTTGAGGCGATATGGGTGTCATATGACCCAAGTCCACGTACTCCTGGAGAACGGCATTGTACTGTTCCTTTAGAGAATCGTTTCTTGACAAACGATTCTCGTTCTTGAGGAATTGAGCCAGCGCTATAGATCTGGAATGACCCAGTTCAATGCCATCGGGCTTCCGGAATGGAAGAGTCACCCGATATCTGCCACATGTGCTACGAGAAGTAGTCTTAACGAAATTCTCTTCGCAAACGAAGTCTGACTCCTTTATCAGCTTCGCTGGAATATCCTCCACCTCCCAAAATTTGGAAAGTAGGCTGTCGAGCTGTTCGTCTGCTTGGAGGGCGACTCTTGTCGAAAACGCAGAAACAGTTGTCGACATACTCTGGGAGACAGGGCCGGTAAGAATCCAGCCAAACACGGTTTCCTGCCCAAGGAGTGAGCCACAAATGTTTGGCCGGGAGCCGCTCAAGATGACCGACGGAAGGATATCCGCGCCAATTAGTACATCGATCTGAGCGCTCTTGTAGAAATGTGGATCTGCCAGTTCTATCGCTGGTAGATCCTTGAGGAAAGTTCGCGGCATATCGAAGGAGGGCAGTTTGCCTGCCAACTGTGGAATTACGAATGCCGAAGTCTCGATATGGAGCCTCGGCTTCGTCGGAGAACCAATGCTGAAGTGACATAACTTCTGCGATTGGGCCGCAACTGCGTGATTTAGCCCGGATACCTGGGCTCGCACGGACTGGAAAGGCAACTTAATGCGTTGGAACAAACGCTCAGAAATGAAGGTCGCTTCGGACCCGGAATCAATTAACGCACGTGCGGTATATGTAGTGCCCAAGTGGCAAACATTGATGACCGCCGTGCCAAGAAGGACATTCTGAGCGTTATTAGCAAAGAAATTCTGCACATTTGTTGCCGTTGGATTTGGAGTGGACTGTATGTTGGACGATGAAGAGGCACCATTGTGGGCACTGTCACCCCGATGGAGAAGAGTGTTGTGCCGCCCTTTGCATGTAAAGCAATTGTGCGCACTTGTACACTCTCGGAGTTGGTGACCTCTTGCGAAACAGTTCAAACAGAGACTTTTCTGTTTGATGTATGTCATCCTCTCGTTGACTGACATTTGCAAGAAACGCGGACACACCCGGACAGGGTGATTCTCCTTTGAGCACAAGTCACACGATTTGCTTTTCGGAGTGACTCGGGCCTCAAAGGAGTTGACTCGCTTCGAATTCTGCGGACGGGATGGTCCTGCAGTCGCGATCTGTGAATTGGCAGTCTGTTTTACGTCCTCAATAGCTTCGAGCGTACGGTAACGCTCATTGAGGAACGTGCTCATATCCTGCCATGCGGGAATTTTCGCTTTGTCCACCAACGACTGCTCCCACAACGAGAGTGTGAGCTTGGGAAGTTTGGACGAGCAGAGGAAAACAAGGATGCAATCTGCGAACGGGCTACAGACGGAAATGTCTGAATGCTCAAGAGCGGTCAAGCAGCGCTGAATCGTGCTCTGCAGTTCCTTGATAGCTGCTCCCGACTCTTGGGTAACCGTGGACAGGTTAAATAGGATCTTCAACTGGCTTGTGATCAACAAGCGCTTGTTCTCAAACCGTTCGCAGAGAGCACCCCAAGCCGACGCGAAACCATCGTTCGTCAGCGGAAATTTAGCTACTATTTCATTGGCCTCATCTGCGGTCTTCGAATTCAGATGGAAAAGTTTCTCGACCGGAGTCAACCTTGGATTGTTGATATAGATGGCCGTGAAAGGTCACGGAAAGTCGGCCACCGCAAGTAATCCCCACGGAAAACTTCGGTGTCGACTGGAGGGAGCCGGCAGCCACTGGAGTATACAGGAGGAACGGATGGTTCACTCCTGCTGGACCCGGAAACCTGGGTAATTTGCCCCTTAACACGGGCGAGACACCGCTCGTACACTGCATAGCAGTGATCGTACTTTGCCTCCATCGCCTGTGTGCCTTCACCGTCGCCGTCTTGATGCAGTGCATCAGCACATGTGGAATAAGCGGCTTCGACGTTGTCCCAGAGGACTTGCAGCCGGTCACGACGGATTTCGTACGTGTGTACATTGTCGTCTTCGGCTGCAGGCCCTCTGACCCGACTCTCGAAATGCACCAGTCTGTCAGAGACGGCAACGAAATTGCTGAGAGCCATCGCACGGGTTTTGCTATATTTAGCTTGGACGGAACGGGTTTTTGCCTGACTACGTAGAGCAGTCGAAGATGTGCGCAACAGCGGAGTCTTTGACGAAGCAGACGGCGACGGACGATCGACCTTTACTCGGAGTTGAGCGGCAGGTGTGTCGGATTGGGACCCCGAAGGAGCGGGCGAAGCGGATGACAGGCGACGAACTGTGGTCGGAAGCTTTAGCGAGTGTTTTGAGTCCTTTTCGCTCTTTTGGCTCTTGGACATACTATGCTTCGGCAGTCACTTTAGAGTCTTTTCTCAACAAAGACTCACGGTAAAGCGGACAGCCGAAAGCAAGCACAAAACGGAGTAGAACTTCGGCTGTCACAGGATAGTGAGCAAAAGCCGACACAAGAAAACAGACGAGGAACAAAATCGCTGTTGGAAAAACAAAAAAATGTTTGAGTAAAACACAAACAGCAGCGTTAATCTTTATTTCTCGATGTGATTGCTGCTGCTTATATACGTATACGGAAATGGATAATATATGTGTATATATGTGTGGATATATGTGTGTATATACGTGTGTATATATGTGTGTATATATGTGTAATAATGGATAATATATATATATGTGAAACAATGGATTTTGAAAATACTGTATAGTTTCAATATTTGCGGACCATATACGGAGTGTATATGTGTGTAAGTGTCGTGTATGGAAATGGACGTGTGTATGTGTGTTGTGTGTGGATGTATATATGTCGTATGTATGTGTGTGTATATATATATATGTATATATATATATGGAGTGTAGCGGATCTACGCGCGTTTGCTATGAGGGGAGCAGCTCTCTTGTTATTTGAATATAACCAAAGAGAGCTTGCCTACACAGGAGTGTGTTAAAAGAAAAACAGACAAACGCGATACGACAGAAAAAGAAATAGCAAAGTACACACAACCGCGGCCAAAAACGGAAAATAGTAGCGAACTCTTTTAAACTGTATAGATACTTACACATACATATACATATAAGGATATATATATATATATATTGTGCCAAGTATACACAAAGTAGAAAAGATGGCTGAGAAAATGCCGGTCGAACGCTTATGTACTTATATATATGCTGTGTTACATATATATAAGTTACAAGGGAAAAAAAAATATGGCGCGAACACGACACTTGCACATATGTATGGGGAAAAAAATAAAGTGTATTACTTATCTTGTCAACCAATGCTATTGCTGGGGTCGAGCGATAGATCCGGCTCGAAGGACCAAAATGTGGAGGGGGGCGACGCTTGTTGAAAAATAATGACACTTTAACTTTCAATTAATAGAAACTTGTAACTTGTATTGCGTTTTATTTCCACTTGAAAAATATACATGTGCTGTTGTGCCGAAAATTTGAACATATGATAGAAGGCGGAATGGAAAAAAGCACTAAAAGGGGCAGGGTGACCATCTTCAGAGGAAACCAAGAACAGTGTGTCTGTGCGTATGACACGGTCACACGCACAGTATACTAGCTTTGTCGCTATCGATAACTCTCGATCGCGACCACACTGTCAGCTGGCCTGAGTGGTCACACCTGCAGTCATCTGGCATCAACACCTCTAAGAGATCGTTTTGCAAATATAAACTTATGTAAGCTGTCCCACTGCATTATAGAAGCCATATCTTCAAAATCATTAATCCACACTTCGATTGATAATGTATCGTCGCCACTAAATAAACGGATTGAATCCTCGATATCTCGAAAATTAAGAGCGAATCTTGGCACGTTCCCATTGCCTACGGCAGCGAACTCAATATTTCTTTCCATTACTGTCGAATTAGCTGTATTTGGTTTGCTTCTATTTTCTTTTTCACGAACACTCGGTATTTCTGCTGTTCTATATCTCTCGTCACTACCTGCCAGACTCACACTTTCGTCGTTAACGTTGTTCACATCGTCTATGTGCACTTCGTTTAATTCATCAGCTACAACGTTAGCGTCAAAATCATCATCGTCGTCATCTTCTTCTTGTTCATCATCGGCATCAAGCAGTTGTCCCCTTCGCATTTTCGAGAATATGTGATTTGCTAAATCGTTTACATTATGACGTATGTCAAGCAAATGGCAGATTATAACAAGATCACCGTCTGTTAGATTTGCAGCAACGAAATTTATTTTGTCCTTGTATTCTTGGCTAGTTTCATCATATTTAAATCCTTTAAATTCACGTAAGCGTTCACGATTTTTACGATCCCCTTCACTTTCAAACACAAATTTATGCAGCAAACTAATATTCTTCCTTTTTGCAAAGCGCAAATTTTTGCATACCTCTTCAAATTCACCAAGTCGCGACATTTTTTTTTTGTTTAATTTCACCAGTATGTGTCTCAATGTTCAAAATTTTGTATGTATTCGTAAATGTGTGTCGATCACACGCTTGTAAACGTTTACGCAACTTTGCACAACATTGTGAAATAGTTTAATTTGCACGCATTACACCACATTGTGAAATACTTCACTTGGCTTTTCTTTTTAGGTTGAGCCCCCAATATATGTGGGATTGGTTTTATGTTAATATTTATTTATTATTTCATAACTTTAATCCTTAATTATTATTGTATTTAGTTTATTTATTAATTTAATTATTTAAAAATATACGTCGTGGTCGTCGTTAGCACGTCTTGCTTTTCTTGTCGTCGTCACCAAAGTCATCTTCTCAGTATATTCTATCGACTTCCTTCTCAATCGATACTCCTTCTCAATCGATACTCCTTTCTTCATATCATCGATACTCCTTTCTTCATATCATCGATAGGGCGATAGATTGGCATTGCCAGACCCATTCCCACATTACTATAGAAAGGTATTTTAGAAAAGTGGGCGTGTCAACGCCCCTTCCGACTCCTCAGAATTCGAAAAACGAATATCTAAGGCAATTATCAAGTTAGAGACCCCAATTTTGGAACACAGGATGAATGTCCTATTTCAAATGCAAATTTGGTCCAAATCGGATAATAAATATAGAAGTTATTCAAGAAAAAAAAATTTTTTTTTTGTATTACTTCATAATTTTCATCAATTTCATTATTGTTATAAAAAAATATGCATTGTCATCTTCCATTGCGTCGATATCATTTGCAGACTCATCTGCAGATTCAACCTCACAAGTCAACAGCTGGATGACTTATACTGGCAAAGCAAGTCTCTTGTGTTTTGGATCCGCCTTTTATAGGATAATTAAATAAGTATATTCCTCATGTTAAAATAAGTTGTGTATCGACGCCAGTTATTTCTGTGAAAGCTTCATATTTGTTGAATGCACGGCGTGCAGTATTCCCAACATTTGTGCTTCCCAATCCTCCTTGTTTAGGTTGGTCAACTTCAATCTTGTTATCGTCTTGGCTTGATATTCGCCATTTCTTCACATCCATTTTATACCCAGCCATAACTCAATATCAATTCGGTAGATGAAAAGGTGCATATTCAGTGCCGCTGCAATAGCCTCTTTTGATAATCCACTATTCGACTTGTTGTGTGATTTAATAGGTCTTGCAAAGAGCCTTTTGCTACGGTGTCCGTTATAATAATATTGTATTGTCTGATCGGCAGTCTTTTTTCTTTTTACTTACATCATGATAATTGGGATATATATTGGCTTTCCTGCAAATTGCTTTCTCTCGAATTGCGCAATATTGGTCAGTTGTGAAACCTGGATCCAGAATCAAAGCCAACGCCTCTTCAGCGGAAGATCGCAAAGGCTTTACCACGGGCTTGCGGAGAGGTCGGCTGCTTGCCTTCTTTGAGCTCTTTTACCTTTTATATTGAATGCCATTTTTGGACGTCCCACTTTTTGTCTTTTTGTTTCCTTTCCTTTGGCTTCTTCTCTAGTTAAAGTAAGGCTCATGGAGCATTCCATCAATTCGAATATCTGTTTTTAAAAGTATCCAATTTCCTACAGCATTTTTGCCAATTCACCCATAAATTTGCAGAAAAAGTTTTGGCTTTATCTTTTAAATATTTTGAATTTTGTAATTTAATGATTTTTTGTGGGAGATATGCCAATTTTAAATTGCACCGCAAATTTGACATTTAACACATCACGTGGTTTCCGCTTGCAACAGCTGACTTTAACAGCGGTTATTTTAACACTAAACTGTTAAATTAACATTTTAGGTATACAATATCGCGATTTGATCATTTCTGAACATGGTAACATTGAAAAAACAAATTTGAATTCTTGCGAAAATGAGTTTTGGCCACGAAAACGGGTCAAATTCAACATAGTGCAATGGTTAAATATATTATGATTTTATAAATATTTTGTTAAATACTTTTATATTGTTGATATTATATTTTTGTAAATATTTTGTTAAATACTCTTATGTTGCTGATATTATGATTTTGTTAATATTATTTTGTTAAATATTATGATTTTATAAATACTATTCTGAAAATAATAAAAATTTGAAATAAATGCGTTAAACACAAATTCTAAATATCTTAATTATTTATTGATTACAAAGTAGGATGAAATTTCTGTTCGAATTGGTTCAGCGTCGCTATCGAAATCATTTTTTTCTTATGCGTCTTCGTATGATTTCTCGAGCTAATGTGGTTCATCGGGGCTTGGTTCCAAAATTCCCTGAATATCAATGTTTTTACGTTTCGTGAAATTATGTAAAATACAACTACTACAACGATTATCGAGTCCTTTTCCAATTCGCCGAAATCGAGCTTTCAAATGTCCGAAAGCATTTCCGACCACTCTGCGTGATTTGGCTAAAGTGTAATTGAAAGCCTTCATAGTTTCATTCTCAGTAGTTGAAAAAGCATATGGCTTTATTACTTGACTCGAAAATTTGAAAGCCGAATCGCCAATCACCACAACAGGCACATCAACTCCCGAAATAATGCGCGAGTTATTCTTCAAAAGTGTCGACTCGAATTGATGGTTTGTTGCTGTATTTTCTCCTCCAACTTCGGAATGTGATACTGCTTTCCAATAATTTCTTTTGTCTTTTTTACGGAGAAATGACCTCTCTCGTGCGCTGAACTTATGATCTCGCGTTGCATACTCAAAGGAACCATAATTAACTCATTGTCGTCGATAAGTTTGTGTAGAAGTCCGCATTTCATAAAGTAATTATTATGAGAGCTTCTATCTCGTAGAACGTCAATAATGGCCTTCAACTCGTCGTCCTGCACTTGGATGGATTTTAGTCTGCTATATACGGTATCGTCGGTATTCATCGATTTTATGGATGCATCGCAATCGCTTATGAGCTTAAAGTGCTCACCCAGAAGATAAACACGGAACTTTCACAATGCTACTACCACTGCCAAAAGTTCTAATTCGTAGCTCGTGAGACGTCGTTCAGCATCTGAAGTTTTTGCTCATGTAGTATACTGGGTGTATACTTCCATCATCAGGTGATTTCTGGAGCAGGACAGCAACAAATCCATCAATCGATGCGTCCGTGTGCAATTCGGTTTCGTGTTTTGGGTTGAATATTTTTAAGACAGGCTTCATTGTAATTAGCGATTTCAAACTGTTAATCGCACTCAGCGCCCTATCGTCAATATTTTCGACGTCATCGACTTCATCATCATTTTCTTCATCGTCATCGTACTCATCATCATTATTTTCATCATATTCGTCATCATTATCTTCATCATCGTCTTCATTATTATTGTCATCGTCATCGTTATTGTCGTCATCGTTATTGTCAATATTTTTATCGCCATTTTCGACGTCATCGACTTCATCATCATTTTCTTCATCGTCCTCGTGTTCATCATTGTTATCTTCTTCGTCATCGTTCTCATCATCGTCGTCGTTATTATCGTCATCGTCTTCACTATATCACTATCATCGTCATTGTTATTATCGTCGTCATCTTCATCGTTGTCGTCATCGTCATTATTATCTTCATCATCCCCATCGTCCTCATTGTTATCGTTATTGGAGTTATTACACTCACTCTTGACTTTGCGAACTGTTAAACCATCCGGTTTTATAATTATTTCAGCATTTTTAGCAAAAATTTCACCTAAAACTATTTCTTTGGGAAGTATTTCTGCGGTAACCACCAGAAATTCTGTCTCATATTCTTCACCGTCAATAAATAGTTTCTCTTTAAACGATCCGATTGGTTTTATTTTATTTTTAGAACCGAAACCCGTTAAATAAATATTCACATTATTTAAGACTGAACTGTTCAAACTTTTGTACGAAACGTCATTCATGATATTGTACTTGCTTCCCGAATCAGAGAAGGCTACGAAATTCTTATCTTGAACTCTCACTCGTTTGTACATCACTGAGTCTTCGTCCACAATTTTTCGCATATTAGGTTTACTCTCACTTTCGGCTTTGTTATTATTATTTTGACAATCTTTCGAAATGTGACCAAAGCTTCTGCAATTAAAGCATCTCTTGCCTTTACTCTTATGATCGCAATTCTCGGAAACATGTCCCTTGCCGCCACAATTATAGCATTTTATAGCGTTATTATTATTATCTTTGTCATCATATTTTTCCTTTGCGTCACTCCACTGTTCTCTTGTGTTTGTATTTTTTGAATGATCATCGTTTTCCACATAGTTCACTTTTCCCTTCATTTTTTCGTACGCTTTTAGTTTTTCTTTGAACTCTTTGATATCTCGGGCATTATATAATATAGATTTATTAACACTTCGATCACTTATACCATCTATCACGTATTGCATAATAGCTTCATCATCTATATTTCCGCGCGTTGCTAGTTCCTTCATTATCAGTAAGTACTCTAAGACACTTTCACTTCGTTTCATTTTTCTTTCACTCATCTGTTTGTGAAGTTCTGCACTATTTGTTGTCTTTTGAATTCACTAAGAAGTGCTTGTTTTAATGCTTGCCACGTTGATATGCCACGCTCACTTAATACAAACATACGAGCCAAACCTCTAAGAGATCGTTTTGCAAATATAAACTTATGTAAGCTGTCCCACTGCATTATAGAAGCCATATCTTCAAAATCATTAATCCACACTTCGATTGATAATGTATCGTCGCCACTAAATAAACGGATTGAATCCTCGATATCTCGAAAATTAAGAGCGAATCTTGGCACGTTCCCATTGCCTACGGCAGCGAACTCAATATTTCTTTCCATTACTGTCGAATTAGCTGTATTTGGTTTGCTTCTATTTTCTTTTCACGAACACTCGGTATTTCTGCTGTTCTATATCTCTCGTCACTACCTGCCAGACTCACACTTTCGTCGTTAACGTTGTTCACATCGTCTATGTGCACTTCGTTTAATTCATCAGCTACAACGTTAGCGTCAAAATCATCATCGTCGTCATCTTCTTCTTGTTCATCATCGGCATCAAGCAGTTGTCCCCTTCGCATTTTCGAGAATATGTGATTTGCTAAATCGTTTACATTATGACGTATGTCAAGCAAATGGCAGATTATAACAAGATCACCGTCTGTTAGATTTGCAGCAACGAAATTTATTTTGTCCTTGTATTCTTGGCTAGTTTCATCATATTTAAATCCTTTAAATTCACGTAAGCGTTCACGATTTTTACGATCCCTTCACTTTCAAACACAAATTTATGCAGCAAACTAATATTCTTCCTTTTTGCAAAGCGCAAATTTTTGCATACCTCTTCAAATTCACCAAGTCGCAACATTTTTTTTTTGTTTAATTTCACCAGTATGTGTCTCAATGTTCAAAATTTTGTATGTATTCGTAAATGTGTGTCGATCACACGCTTGTAAACGTTTACGCAACTTTTGCACAACATTGTGAAATAGTTTAATTTGCACGCATTACACCACATTGTGAAATACTTCACTTGGCTTTTCTTTTTAGGTTGAGCCCCCAATATATGTGGGATTGGTTTTATGTTAATATTTATTTATTATTTCATAACTTTAATCCTTAATTATTATTGTATTTAGTTTATTTATTAATTTAATTATTTAAAAATATACGTCGTGGTCGTCGTTAGCACGTCTTGCTTTTCTTGTCGTCGTCACCAAAGTCATCTTCTCAGTATATTCTATCGACTTCCTTCTCAATCGATACTCCTTCTCAATCGATACTCCTTTCTTCATATCATCGATACTCCTTTCTTCATATCATCGATAGGGCGATAGATTGGCATTGCCAGACCCATTCCCACATTACTATAGAAAGGTATTTTAGAAAAGTGGGCGTGTCAACGCCCCCTTCCGACCTCAGAATTCGAAAAAACGAATATCTAAGGCAATTTTCAAGTTAGAGACCCCAATTTTGGAACACAGGATGAATGTCCTATTTCAAATGCAAATTTGGTCCAAATCGGATAATAAATATAGAAGTTATTCAAGAAAAAAAATTTTTTTTGTATTACTTCATAATTTTCATCAATTTCATTATTGTTATAAAAAAATATGCATTGTCATCTTCCATTGCGTCGATATCATTTGCAGACTCATCTGCAGATTCAACCTCACAAGTCAACAGCTGGATGACTTATACTGGCAAAGCAAGTCTCTTGTGTTTTTGGATCCGCCTTTTATAGGATAATTAAATAAGTATATTCCTCATGTTAAAAATAAGTTGTGTATCGACGCCAGTTATTTCTGTGAAAGCTTCATATTTGTTGAATGCACGGCGTGCAGTATTCCCAACATTTGTGCTTCCCAATCCTCCTTGTTTAGGTTGGTCAACTTCAATCTTGTTATCGTCTTGGCTTGATATTCGCCATTTCTTCACATCCATTTTATACCCAGCCATAACTCAATATCAATTCGGTAGATGAAAAGGTGCATATTCAGTGCCGCTGCAATAGCCTCTTTTTGATAATCCACTATTCGACTTGTTGTGTGATTTAATAGGTCTTGCAAAGAGCCTTTTGCTACGGTGTCCGTTATAATAATATTGTATTGTCTGATCGGCAGTCTTTTTTTTTTACTTACATCATGATAATTGGGATATATATTGGCTTTCCTGCAAATTGCTTTCTCTCGAATTGCGCAATATTGGTCAGTTGTGAAACCTGGATCCAGAATCAAAGCCAACGCCTCTTCAGCGGAAGATCGCAAAGGCTTTACCACGGGCTTGCGGAGAGGTCGGCTGCTTGCCTTCTTTGAGCTCTTTTACCTTTTATATTGAATGCCATTTTTGGACGTCCCACTTTTTGTCTTTTTGTTTCCTTTCCTTTGGCTTCTTCTCTAGTTAAAGTAAGGCTCATGGAGCATTCCATCCAATTCGAATATCTGTTTTTAAAAGTATCCAATTTCCTACAGCATTTTTGCCAATTCACCCATAAATTTGCAGAAAAAGTTTTGGCTTTATCTTTTAAATATTTTGAATTTTGTAATTTAATGATTTTTTGTGGGAGATATGCCAATTTTAAATTGCACCGCAAATTTGACATTTAACACATCACGTGGTTTCCGCTTGCAACAGCTGACTTTAACAGCGGTTATTTTAACACTAAACTGTTAAATTAACATTTTAGGTATACAATATCGCGATTTGATCATTTCTGAACATGGTAACATTGAAAAAACAAATTTGAATTCTTGCGAAAAATGAGTTTTGGCCACGAAAACGGGTCAAATTCAACATAGTGCAATGGTTAAATATATTATGATTTTATAAATATTTTGTTAAATACTTTTATATTGTTGATATTATATTTTTGTAAATATTTTGTTAAATACTCTTATGTTGCTGATATTATGATTTTGTTAATATTATTTTGTTAAATATTATGATTTTATAAATACTATTCTGAAAATAATAAAAATTTGAAATAAATGCGTTAAACACAAATTCTAAATATCTTAATTATTTATTGATTACAAAGTAGGATGAAATTTCTGTTCGAATTGGTTCAGCGTCGCTATCGAAATCATTTTTTTCTTATGCGTCTTCGTATGATTTCTCGAGCTAATGTGGTTCATCGGGGCTTGGTTCCAAAATTCCCTGAATATCAATGTTTTTACGTTTCGTGAAATTATGTAAAATACAACTACTACAACGATTATCGAGTCCTTTTCCAATTCGCCGAAATCGAGCTTTCAAATGTCCGAAAGCATTTCCGACCACTCTGCGTGATTTGGCTAAAGTGTAATTGAAAGCCTTCATAGTTTCATTCTCAGTAGTTGAAAAGCATATGGCTTTATTACTTGACTCGAAAATTTGAAAGCCGAATCGCCAATCACCACAACAGGCACATCAACTCCCGAAATAATGCGCGAGTTATTCTTCAAAAGTGTCGACTCATCTAATAATTGTCGTAGCTGACTTCGCTCAAAAATTTGTGAGTCATGGCAGCGTCCTGGGCCTCCGACGTTTATATAAAGAAATCTATATCTAAAATTACATTTGACATCAATATACAAATGCAAAAATGAGTATCACTCAATAATTGCATATTGCATCAACCATTGCTAACAATATATATAGTTGAGTACCAGCCTTTGTAATTAAAATAGTCAGCTGTATCAGTTGCACATGGATGAATATCAATGTGACAGCCATCTAAAAAATTCTTTCATTAATAAAATTCCATGAAAACTATAATTCTACTCTATACTACTACTCACCAATCGCGCATTGTGGGAAGCCAAATTCTTCAAAGCCTTTAACACATTCCTCCAATTTTGATTGCGTGAGGAAGTTCTGCGGGATGTAGTCGGATGACAGAGCTCTACAGGTCTCATGGCAAAATTCTAGCAATAATTTGCAGACCATTGCTTTCGACACACCAAACAACGTGCCCACTGTCCGATACTCCGCAGAAGATCATAAGGTATATAATGTGATTGCAACCCGCTTATCGAGAGGAATGGCCTTTCCAAATGCGGTGTCTTTTTGGGCCAATCCACAAAGGCGTTCCACAAGGATGCCAAACTCCTCCCTATTCATTCCAAAATGTTCTACAAAAGAAGATTCGTTGCTTCCAAGAACATCGCGCTCCGTTAATTTTCCCTCCAATTCGTCAAAATCCTCATCAAAATCTTGCAATTTAAGATAATTTTCCATTTTTAAATGCGCGTGCTGTTATTTGCAATTAAAGAAGATTTGGTTTCTCATAGCGCACTCTTTATCCTCTTCTTTGCCTTTTTAGCAAGTTCCTTCGAGATTTCAGTTGCCTTGGCCCGACCACACTTTACGCCCTTCGCCATTTTGAATCGGGGCAACAGACCCGCAGCAAATCCGGCAAGTAGTCCATCAGCAAAAAGGAGGTTATGCATTACCAAAACATAACAAGGGCGTACATCGGCATCGCGCACCTGCTTATAATTATTCTCATTATGTTCCTTTGTAAATGCGTCGATTTTCAGTTGGTTTTCCTTTTTTTACGCAACGTACATATATGTGAAGCTTAGTCGAATGTCTTTGGATGTGGGTCAGGTGATTGCGTAAAAGTTTTACGGTAAAACTAAACCACAGGGAATACAAGTCGTACGCCCGTCGTCGTTCTTCAGTCAGGAAAATTTTTCCAGCCATTTAGCACGCACTTTGCGATTTTCCGAAACAGAAATTCTACGACGAAGAAATGTTAGGTAGTTTGTTGGAAAAATAACACTTTTACTCTTACTTTTGGTTTGTGGGATGTGAATCGCTTGAAGTCTCAGTATGCGTTTGCGGCGTGGGCGCAGTTTTATTTAAATATCTTGAAGTTAAAACAAACCTGCATGTAGATGATAAAATTAGCTATATTGTATTTGAGATACACAAATCTATATGATTTTTTTACCTACTTCTCCATTTGGCACAATTTATTTTCGCACAATTTGAGATACAACAATCACCGCCAGTAGTTGAAATAACACGTTTCTATACAAAGCACATTTCTATACAAGGAAGTACATGTCATTAATGTCAATTTAGGGTAATAAAGATGCAATTTAATTAGGAAACCTATTGAAAATGTCAAGTATGAGGTAATAAAGATGCAATTTAATTAGGGTTAGTTGTGGAAATGACAAGTGTGGGGTAATAAAGATGCAATTTAATTAGGGTTAGCTGTGGAAATGACAAGTGTGGGATTTGTGTGACGAATCGTACGCGACCCGAGACGGGGCGATGAAAGGATCGGGATCGGGGTCGGGGGCGTTTCGTCAGACAAATCCTTCGGAGTCGGGGTCGGGGTCGAGATCGCTTGTCCCGAGACGCCCTCGGTGTCGGAGTCGAGATCGCTTGTCCCGACACGCCCTCGAGGTCGGGGTCGCAATCGGTCTCGCACTCGGGGTCGCAAACGAAAACGATTCGTAGATCGAGGACGAAAACGTGCAACGAACATGTGCTACGATACGCTCTCGAGGTCGAGACGAGACGGTGAGGATCGTGGTCGGTGTCGCAATCGAAAACGATTCGTAGATCGAGGGCGAAAACGTATGACGAACACGTGCTACGATACGCTCTCGAGATCGAGACGAGACGGTGAGGATCGCGGTCGGGGTCGCAATCGAAAACGATTCGTAGATCGAGGACGAAAACGTGCAACGAACACGTGCTACGATACGCTCTCGAGGTCGTGTGTCCCGAGACGAGACGGTGAGGGGGTCGGGGTCGCAGTCGAAAACGATTTGTAGATCGAAGGCGCCTTGCACGCTAGCTAGCATCGCTAGCTGTAAAACGATCGTAGGCGCCACGCTATCTATAAAACGAACAAAGGTGTGGCGCCCACTTGTCTCGTCTTTTCGAATGTATTCGAAATCGGAGCGGAGGAAGGACGATGTGATGAAGGTTAAAAAGGATGGGAACGTGATGTAATTCAGACGAGAGTACAACACCATTTCCAAGACACTTGAAGATAAAATAGAAAATCTAAAAGAAAAGCCGAATATTATAAGCAAGATGCAATGAGGGTAGCACACCATGAATACCCATAGATATTCGTCCACTATTCAATTTTCCTCGGTTTTCATCCAAAAACCTAAAATCCTTAAAATCACTTCTAGTTTGTGACTCGAAGATACACATCGGCTCCGCGATTCTCCAAAGTTAACAATATTTAAAAATTGTTAAGTGAATAATTGTGTAGTGAAAAATTGTTTAAACATTCAGTATTAACAATAAAACCCTCGTCGAAAACAAAATATAATTGTGCAGTGAAAATTGTTAATAACTTTCAAAATCAAGTTTGTTTAAACAAATTATAAAATTCGAAAATTATTATTAAACAACATTGTAAAAATCAATTTTACAATACAAAATCAAATACTTTAAAAACAATACTTCAAATAAAATAAACTTTATTTCATTCAACCATCAAATAAAAAAGAAACAAACAAAAAACATCAACATGAATCCCGAGAATATCAACAACTTCAACTACACCACCAACACCATCAATGGGGAGTATTGCTATTCCTGCCAGCATTACCTACCTGCAGGTATGCAATGGCATTTCCACGCTCGCACTGATATACATAAATACAACTCTATCCGTCCGGTGGACGGAAGAATCAACATGAATCCCGAGAATATCAACAACTTCAACTACACCACCAACTTCAACTACACCAACATCAATGGGGAGTATTGCTATTCCTGCCAGCATTACCTACCTGCAGGTATGCAATGGCATTTCCACGCTCGCACTGATATACATAAATACAACTCTATCCGTCCGGTGGACGGAAGAATCAAGCAGATTGTGAATGGGTACAAGGGACGTATTCTCCAATACATGTTTGAGAATGAGGGAGCGGATGTAAGGATGCCTATTGAATTCCTAAATGAGGCTGGATTATCACTGATCCCACACTTGGAATGCGTGATGACTACCCACCTATCATCCAAATGCAATTTTGAGTTGTTTGCTGAGTACATGCTAATAAAAGAGTATGATATTCAACAAGAAATAAAATCGTTCCAGAGCACATTGTCTCAGGTTACGACTAGATCCGACTTCACCCGCTTCTTTGAATCGCATAAAAATGTGATAGACGCAAAAATGAGTGAGTTTCAGGAAAAGGATAGTGGATGGACCTTGACACGAATTATTAGGCTGGAGCTTAATGTTTACAAATGTGATCCGACAAAAGGATCTAACCATTTTGAGCTTCCGCTTAAATTAAAAAATAGAAAGGCAGTTGTTAATGTACATAACAAAGATGCCTTCTGTTTTAAGTGGGCAATTATATCGGCCCTCAAACCAATAAGTAGATCATACCATTGCAATAGTTATGGTGTTGAGATCACGTCCCCAATAATTGAGGTGAGCAACATAAAGATTGACTTCAATGGATTAGCATTCCCGATGGAAATTCGAAAAATAAAAGAGTTCACTCAACGAAACCCTCACATAAGTTTAAATGTTTTCGGCTATGATGAGGAATCTGACAAAATAATTGGACCGCTTTACTGCGATGGAGTGGAAATGAGAATCCACATTAATTTATTATTCGTTGACGGACCAACGGCGGGTATTCATGGACACTATGTGTGGATTAAAAATATTTCATCGTAAGTACATTCATTAAATTTGAAAATATCACAATCACCTTACAATTTCAATTTTCATACACAGTCTACTTGCCAAACAACTGGGTAAACATCGAGTTAAGCGTTGGTTCTGTAAACAATGCTTACAATACTCAACGAGTGAGGAGAGGGCGGCTCAACATACATTGAGATGTAGTCGGGTGGTTACCGAGGGACCAAGGAAGGATCAGAAGATTACCTTTAAAAACCATCACCGTCAGTTGGAGGTTCCGTTCGTCGTGTATGCAGACTTTGAATGTATATTGGAACCAGTATCATTAGATGTAAGTGTAAACACGAAAATTATTAATAAGCATGTGCCAGTAGCATTTGCATACTACATAAAGTGTGCATTTGACTCTGGCTTAGATAAGTTTGTTTCGAAGACAGGAGGTGATGTCGCTCGCACTTTCATTAAAAATTTAACGTCAGATTTGTCCGATTTGTATGAGAACCACATGAAAATAGTGGTTCCAATGCACATGACTCATAATGAGTTAGATAATTTTAGGAAAGCGACCATTTGTCACATATGTAAGGGTATTTTAAATAATGATAGAGTGAAAGATCATTGTCATTTTACAGGTAGATATAGAGGTGCAGCCCATAATTCCTGTAATCTTAATTACAAGACAGGGTGATTTTATCCCCGTATTCTTTCACAATTTCTCCAAATACGATTCTCATTTGTTTGTTAAAGAACTTGGAGAAATTGAGGGGGAAATAAAAGTTATTCCTTTGAATAAGGAATTGTATATTTCAATTTCTAAATATCTCCCTCTAAGGAAAAATACGTTAGAAATCAGGTTTTTGGATACTATCAGATTCATGCCCTCTAGTCTAGACACACTCGCGGGTAATTTGAGTGAGGAGAATTTCAATGTGCTGAAATCACAGTACAAAAACAAGTCAGATTTTGAACTACTTCGCAGTAAAGGAGTTTTCCCATATGAATATTTAGATTCTGTTGAAAAACTAGATGAAACTCCTCGCCCACCGAGATCCAAGTTCTATAGTAATTTAATAGAGTCAGAATGTTCAGAAGAGGATTACGCTCATGCCATCTAAGTATGGTATCATTTTAATTGTCGTTCATTGAAGGAATACTTAGAATTGTATTTGAAAACTGATGTTTTATTGTTAACAGACGTTTTCCAAAATTTTAGGGCAATTTGTTCTTCAATTTACAATCTTGACCCAGCCCATTATTACACTACACCAGGATTGTCGTGGGATGCTATGTTAAAAACCACAGAGATTGAACTCGAGTTACTCACTGACATTGATATGATTACATATTTTAAGAGTGGAATTCGGGGTGGGTTGGTGCAATGTAGTCATAGGCATACAAAAGCAAACCACAAATACTTAAAAGATTTCGATCCTACTAAAGAATCGGAATTTTTAATGTATGTGGATGCAAACAATTTGTATGGATGGGCTATGTCTGAACCACTACCTTACGGTGAGTTCAAATGGTTAGACACGAATCAGATTAAGAGTTTTAATCTAGAAAATATTCATGAAAATAGTGAGTATGGATATATTCTAGAGGTTGATCTAGATTACCCTTACTCACTTCATGATGAACATAATGATCTACCATTCTGTCCGGATAACAAGCTACCATCAAGCAGTTGTAAAACTCCCAAGTTAATAGCCGATCTCGCTGAAAAGAAGAATTATATCATATACTATAAGACTTTAAAACAGTGTATGAGACATGGCTTGGAATTAAAAAAAAAATTCACTCCATCCTTCAATTTAGGCAGAAAGCCTGGCTCAAGAAATATATTGATATAAACACTGAGCATAGGACCAGAGCCAAAAATAATTTTGAAAAAGATTTTTTTTAAATTATTGAACAATGCTGTTTATGGAAAAACCATGGAAAACAGTGAAAAAAGGGTGGATGTACGGATAATAACGGAGTGGGACTATCCAGTTGAAAATAGGAAGTTGGGACGACCCAAATTATGTGCCAGGGATTTAATATCAAAATCTAATTTTCATAGTGCATCAAGGTTCAGTGAAAGTATGTATGCTATTCAAATGAAGAGGTTACACAACATTTGTGATAAACCAATTTATTTAGGATTTGTAGTGTTGGAGATGTCAAAATACAAAATGTATGACTTCCATTATGACTATATGAAACCTAAGTTTGGGAAAGCACTCAAATTATATTATATGGATACGGATTCATTTATTTACAGCATAAAAACAAATGATTTTTATGCAGATATTCGGGATGATGTGGAGTTAAAGTTTGACACGTCCGAATATCCAGATGAATTAACCGAGTTGTATAAGTTTAAGAAATGTAATAAGAAACGATTAGGTTTCTTTAAGGATGAGTTGCATGGTAAACCAATGACTGAGTTTGTTGGTTTACGCTCAAAAATGTATGCGTACACTTATGAAAATTTCGATAACTCTGGTGAAATATGCGTCAAAAAAATAAGGGGGTAAAGGCATGTTGTTTGATGGGCATTTCATTATCAAATCATTCAAATACTTTGTATACAGGAAAGCAAGAACGTTCTAGTATGCAGATGTTTAGGTCTAGAGGGCATGAAATCACTACAGTCGAAGTAACAAAAACTACATTAGATAGTCAGGATGATAAACGAATAATAGAAGAAGATAAGATTTCAACTATAGCAAGAGCACATTATTTAGTAATACCCTTTGAAATTGAGAGTTCCATATCAATTTTAGAAGCGGAGTCAAGAGTTTGGCGCAGCCAAATGTTTGCACTACAGAACTCACACAGTAATCAAACTAGTGTGAACAAAATAAATAATCTTAAAAGAAAGTTGGATAATAATAAAATTGCGATCAACATTTACGAAGGACAATTAATATTTCATTTCTTGTTAATGGATAGAATGAAAAAAAGAAAACTAGATGATTAGATTAATAAACAATACTTTATTGAAAATTGAAATGTATAAATTAAAAAATAAAAAATGTTTAAAATTAAGTGTACATATTAGTAAATTAAGAAAAATAAAAAATTAGAAATAACTTTAAGATAAAATAAAAAGAAAAAATACAAAACACAAAATTGTTTTCAATCTTATAATATTACAAAATTTCATTCTTATGAATCCAGCTGTCTTCGGTTTTGGGGAAACCCAACCAGCGCACTAGAGCTCTATTGCCTTTCTTTTTTAACACTTTTTCAACCAGATAAGTGTTAGGAAAACTTGTTTTTTTCAGTTCCTCTTTGTAGAAACCACCTTGAATTGGATTCCCATTGAAGTCTTGTAGTATGTATGTTGTTGGGTAAGTATTCTGTACTTTGTTTATTTTAAAAATTTCAGTTGTCCAATTAGGAGTATAGCCTTTTTCAAATACGTGTTTGTACTTGCTGATGCGTACATAATCACCCATTTTCAATTTGCTTCCCGCAAACATTTTAATGTTATTGTAGACGGTTTTCAAAATATGTTTCTCATTTTTAGTGTTTACATTAACGGGTGGCATTCGTATAGTTCTATGATGTCTATTATTGTAAACGGAAATTAGTGATTTGAATATATCAACCCACTTGTATGTTGTATTGAAACTGAATTCACGCCACATTAGGTCTTTTAATGATCTATTAAATCGTTCAACAATTGAGGCCTTTAGACTACTAAATGTTGAATAGTGGTTGATTCCATATCGTTTCATTAATATCTTAAATTGGGTGTTAAAGAACTCTTTTCCATCGTCTGTTTGAAGATTTTTGGGGAATCCTCTCCTGATTGAAATATTTTCTCCATGGCCTCAGCAACGTCTTTTGCATTTTTAGACTTTTATTGCTTCCCCATCCAAATTTTAAGAATGTGTCTATCACTGTTAGCATGTAGCGATACCCATTGTTTGAGTGTGCATACTTCCCCATTTCAACCAAGTCAGCTTGCCATAATTCGTTTATCCCTTTTGTTATGACTCTACGTCTAAGAAAATGCTTACGTGAAGGAGCATGTATTTCATTAATTATTCCCCGTCTAGACATATTTATTACTTTCGAATATGAGAGCGTACAATTTTATCAAGAATATCTGATGTAGTTTTCTCAGTCTTGATTATTCGCTGTTCAACTGTAGACAATTTATCGGATAATAATCTCTCATTCCTTTCTTGATGACTTGAAATCATTGATGTTAGAAAATTTCTCAGATCGTCTACAACTTGGTCCACATATTCTTTTATCGCCAAGTCGGCATTCTCAATTGGTAAGCGACCATTTTTTAAACGTCTTCCTTGTATATTGTAACTTCCATCATTATCAATGTAGAGTCCTGGTATTTTCTCACGTCGTTTTAAATGAATAGAGATCTGCTTATCATTTACATAACGTCCAAACTTGTCAACAGACATGATGATTATAAGTTCATTTCAATGTTATCAATCAATTATATATGAATTTAGTGTATAATTTGAGCCTCTCTCAATTCTTCAATTATTGATGTAATTTCATTAGTATGATTCGTATTTCCAGCTGTTTAAGAGGCAATTAAGAGTTGTAATCGTTCAACCAACTCATTTGGATCGTCCCAATATACATAATTGGGTTTATTCGTCGCGACTGACATGAAACCAGTCCCAGAAACAATAGATTTTGAGAATTTAGGTGTAAACTCGGCAGTACGTGATTTTGTTAAGAGTGGTTTAATAATTTTTGTATATTTCTTTGCCCTTGTTCCTCTGATCTGTCCATCGGAATTAAAATTTCTCCGGTGCACATTAGTTATCAATAAAATTTCATTATATATTTCTAGATCATTTGAATTATAATTTTGAGGTAGGCGGTGGAATATTAATGAATATAATCCGCTTGTAAGACGACAGTTTTTCCCATCATCCAATTTAATTTTTTTGTGAGTCACATAAATGTGTGAATTCCCCAACATTAATTGTCCACTTGCATTTTTGTATGGACCATATGTCTTATCCAAAAGATCTTCCCGTGCCAGTTCACTGATATTCAAAATTTTTGAGTTGTCTTTATGTTGGATTGATTGACTCGTTATCGAAGGCGTTGAATGTATATCTGTTTCATTTGATAACACGTTCGATGAATGAGAGGGCTCTTGACTCATTAACGGCAATGATGAATGGAGTGAGTCTTGAACCGGTAATGGAAGCGAAGTGTGGGGGGATATTTGCTTCATAAACTTAGATGATGAATAAGGAGAACCTTCTCTCGCTAACGATTTCGAGGTATGAGGTAAGCCTTCAAACGATGTGTCTTCTATAGCTGGTTGAGAATAGAATTGATCATCATCATTATCATCATCATCATCATTATCTTGAGCAGTAACACTATCCATCCCCCAATCCAATGCCTTGTCAATATCTTATTTAGGTTTTGAGAATTGACTCTTAGCACTGTGAAATGTGAGTTTCCTTTTCTTGTTAGGTGGTGTGTTTCTCTCTCGGTCGATTGGAGAGTAGTTTTGCATAGTTTTTTTTCCACTCTCAACATTATTGAACTCTGATGGTATCAATGTCTGAAATTTTTTGTTATCATTCACAAGTTCATGTAGTGGTTCAGTTATAGATTTAAATGTTTCCTCCAGACCAATACTGTTCTGACTTTTGAGTTGTTTAAGATCAGAAAATTTTTTTTTTAGAGCATTTCGGCTTTTAGTTAATTGAGTTAAAACTTTTTGATTCATTTTCTTTCAAATTTATCTCATTCAACTGTTAGTGGGTTAATGATTATTTCAGTCTTGTGGTCATTAGTGTACTGTGATCTATTTTACGAAACATAACCATATATAACCAATAAACAGATACATTAGCATGTTTTTATGAAGAGAGTTGGTTGTACAGATCAGATACCTGGTTGTACAGATCAGGTACCTGGTTGTACAGATCAGGTACCTGGTTGTATCAAACAGCTAGCTGTTCTTCTAAACAGACCTTGTTGTACAGATCAGGTATCCGGTTCTGATAACAGACCTGTTTCTGTTAACAGATCTGTTTCAATTTCCCATATCCCCATTTAAAATTATGAAATTAAATTTTCAATTACATTTATTCACGCAATGTAAAAAGAAGAACAGTGGCTGAAAAAGAAAGCTATAAATTCCCCAATTTCCCATTCCCTAATGAAAATTTCGATTTTATATTTCATTAACATTTATTTGTAATAAGTATCAGAACTAATAAAGCTGGAAAACAAAGCTGAAAAAGAAGGCTGAAATTCCCCAAATTTACCACTCCCCATTTAAAATAATTTTGTTATTTTATTTTGATAATATAATTTATTGTTTTGCCTATATTTTATTACATTTTCAAATTGAATAGAATCTTTCCATCATCCTGTTTTGTTATGGTATAATTACCAGTATTTAATTCTTTAATATATGGAGGTTCAACTTTATCATAACATTTCGGGAGATAAATTAAATAGTTTTCCAATGTTAATTTTAGTGAATTGGTATTAAATTTACTAGGAACCTTCGACGCTTCATATATCCTGAATTCCGTATTCCTTGGAAGAGCGCGGAAAGGGAGCTTCTGTTTCTTCTTGATTGCATTCAAATATTTCAGTGTTGATTCAATCTCCATGTCATTGGCGAGGAATTGAATGTCCTCAGCAAGAGGTGTAATAAGAGGAAGATTAACTTCGGTGAAGTTAATCTCCTCTCCGTTGCTAACCTCAAACGATGGATTCATCCTGGTTATTTGGTGTCTGTGTGTGTTTCTGTGTCTAGTACTGCTGTTGCTGCTGATACTGCAGTTGTCGTTGTTGTTGATGCTGCTGTTGGTGAGGATGTTGATGATGGTGATGATATTGTTGTTGTTGCTGGTGCTGCTGGTGTTGTTGAGTGATGAGTGGTGATGACTGAATGATATTTTCCTTCGAGAGGCTAGCTGATTTTATACTTCTCACTTTCCCCTTCCACTGTTGTTTTCAAAGGTTTTCATTACCTAAGGACGTTTTCCTTTGATTGGTTGACTTTCTAGCTGTTACTAGCTGTAGGACTTCTCAAGTGCTAGAGAAGGACAACCATCCCACTGATAAGTGTCTCCCTACTCTTCAACCGACATACACCACATTAAAAATTCTAAACACAAATGTCCACAGTTTACAGTCCCAAAATTTTGAAAACGCTCATAATTGTACTTAATGTTTTTTTCCTAAATATCTGACTACTTCTAATGGTGGTTGTAAATTCCCAAAACTATCGAAATAATAAGAATCTGATCCTCTCTTGTAATATGCTACCCAATGCGTTCCATTCGATATTGAGTCTGCTAAATTTATTATTCCACACTCGAAATGATGTGGAAATTTGGGTAATTGATCCTTCATATAAACACCTCGAAAATGAGGAATCTTTCTAAAGGCAAACTTCATTATATCAAAGTTTGATAATGCTCTCTTGGGTAGCTTACCTATTAGTTTTTTTTGAATGCGTTTTTGACTTTGATTATTTCTAGCAAATGATATACCATATCCATTTTTGTATGGTTGTAAATACAAGCCAGCTCCCAATGCAACCGTTTCCATTTTTTTATTATGCCTCTTGTTTTCCTCTAGATGTTGTTTAGCCATCTTTGCATTGTTAATAGATTTTACTATTGCTGCACTACCTGACGCCAAACTACCCACAGCGCTGAGAGCTGTTAAAATTGGGACAAGTGGTAAGAACCCACCTATCTTGGTTACATTTATAATACGTGGAATAACAACATTTTTCCTACATCCCATCGAGTTCGATACTGCTTTACGTGCAACTTTTATTGCACTCAAGATATCAAGCGGTTTATTCTTTTTCAATTCCTTTGTAGCCTTTTTGATTATTGTAGTCAATGATCTTTTCACTCTTTTCTTTCTCTCCTGATTTGATTCCATTCCAAATTTTTCTTCGTCTTCATCATGTTTGTTACAAAGTATGCTGCTGCTCTCTCTCAATACTACTGTCTAACGCTTTTACACGATTCCAAGCCTTTTCAATTAAAACTGAGTCAGCTTTATGACGTTCACTCAACTCTTTACTGTTTGAATATGCAATATCATGCTCTCTACACGCTTCATCCAAACCATTAATTCCACGATCACCACGTGCTAATCGTTTCTCTAACTTTGTTCCAGGTCCACAGTAATTGTATCCAGGTATATGAGCCTCAAAGGTAGAGAGTCTATTATATTGTTTACAAGACAACTACCCTGTTTGAATTTTGATTTTGAACTAATTAAATTATAAAAACGTTTGGCCATTTTATAGCAACCTCAATCAACAAACGTTTCCCATTGAATGAAGTACTTCTCTCACTAACATGCGTTTTTTAAGACATAAGAAAAGCATACTAGTACGAAACATTGAGGGTGGTGGACATGGAGAGAATAATCAACAACCTCGACATAGTGTTTTGCTACCCAATCTCTAAAGATGATGATATGAAAAATGGGCGATACAGAAAAGGCTTTGATCAATTTATTATACTTTAATAATATGAATATAAAACTAATGATATGATGATTAAACAACAGTCCAAACTCAGACTTCAAAATGTCTACATCACTAACATTTGCATTAAATGGAAACACATCAGTTATAACCGAAAATTTTTTCCCACAAATTGAATTAAATAGAAATTATGAGTGTGCTCTCATTGACTTTCACACATACAATTCTATACCAAACGTAGATAGAGGGAACAATCTATTTCATATTGGAAATAAATGTATAGAAATACCTGTTGGATCGTATGAACTCGAAGAGATTGCAACATATATTATTGATGTCCTAAAGGGATATGGTTCTTATGATGAGTTAAAAATAGAAACCAACAATAATACGCTGAAAGTTCAAGTTACCACTAAAAAAGAAACAGTATATTTTAATCGTGAACGAAGTATTGGAAAGCTATTTGGATTTGGTACACGTATTCTAAAACCGCACAATACTGAAATTTATGCCTCAGATAATCCTGTGAATATTTTAAAAGTAAATACAATTAGATTGGAATGCAACATTATCAGTGGATCATATGTAGGTAATAGACCAAATCATGTGCTTCATGAATTTGGAATCAATGTTCCTCCGGGATATAAAATGAGTATTACACCACGAAACTTGATTTATTTACCTATCAACACTAGAGAAATAAGCACGCTCGAAGTACGGATAACTGATCAGGAGGGGGAATTAATCAATTTTCGAGGGGAAACTATATCAATTCGTCTTCATTTACGAGCAACAGAATGATTATTTATAATAAAAGGTCGTTACATCACCTCACAACTCCCATTACTAAATGTAAAGGTGAAGTGAAAACACCATCATCATTATCATCTCGAGGACCATCATATCCACGACTTGCGGTATCATTAAAAAATAAACTGATTTTAAAATCACTTGGATTTAATATTCATTAAAATTACTATCTCCATTTCAAATGAATGAAATTTTTTTTGTGCAAGATAAACCTCACAATGATGAGAGTATCACGAAAAAAGAATATCACACTTATTACCCATATCAGCAGAACTTCAAAACAAATGATGAAGTTCGTATTACAATACAAAACCAAGATTTGTATGTGTTTCCGTCTGAAAGTTTCCTCCACTTTGAAGGGACACTTAGTAAAATTACTAACCAAAATTCGGGCACAAGTACAACAAATGATGTTGCCGGCTTGCTTAAAAATAATTGCATGGCCTATTTTTTGGATGAAATAAGATATGAATTGAACGGATGCGAACTGGAGAGAACACGGTTTACTGGAATCACATCTACTCTGAAAAACTTTCTTTCCATTGGTCGACAGGAGTCTCTATGTTATCGTAATGCCGGTCATTTCAGCTTTTCAATACCACTAAAAATGCTAATGGGATTCGCTGAAGATCATAAAAAAGTTATATTAAATTGTAAACATGAACTCATTCTCTTGCTAGCTAAAAATATGAAAGATATGTTTGAAAAAACGGTCGGAGGTGTTGAATATAAAATTGCTATACAGAACATTAGTTGGAAAGTACCCCACATTGTTCCAAGCGATACTACTAAAATTAAAATGTTCAATGTAGTCAAAAGTGGAGCTACACTTCCACTTTCATTCCGCAGCTGGGATTGTTATATAAATCCCTCGTTGGTACAGGGGACTCATCATGTATGGAACGTTAAGCTAGCTGCAAATAGATAAATGCAAACGTCCACGGTTTGCAGTTATTGCGTTTACATTAAATGGCAATCTAATTACAAACAATTTGAGAAATGCAAAAGTGTATTTAAATTCTGAAGTCTATCCATATGAAGATTTAAATGTAAAATTCAATGAAAATCGGTTTGCTGCCTTGTATGATATGTACGTGAAATTCCAAGAGAGTTACTACAACCGTGAGCCTCGTCCACTTTTATCACCACTAGACTTCAAGTCAAAGGCTCCTATTGTTGTTGTTGATCTTTCATATCGAAACGAGTCGGTCAAATCAGGGCCAATTGATGTTAAAATTTCAACTGAATTAAGAGTACCAAGTGAGTTGAATACAAAGGTATATTGCCTTCTCATTCACGATCGTCTAGTTGAATATACCCCACTGACCGGATTAGTTCAACGTATCGTATAATTTTTCTCAAAATATTTCTTCATTCATCTTTTGGAAATCATTACGAGTAGACGTCAACGGAAAGAAATTTAAAATGATATTGATTGAAAACAAGACCAACTCCACAACTCATATTTCGATACAACAACTTATAACTGAAATAAATAATTTTATGAAAATGTTTAACGATAAAATTTTTCGTGATCACATGGAATATTTATCAGAATCATTGAAATATTTTAATAATAGAATATGTGATGGACCATTGGTTTCTAATGTTCATGGTCAACATTTCGCATCCTGCTGTTGGGCTCATAACGATGTGGAGGATGGAGTCGATACATGTGCCTGTCATTTCTATACTGTTCGCTCACAAAAAACAAAAAAAATTATAAAAATGTATGTTAGTTTAGAGAATCGATTTTAAACAATGAATTTGGAAATAAAATTATGTTAGATACAGAAGAAGACGAATACTATATCTTTAAGGAAATGGAATTTTTACAGCACTATTCGGTTTTTCTTTCAGATTTTCTATTTTATCTTCAAGTGTCTTGGAAATGGTGTTGTACTCTCGTCTGAATTACATCACGTTCCCATCCTTTTTAACCTTCATCACGTCTTCCTTCCTCCGCTCCGATTTCGATTACATTCGAATTGACGAGAGAAGTGGGCGTCACACCTTCGTTCGTTTTATAGGTAGCGTGGCGCCTACGATCGTTTTACAGCTAGCGATGTGTCTCGTGCAAGGCGCCTTCGATCGTTTTTCAGGTAGCGTTGGGCTTCCGAACATATTTCGTCACGTTTCGTAACGTTGATTCGTGTTAGACGTTCACGTATTCGATCGTCTTGGATGTGGCGCTGCGTCACGTTTCCGTCCATTCGTTTCGTAACGTTTCGATCTAGTATGATGCGTTGCCCCACGACCTACGTTTTCGAGGTGGGTGTTCGCGCGTTCATACGCTACGTTCGTTAAAGAGCGTATCACGTTTTCGTAGGACGACTTCGTCTCACGTTTTCGTGTACGATCTACGAATCGACTGCGACCCCGATCCCCTCACCGTCTCGTCTCGGGACACACAACCTCGAGAGTGTATCGTAGCACGTGTTCGTTGCACGTTTTCGCCCTCGATCTACGAATCGTTTTCGATTGCGACCCCGAGTGCGAGACCGAATGCGACCCCGACCCGAGGGCGTGTCGACAAGCGATCGAGACCCGAGGGCGTCTCGGGACAAGCGATCTCGACCCCGACCCCGACTCCGAAGGATTTGTCTGACGAAACGCCCCCGACCCCGATCCCGATCCTTTCATCGCCCCGTCTCGGGTCGCGTACGATTCGTCACACAAATCCCACACTTGTCATTTCCACAGCTAACCCTAATTAAATTGCATCTTTATTACCCCACACTTGTCATTTCCACAGCTAACCCTAATTAAATTGCATCTTTATTACCTCACACTTGACATTTTCAATAGGTTTCCCTAATTAAATTGCATCTTTATTACCCCTAAATTGACATTAATGACATGTACTTCCTTGTATAGAAATGTGCTTTGTATAGAAACGTGTTATTTCAACTACTACCGCCAAATTTAAAAGCACATGTGAAAGTTAGCATACCAATACACTTGTTTAGAGCCACCATACTACCGGAAAAATTTAGTTTCGATCTGGCTCTTTTTGATTTCAGACATTAATCACTTTTAGAATTGGAAAAAAAATGCAATAATAAAAAAATTAATTCGTTTTTTTTTTTTAATTTAAAATATTTTGTATCGCTATTAGCAAAAAAGAGCCAATTTCAATAAAAATGAGCCAAAGAGCCAACGAGAAAAAAAAGAGCCAGTTTTGGCTCAAAAGAGCCAAATCTGGCAACCGTGCTTTGAGCAAGAGTTGGAAGAGAAGAGAAAAAATTGCAAGAAATTTGCAATTTCGGCGCGTTCACACTCATATGTACTCATCAGTGCTGCCACTAGATGAGACCAGATTAAACAATACGAGCATAATACCATAATAATAGCCTATTTCCACTGCACCAAAAAACTTTGGTTCTTTTCTGTTCAGGTCGAATGTTACGTTCCCCCATGTGAAAACCCATAAGAAATAAAAGTCGGTTTGAACGTAAAAGAACTGAGTGGCAGTGGAAATACGCTATAATAAACAACAAGAGGCGAAATCAAAACGTATATCGGTAATCTAGCTTGGAACCTGGTAAAGTGGTAATAGCTCGCTGTTAATTTGAACAGATTTCTGTTAATGCCGCTGTCTCTGATGTTCAATTTGAGCGTCGAAAACCCTCAGCGGAGAATATTACCACTATACATACAATACATAGATGCGTAAATTCATACAAAAAACCTTATCTTTAAAAACATTATTATTCCGACCCCAGTCGGCCCGAGCGCGATTTATTCGCCGCGCGATTTATTCACCCCGCGATTTATTCACCCCGCGATCTTTTCGCGCACGATTTTTTCGCGCGCGATTTATTCGCGTCGCTGCCGCTGCGATTTATTCGCGTCGCGATTTTTTCGCGCGCGATTTATTCGCGCACGATTTATTCGCGCGCGATTTATTCGCCTCGCGATTTTTTCGCGCATGATTTATTCGAGCAGCGATTTATGCGCGTCGCTGTCGCTGCGATTTATTCGCCCCGCGATTATTCGCGCTGCTGCCTCCGCGATTTATTTAAGTTGCCAACTGTGGCCATCCAAATATTGTGTTTGCTCTGGTCATACGTAGAAATAGCCAGGTTAACCTAATTAAATCTAAATTAAGGAATGCATTCTAATCATAGGGTAAAGTGTTAATTTCAAGCAAAAGATATATTCTATTAATTTGTATTTTAATATAGAGAAACGGATTGCGAATGATGGGAAAATGCTGCGTCGAATATGAAGTGCCTGTAAAATATCTGCAGATTTTCTACATTTGTTTTCAGTTATTTTTTAAATTTTTTTTAAAATTTTTAAGCTTTTTTCTCCATTCTTTCCGTCAAAAACAGTTTTTTTGTTGGTTAAAAGTTGGCAGAACTGCGTAGCGTACGTACTACGTACACACTCAGTTCAGTCGCAGTTCGTTTCTATGTTCTATGTATGCGTTTATGTACATATATTTATATTTTTTTTATTAAAACTTTCGATTCAATTTTTTACCAACTAAAATATTAAAAAATATAAAAATAAAAACAATATTTTTTCAGAAAATAAATACAATATTATACTTTTTTAATTATTAGCCGATGAAAAACAATTATTATTTATTTCAGGAATATTATTATCTAATTCTAAATGCCAAACTGTCTAGAATTTGGGTGAGTTGTATGCGTGTGTAGCTTGCCCGTGTGCATTTGTATACGCATTGTAAGAGTTGTTGTTGCAACTACAAGTGAATGGCACGCGCCAATTATTATTTTTGTTTGTTGACAGTTTGATCTGTTTTGTTTTGATTTGACAAATTTTCTTTTCCGTCATTTTGACCGCGCTTTTCATCTTCTTAATAATTTACCATAAGCTTGTGTGACATGCATACATATGTGTATATGCAAATATGTATGTACATATATACATATGTATGTATATGGAAAACAAAGTGATTGGCACGCGCCAACGTTTTGTTGTTTTTTTTGTCTATTTTCCTTTGCATTATTCAACCGCGCTTTTCTTGTTCTTTCTAATTTGTCTGCGTGTGGTAAGACTTGCGTCGATTTTAAGAGAGATAAATTGCTTGCATTTTTTTTAATTTAGAAAATATTAAAACGGTTAATTTAATAAAAAAAAAAAAATGTCAAGAAAAGTGGGTTGACTTGCAACATTGATTCATGCCAGTGAAGCTATAGGGATAGCTCAGAGCACTTTCCTGTCCGTTTGTTCCGCTTCCCGAAAAACGAAACTCTCCGTCGCAAATGGGTTTAAAAATGTAAATTGGACGAGTATTAAGGAAAAATAAAAGCACAGTTACAGTCCAGTGACCGAGGGAGTCTCATTTGCGAGAAATTCTGGAAGATGTTAGAAATACTTACGAATAAAACGACTGTGGTGTAGACAGTCCAGTGACCGAGGTCAGTGACAATTTATTCCAAAAAGTACGACACGTGTGTATGTATCAGTGTATGTCAGAATCTATGTCTATGAGTGTATTATCGTCAGAGTTGTATGGAGTAGGCTTGGAGTTGCCGGATCTGCGTTATTCCATGTGGCCGGAGAGAGGGGCATGTTAACTGGGGCCTTGCCGACTCTGCGTTTAGTAGAAGAGTAGCCATACATTCAGCTATAACCTGCACTCAAGGGAGACGCGGCAGATTCGTGATATGCAGCGACAGCCTATCATCGCTAGAAGCAGTTCGAAAAATTGAAAACAGATATCCAACGATCTGCAACATCAGAGATGCATTAATACAAAGACCTACGAAGCTGGGTGCCCAGCCACAAGGGTATAAAATCAACTCGCGGACGCTGCAGCTAAGTTAACAGCAATATCTCCAGCCATAACGGTTATCCCATCGAACCAGAAGGACATAAGGAGAGCCCTTTCCAACTATCTAAATCACATCAGGATCGATGACTGGGCATCCTTCCATCGTGGATACAAAAAAGTAAATCCCAACTTGGAGATGATTCGGTACCCTTCAAACTGCAGCCGGTCCAAATCTACCCTCTTCGTTCGTCTCCGTATTGGACACTGCAAAGCCACACACAGCCACCTCCTCTCGGGTGAAGACCGGCATAACTGCCAACTTTGCGGACAAGTCCTGTCTACCACCCACTTGTTAGACACCTGCCCAAGATTAGCAAGTATGAGGAAACGCCATTTCCCAAATTCTCTTCCATCATCCCATCTCGAAATATCTATTCCCAATATTAATAAGATCTATAAATTTTTCAAAGAATGCAACTACTCCCAAATTTAAATTGTAAAAAAAAAATCAGAGCTGAAGGCCTTGTTGTTAGTGCTCGCCGCGATAACTAGCTTTAATATTATTTTGTATTATTGTTAATTTCGTAAAATAAAAATAAATAAATAATAATGATAATAACTTTTGCGATAATTGCCTAAGAAAAGAGCAAAACGAAATGCCATTATAGGAACAAATACTGGTTAACCATTGAAGAACTCAATAAACAGAAAAGATAGAATAATATGTTTACGAAGAAAATAAGGCTGCTAGAAATGAAATTAAGAAATGAAAAAGTAAGAAAACTGAAATATTTAAAATATAAAAAAGTGAAAGCAATCTATTTGGAATTCTCGACAAGAAAGGACTATCAGAGAATTCAAACACATTTTGCAAGATGTTGATAAAGGGCTATAAAAAAAGTGGCAAGATAAAGAAAGACTAATTAAAATTAATCAAAGCATTAATTTTTATTCAGCTAAGGCGTATGAGGGATGATTTTAAATTGAATATCCCATCGAAATGGGCACCAATCAAAAATATGACTCCGGGTCTGAATGACCACGTAATAAATGAATTGATGAATATATGACAACAGTAAGAATGCCGTATTATTGTTTGAGATGTCAATACGGAAAGAGGCTGGCAAAAATCCTCTGCTGAACCCTCCCCGAGGGTGCTGGCTGGGTAGGATCTGTATTACCTCAGTGTCAACGGGTAGCAGATCTCTACTATACGTCGATATTTCAGGAACTGCAGATCCTAGCTGAGGACTCTGTTCCTTATCTTTCGGGCATCTGCCTGAAGATAAGTAGCAGAATCCATGGTACGAGGTGTCTGGCGGTAAGACTGAAAACGCTATGGGGGGCTCCCAAGAACAAAATTAGCCAACTATGGTCTCGGAATGGACTCATTAAACTATTCAACCCGGGCTGGGATGTCAGCCCAAACGTCGGTGGAAGGCGTGACTGCTACCACCGGCGGGCACGGGGGGGAGAGATCCTCTCTGCGTGTCGCCAGCGGTCACACCTCTGAGGCGGCGGGAGCAGGCCGTACCAGTTGTAACAACACTGCCACAAAAAATTCGAGGTTGGTGCGCGCGGGTGCTGTGGTCTTAACCGACACGGACCAAAGAGCGCTGCGCCAACTTCTACGGTGGAGGGGGAACGTCTTCCTCTTCAGTCACCCCTGCCTATCGCCAGCACCTCCAAGGTTGCGCAGCGGGGCACGGGGGGGCTGAAGGAGAAGGCCAAAAATAGGGCGGCGACCCGTATTCACGCAAGGCTTAGTGGCGTAGCTAACCTGTCCGTCAAGGACCAGGAGAGGCTTGCCTGGGCCAACACGTGGATGCGGGAAAACCAACTTAGCCCCCTCCCAAAAGACACTAAAGTGCAGACCGGTTCTACCGGCCCTGCCAACAACAAGGTGGAGTCCATGGCAAGCAAGCGCCAACGGTCCGCTGAGAGTCCCAAGCAAGGGGCTCCAGTGAGCAAGCTGCGAGCACCTGGCTCCACCAACACGGACTCGAACAAGACGAAACAGAGAGCAACGGTTGCTGAAACTGCCAGGCGGTATCTCGCCGTTGCTCTCATAGACAGAGGGACCCTAACGGGAAAATGTCTGCAGAGCGGTGGCGGTTGACCCATAGTAAGCTGGTCGACGCACTGTTTGTCAGGATGGAGAATGTCCCAGACAGTCCAATGCCTACATTCGAAGGCACTGGCTGGCTGAATGGTGTCAAGATCCTGACATGCAAGGACGACCCAACATTGCAGTGGCTGCAAGCGACCGTACCCAAACTGGACGGGCTGTGGGAGGGGGCCAAGCTGGACGTGGTGGACAGGAATAATATTCCGTCCATGCCGAAGGCGAAAGTCCTTTTCCCAATAGTTGTTCAGGGAGAGCGGGCGCTTCAGCTGCTTAAAAAGCAGAACCCGGCCATACCGACGAGTGATTGGTCCGTGCTGAAGGTTGATGAACCTTTACCCAGTGGTGGGCAGCACGTGATCATTCAGATCAACAAGGAGGCCGAGGATCTGCTATACAAGCGCAATGGGAAGATGGCGTGGGGCTTAGGGAGCGTGTACCTTCGCCTCAAAAACGTCATCCCAACGACCAGGACACACACACGCTGAGGTTAGGGGAGGCAGATCTCGGTCTCGAGATCGTGACCGACGCCACCCAGAACCTCAGCCTGACTGACAAGACGGAGGAGGTGGGGAGGAACTGTCCATGCAGACGGGCCCCCCCGCGAGTTTGCTAACCTCTAATGAGTGTGCTGCAACTCAACCTCCATAAATCCAAAACGGCTTCGGCGGAGCTACTCCTTGCCCTGGAGGAAGTGTCCGCCTACGCGGCTTTGGTCCAAGAACCGTGGATAGCGTCGGGCAACACGGTGGCTGGACTGAAGTCGCCTAACTATGATTTATACGTCCCGACATTGGTAAGCAGATCGAGAACTGCCATCCTTGTAAAGAAGGGGCTAAAAGCTCATCTACTACCTAATTACAGCAATGACGATCTAACCGTGGTGGTGCTGGAGAGCCATGAAGGATGTTTGCTGCTGGCATCCTGTTATATGGCCCACGACAAGCCGGCTCCACCTGACGAGCTGCGGAGGCTGGTGGACATGGTCTGCTCCTCCAAGAAGCATATTATTATCGGAACGGACGCCAACGCCCACCATAGCGTCTGGGGAAGTCCCGACATCAACGACAGGGGTGAGTCAGTTCTTGATTTTATCCTTAACCATAAGCTTAGACTAGCCAACAGGGGTGAGGTATCTACCTATGTAGGTCCCACCTCCAGTAATGTGCTGGACTTAACGATTTCAACTGAGTGTACCAATGTTGAAGAGTGGAGGGTCCTGGATAGACCCTCCTTCTCGGACCATAAGTACATTCAATTTACCATTCCTTTTAACAGGGTACCTGCGGCTCAGCCGTTCAGAAATCCCCGTAACACGAACTGGGCGAAATTCTCTAGCCTTGTTTCCAAGTCTCTTGGTTCGCCGGGTAACATCAACTCGGTACAGGACCTAGAAACTACTGTCAATGTCCTTTCAGCAGGACTACTTTCAGCGTTTCGCCAATCTTGTAGACTCTCAAGACCGACGAGAAGATCGAAGCCACCCTGGTGGAACCCAGATCTCTCATCGCTACGTGGGGAGCTTACTAGCATGTTTCAACTTGCTAAGAAGGCGGACAACGAATATGTCTGGGACAGTATAGGTCTCTCCTGAAGTCGTACAAGAAGATGATCCGATCATCAAAAGGTCTTCATGGAGAACCTTTTGCTCGGACCTGGATAACATCAAAGACACCTCCAGACTGAGGAAGCTGCTGTCCAAGCAGGCTTCCAGTCCCAGTCTGCTCAAGTCGGGCGATGGAGCGTGGACGGAGAGCAGTGCTGAAACTCTGGAAGCACTGCTCTCAACTCATTTCCCGGATGTATTGGAATAGGGAACAGTGACTGGCAGCTCTTTCCTAGTCTCCCAGCTATGAGACCCCCTGCCGGTCTAATTACAGATAACAAAATAATTTGGGCTATCGACTCCTTTGCGAAGGTCAGGTCGCCCGGTCTCGATGGACTTTCGCCAGCAATGCTGCAAGCCAGCAAGCCCACGATTGTTCCGTGGCTATCGGGTATCTATTCGGCGTGCCTCGCATGGGGTCATATCCCCACTCTTTGGAGGACCTCGAAAGTCATTTTCCTGCCCAAGGCGGGCAAATGCAGTCATGTGGTCCCAAATGACTTTCGGCCTATCAGCCTAACCTCTTTCTTGCTAAAAACATTGGAAAAGCTACTTGATTTGCACATCAGAAGCAACTCAATGCATCTGTTGTCCCCAAATCAGCATACGTATACAAAGGGCAAGTCCATTGAGACTGCTCTCCATGCTCTAGTAGCCTCCATCGAAAAAGCAGACCACTATAAAGAATATGCCTTGGGTGCATTTCTTGACATTTCAGGCGCTTTCAATAACGTCACCACTGATGCTATTATGAAGGGCCTTACCTCAATTAACACGGCACCAGCGATCCACAGATGGGTCAACCGCCTTCTTTGTGACAGGCGGGTGGTGGCTACGTGGGGCGATGCGGCCATTACAAAGGTAGTGCGAGGTGGCACTCCCAGGGTGGGGTTCTCTCGCCTCTCCTTTGGAATTTGGTCGTAAATAGCCTACTTCTTAAATTTACTAGACGGGCCCCCAAGTTAATTGCCTATGCTGACGACATAAGCATTTTGATAACTGGGAAATGCCCAACCACCCTTAGTTCCGTAATGGAACTTACTTTGCGGGAAGTTAAAGCATGGGCCGAATCAGCCGGGCTCAGCATTAACGCGGATAAAACGGACCTTATCCTCTTCACGAAGAGGTATAAGGTACCTGCGTGGTCCCAAAAATAGGCTGCACTATGCTAAAGCCGAGCCTAGCAGTAAAATACCTAGGTGTGGTCCTCGACAGCAAACTGACATGGAAGCTCAATGTGTTAGAAAGGGTGAAGAAGGCCACCGGAGCCTTGTACATGGCGAAAAAGATGCTTAGTTGCACTTGGGGCCTCTCTCTAATCTAATGCGGTGGATATACATCTCAGTTGTTCGCCCTATCCTCACCTACGGTGTTCTAGTGTGGTGGCAGGCCACTGAAAAAAGGACGTACCTATCCATCATGGAAAGGACACAGCGTCAAGCGCTACTGTGTATCACAGGCGCTCTCAGGTCGACGCCAACTAAAGCCCTCGAGGTAATAGCTGGTGTCGAACCATTAAACCTATACACGCAATCCATAGCCGCAAAATCGTCCCTACGGATTGCCGCAACTGGCAATCTGGGTCTGCTAGGCTATGGTCACAGCGCCATTGGTAGGGAGACTAGTAGAGACTTGGACTATACTATCCCCTTACCAGTACTGACCATATTAACACAATATTCTTGGAACCGGACTGCTGGCGGGAAGGGTTATGCATTCCCGAAGCCCTCAACCTCTTCACCGACGGTTCGAAGATGGATGATGGTGTCGGAGCGGCCGTATACTGCCCGGACCCGGTCTCCAAACAATCCTATAAACTCCCAGACCATTGCAGCATCTTCCAGGCGGAAGTTTTTGCCATTGGAAAGGCTGCCGAATTGGCTCGGGGTTTACAGCGTGATCACACCTCTATTAATATCTTTGTTGACAGCCAGGCTGCAATAAGATCAATGCACTCTGATGTGGTCAAGTCCAAAGTTGTCCTGGACAGCAGAAGAGCAATAGAGTCGCTGAACGCATCTGCGGTCGTGCGTATCTATTGGATCCCAAGCCACCAGGGCATCGATGGCAACGAGATCGCAGACACTCTCGCCAAAGAGGGAGTAGGGCTCGATGTCGGTAACATGTGCAATGATCCGATACCCCTGCGAACTCTAGGCAATGAAATTGAGGTGCGCTCTAGACTTCAGTGGGACGCGAGCTGGCGTAATGCCAACTCGTGCAAAACTGCAAGGCTGATGTGTGCCTCTACTAACAAAAACTTAACCAAATTCGTCATGCAGCTTTCAAGGAAAGACTGCAGGCTAATGCTAGGCATTTTAACTGGCCACTGTCTGTCAGCTGTCCATGCTGTAAAGCTGGGCATCACGAACAGTGATCAGTGCAGGAAATGCAACGAACCCGGGGTTAAGGAAACACTTGAGCATCTTCTCTGTAGATGCCCAGCGTTATCCCGACTCCGGTTGAAATACCTTAATTCGCCGTGCCACAACGATCTTCGGGACGTCTCACGGCTATCTCCTAGGATGCTGCTGGCTTTTGCCAAAAATGCATCCATACTGCGCGATTTCTGAGACGTAGATAAGCTACCGGTACAGCTACGGACCTCCACTGGTCTATGCTTTGCCCCGTACAGGGGCAGCCGGTCCTACCTAACCTAACCTAATACGGAAAGAACTACAATATAATTCCCACCATGATGAAGTGGAAGGTTTTGTGGACGATGGCTATGAAAAATTAGGAGAGCTATGCAAGAAGATTTGCGTTTTTATGGTGCGAGGCCTTTATGCCAATTGGAAATTTGTTTTAAGCTATTTAGCTACATCCACTGGACTGTCAGCCATATAATTAAAAGAACTTATTAACAAAAATATAATTGTCGCACAAAACATAGGCCTAACTATCAGAGTAGTGGTATGTGATCAAGGCCCGAATAACAGAGGAGCCTTAACCAAATATGGGGGGAATGACGAAACACCATACTTTTTCGTTAATGTGCAGAAAATTCACTCAATTTATGATGTCCCCCATTTATTCAAATCCCTTCGGAATATTTTTATTCGATTATGACGCCAGATGGTCAGGTCTCATGGAAAATTGTTGTTAAATTGTTTAAGATTGACACAAACAACACTTCAGCTCGATTATGCTCGAATATTATACCCGCTACCCATAGGGTAGAAGATTATTATAACTTTGTGCTGGCATGAAATGTATGTAACAGGTAGAAGGAGGCATCTCCGACCCTATAAAGTATATACATATATTCTCTATCAGCATCAACAGCCGAGACGATCTATCCATGTCCGTCTGTGTGTCTGTCTGTATGTCCGTATGAATATTAATGTTCACTTCACAATGCGTTGCCACTAAGTTGTAATATAACATTGCTCACTGTTAAAGATTGCCCGCCAATGTAAAAAAACTCAAATAATTCCTAGAGGTTGCAAAAATTGTAATATAAAAAGGAAATAATAAAATAAACCTTCAGTCTGTGTGCTGGAGGGAAAGTGATACTATTAAAACCCATTATAAAATTGAAATTAACTCCTTTGCATGAAACTTAACAAACTCAACTCGAACACTTAAAACCAGTGAAGTTTGTAAACAACATTTCAAATGTTTGTTCACTTTTAAGTTGATACATGTATGAATTGTGTAATTTGAGTTTATATTGTTACACTGGAATTGAAAGAAATTAATTTGAATTGCATAAGAAATGGAAATGAATCCTTTATGTATTTATGTTATATCTAATGTTTAAGTTATAAATTGAGATATATGTAGGCGTTTAAGAAAGAGAAAAACGGGAATCCCCTGATCATAAACAAAACAACTGTCAATCTACTTGTAGTTTGAAACTAGAGATGTGCTATACATAATATTTTTAAAAAAGTTCGATGTCGTGTCGATAATGAATGATGAAATATTTACCGACGAGAATAAGATGTCAAAAAATGTAAAAATCCCCGCATTTTCTCCACATAATGTCAATCCCCAATCAACTTAAAATTCCCCGCACTTTGGGGAATTCCCCACAAATTGGCAACGCTGGCTTTCACGCAGATCAAGTTTGTTTCAAATTTTTGCCACGCCCACCTCCGCCCCCGCAAATCAATAATAAAAAGAGTAATATTAAAGCTATACGGGCGAATATATATGCAATAATAACAATGGTGTTTATGATTTCAGAATTTTAGTATATACAAAAATAACTATAGTAATTGTGAGACCTGAAAATTTGGTTGCGATCAGATAAAAATTGTGGAAGTTATTAAAGAAATACTTTTGTATGGGCAAAAACGCCTACTTACTAGGGGTCTTAGTTGCTGTGGCCGTATGGTATATTGTGACGTCTATGGTATATTTTGAATATGGTACCATATCGATATAACAAATATACCCTTTAGTATATTATTAGTATATTTTTATTATTGGTATATTTTGAAAAAATAGCGCAATAACTTTCTTACTTGTTTATTAATAGCTTTCATCATAAATAAATGAATAACAAAGTTCTCCGAAAAAAAATATGCCAACTTAGCGCGAGTTATACATTTGTCACCACTTACCACTTCCCCATCTCATTTGTCACCACTTACCACTTACCCAACACTAACACATACAAAGCATTCCATTAGATCGGGATTGCGATCTTCAATTATGTAAACATAAACATTCAAGCTTCCAATATAAACTAATAACCCAAACTGGGACTGCTAGCTTCTTTAACGTAAACATAAACAACCAAGCTTGCAATCTCTTGAAACTAAAAGTCCCAATATAAACACTAACCACAACTCCAAAGTCAGAATATGCTAACATAATTATAAACAACTCAGACGGTTTGGCTGCCGCCAACATCCAAGTATAAAATAGCACTTCTTGCACAGCTTAACTTCAGTTTGTATCAATTCTCTGAATAAACCAGTACACCACTACAGCACTGTGTAAATTCTTATTTATTGAAAATACAACTCATGTATATATATGTCAAACATATATAACTGGCGCAGCCGGTCTGAACGGACGGATAAATTAATAACACACTAAGAAGTAACATTTGAACTAGCTGAAAAGGCTTAACAAGTGTTATCGAAAGTGAAAAAGTTAAAACAAAACACACACTAAGAAGTGATATTTGAACTTAGCTGAAAAGGCATAACAATTATCACCAAAAGTGAAAAAGTGTAAAACAATAGTGGCATAAAAAAGGGACAAAGTCATAATTGTGCAACTAAACTAAAAACTAAACAATCCAGTGGCAATTTAACAATCAAAGATAAATCTAAAAAAAAAAATATAAACTTTAAAATGGCAAACGAAAATATAAACGAAATGCAGAATTGCATTCAGGCTCTCACTCAAATTGTTGTTCAACAAATGCAACTACCAAATGTGAACTCAAGAACAAGAGCTAGAAACCAGATTGAAAAGGAAACTCGATATCTTCCAACATTTACTGGACAAGATGGTACTCTCCATGGATTCATTGCTTCAGTGGACCAGATTATGCAGGAATATGCAGATGATGCGGATCAGGTTTTCAGCGTTATATTCAACACGAAGATTCAAGGACAGGCAAGAACAGTTCTCACCATCAACACACCGACAACGTGGGAGGAATGTAAGGAGAAATTGCGACATCATTACCGGCCAAGAATGGACCAAATGGGTTTGACTAGGAAGATCAACAATCTCAGAGTGACATCTATTAAAGATTTAGATATTGTACATAGTGGAAGAAATAACAGACTTTGCTGTATTTGAAAATAATGAAATCTTAGTAAATATATTAAGTTCACTATTGATTCAACGAATAAAAGAATTAGCTGCAGGCTCCATGGCAGTCTCGCTAATGCCATTAACAACAGTGCAAATGGTTAGAAATGAAATTGCTAAATATATCGGTCTAAATTTTGGAAATTTAAATCAAAGATTGTTAATTCGTAAAAATACCGAGAATGACTCAGGTAACAATATTGATCAAAGAAATAATAATAATAACAATAATAATAATAATAATAACAACAATAATAATAATAAAACAACAATAATAATGGCAATTTTCCAAAAAGTCAAAATACTAGGAGACAATATAACAATCAACAACAAAATAGGAATAACAATACTAATCCACAATACAATCATAACTATAACAATAATCAACAAAATCAGAATACTAACAATAATCCACATCAATATCCAAATAATAATTACAATAAAAATGAAAGTCAAAATGTTAAACAGAATCCCCCAGAGGCAATGAGTGTTGATAATATAATTGATGATGATAATAAAAGTACAACAAGTGAAATCCCTAAAGATTTTTTTACCCAGTAGCCTCGGATGAAAGAAAAATTTTAATAGAAGGAACAATTGAAGATTGTAAATTTACTTTTGTTAGATACTGGATCCACAATTAGTATATTAAACACAAATAGAGTGCAGGAAAATTTTTACAAAATAATTGAAAAATATTCAAAAACAATTCATACAATTAATGCAAAGTTTGAAACTAATAATTACTTAGTTATGACAGAAGCACCAAGAGAATTTCAATATTCTCCACAAGTTCGTTCAAGATGGGTGGCTTTACCCTGGATAAATCATATGATTTTCTATTGGGTATGGACTTCATCCAAAGAAACGTTCAATTTATTGATTTCAAGAAGAAAACAATTAAACTGATAAATGATGCTGAAATTCCATTCCATTCCAAGTATCCTGAAGAGGCTTGTGTTTTGGAAGTAAGTGAAATTGAAAGCCTTAATTTAACAGATTTAAATTTCGAAGAAAAGGAAATTATTACCAATCTAAACAAAAGATTTAACAAGTTATACTATAAAAAAGGCGACCAATTGACAAATACAAATACAGTGGTACACAATATAAGAACAATAACGGACCAACCGATCAATTCGAAAATTTACAGGTGTTCTCCAAAATATGAAGAAGAAATTCGAAAACAAATTTTAGAAATGGAAAGAAACGGCATAATAAGAAAAAGCAGAAGTAAATACAGCTCACCTATATGCATGGTGCCAAAGAAAATAGATAATTCAGGAGTTCAAAAATATAGATTATGTGTAGACTATCGTCGATTAAATCATGTAACAATACCAGACAAATATCCGTTACCTCTCATGGACTCAATATTAGACAAACTTGGTAGGGCTCAATATTTCAGTACATTGGACTTAGCAAAAGGTTATCATCAAATCTTGATGGCTGAAGAAGACATAGAGAGACAGCATTTGTTTCACCATTAGGACTTTATGAATACGTTAGAATGCCATTCGGACTAAAAACGCACCAGCAACTTTTCAAAGATTAATGAATGATGTTTTAAGAGATTACATAAACAAAATATGTGTAGTATACTTAGACGACATTTTAATATTCTCAACAACGCTCGAAGAACACAAACATGCTTTAGAAAAAATTTTTAAAAAACTCCAAGAACACAGATTAAAAATACAAGTAAATAAATGCTCATTTATGAAACAAGATACAGAATTTTTAGGACATGTACTCAGTAAAGACGGAATTCGACCAAATCCAAAAAAGATACAAGATATTTTAGCTATTCCAATCCCAAAAACAGAAAAACAACTAAAAGGTTTTTTAGGCATGACTGGTTTTTATAGAAAGTTCATAAAAGATTACTCAAAAATTGCATACCCTATGATCAAATATTTACAAAAAGGAAATAATATTAATAAAATGACCCAGAATTTATAGATTCTTTTGAAAATTTAAAAGAACTTATAAGCTCACATCCAATTTTGAAATTCCCAGAATTCGATAAACCTTTACATTAACGACAGATGCGAGTGATTTTGCAATAGGAGCAGTGTTATCACAGCAAACTCAGCCAATAGCATTCGTATCTAGGACCCTAAACAAACACGAAAAGCAATACAGCGCGACAGATAAAGAATTTCTGGCAATTGTGTATGCCGTAGACTACTTTAGGCATTACCTATATGGCACACAATTTACAATTATAACTGATCACCAACCAATTATGTATCTAAATAAAAATACAAAGGGAAAGACCTCAAGGACAAACATCAAAGGTGGATATTGAAACTACAAGAATTTGATTGTGATATCAAATATTTAAAAGGAAAAAATAACAAAGTAGCGGATTTCCTCAGTAGGCAGGAAACAGCCCCGCTTATAGACAAAGAAAATATTAATGAATCAAATTTAGCATTGACAGACACAATTCACTCAGCAAACGAGAACGAACCAATCGATTTTTATATAACAGATGATATAGTTAATAAATTCAAAACTCAAATCATTATCACATATTTAGCAACAGACAGTATAATTAAAAATAAAGGCTGAAAAATTATTGAAATTAATCCAGCAGACGACAATTTAGAAATAGAACAGAAACTCTTAAACAATATTAATAGGGGAACTATTGGCATATATTCAGAAGTACCAGATTCCATTTACTATAAAGTACAATGTATTATAATAGACAGTTTTAAAGACACGAAAAATATAAAATTCTTAAAATGTACAAAACGAGCAGTAGACATAAATGACGAACAGGAACTCCACAAACAAATAGCTTTATATCACACAAAAGAATCCCTACATAGTGGCATGAACGAGACATTTTATAGTTTGAAAGACAAAATTTATTATCCAAAACTTAGAGAGCACATTAACTTAGTTATATCCAACTGCACAAAATGTAGAGAAATTAAGTATGACAGGAAACCGATCAAAGCAAAATTCAATATCACAGAAACTCCTCAAGAGAAAAATGAAATAATTCATATAGACATTTTCCATATCAAACACCGATCATTTGTTACAATCATAGATAAACTTACAAAATTCGTAGCTGCATACAATATAAAAGATAGGAATTGGAGGGCAAAATTGCAAATTATAATAGAGCAATTCACAAAATTTGGCAAACCCAACAAAATTATTATGGATAATGAATTTAGATCAGAACAGATTCAAAGTTTCTTTAATAAAGAAAAAGTCGAGTTGCATTTAACAAAACCAAACTCGCACACAGGTAACCAACAAAATTATTATGGATAATGAATTTAGATCAGAACAGATTCAAAGTTTCTTAAATAAAGAAAAGTCGAGTTACATTTAACAAAACCAAACTCGCACACAGGTAACGCAGACATTGAAAGACTTCACTCCACGTTAATAGAAATTGTCAATAGCATAGATGAAGACATCTCGATAGAATCAAAAATTCAAATTGCTGTTAACACTTACAATAATAGGTATCACACAACTATAAAATGCTCCCCAAACGAAGCTAAAAATACAAAAGAACTCACAAGACCTTAAAGAAATAAGATTAAGACATAAAGATGAGCCGTATTTTAGATACGCCAAACTAGAAGATATTCATCCATGTAATATCAAAAGACCATTAAAAATGGAACAAAATTAAAATACATGCACATATACATTAACAGTTTTAGTAATAAATACATATATATATATACATTTTTTTCTTTTACTCGCACTTTCAGAATATTTTATTAATCACTTTAATGATTTTATCAATGACACATGCTAGACTGCATGTGGTCCCAATTCAAGAGGAGGCAGGATATGTCCCTATACATATGTATTCTACAGAAATTGTAAATGAAACTATTATAATTTTGCACATTATTGACATTAATCAAATCACTATAATAATCAATAAAATATATGACAATATAAAGAATATCGAAATAGCAAATAAGGAAACATTAATTGATGAAATAGAATTACTAAGGGCAAAAGTAAGTTCTATCACTCCATCAACACGAACAGAAAGAGGTATTTTTAATGGAATAGGCACCGTACATAAATGGCTATTTGGCATTATGAACAATGAGGACAGGGAAGAAATTATAGAACACTTAAATATAATAGATCAAAATAACCACAATGCAATCACTAACTTAAACCAACAAATTCACATTAACAACCATTTTAATTATTATTAACACACTAGCAGGCATAATCCATCAAGACAGAAATATGATAGAACTTCTTTCAGCCAAAATGAATAACCAAACAAAAGAAACAATAAAAACATATTATTCAATGATCAAATGAGAACTTTAAAAATATTGAAGAAAAATTAAATTATATTCAAGAAACCATTGCATCAGCAAAAACAATATATTTTACCAGAAATATTATCAAAAGACGAAATAAATAAATTTAAAATAGATTTTTACAAAATTAAATTAATCAGAATGGGCATATTAAAATACAAAAACAACGCAATTGTCATGGCAATCAAGCTACCCAAAAACTTTGTAAAACAGACATTAAACTCATAACTGCAATACCTAACAGCAACAATATTCAAATTGATCAAGAAAAGTTACTAATTACTCAAATTTGTAATAAAATATACGATTATAAAGAAAATGTAATTTTAAGGAACTAACATTAAGTAAAAGCTGCACAATAAACAACAATTGTAAATTCAAATTCAACAATAAATCCAGTATAGAACAAATAGATGATGAAACAATAATTGTAAGAAACAGTAAAACGAAAAATTAAAACAAAATTGCTATCAAAGAAATATTACATTAAATGGAAACTACTTAATACAATTTGTTAACTGTAAAATTCAAATATTATCTGAAAGCTTTGCAAATGAACAAATAGAATTTTATGATAGATTTTTTTACCCAACAAACTTATTGAACCAATCTTATAAAAACACAATAAACTTTGAACACTTCTCAATACAGAACTTTGAAAACTTAAAAGAAATCACAGAGTTAAAATTTCATAAAAAATAAGTTATGGCATTTCAATTACATTTTCAATTATTATATTAATATTAATATTTTACTTGTGTATAAAATTAAGACCTAATAATATTCATGTTAATTTTAAAAGAATTCAGGAGAATTCAAATTCTGGCGATGGAGGAGTTATACATTTGTCACCACTTACCACTTCCCCATCTCATTTGTCACCACTTACCACTTACCCAACACTAACACATACAAAGCATTCCATTAGATCGGGATTGCGATCTTCAATTATGTAAACATAAACATTCAAGCTTCCAATATAAACTAATAACCCAAACTGGGACTGCTAGCTTCTTTAACGTAAACATAAACAACCAAGCTTGCAATCTCTTGAAACTGAAAGTCCCAATATAAACACTAACCACAACTCCAAAGTCAGAATATGCTAACATAATTATAAACAACTCAGACGGTTTGGCTGCCGCCAACATCCAAGTATAAAATAGCACTTCTTGCACAGCTTAACTTCAGTTTGTATCAATTCTCTGAATAAACCAGTACACCACTACAGCACTGTGTAAATTCTTATTTATTGAAAATACAACTCATGTATATATATGTCAAACATATATAACTCGCGCGTGCTTTCGGATGCAACAGCTAACTTTAGAGCTGTTATGCTCAAAAGAGCTGTTAGCATTGACAATTTTCTAATTGGTATATTTTTCAAAAACGCCTAAATGCCAGGTAATATGGAAAATGCCCCATAGTGCAGTGGCTTTAAATTTTTAGAACATGCAAGATTCCATAAAAAAAATTATTAAGCATACCTTAAAAATGTTTTCATAATATATTGTCTCACACCTCTTCACTAGAGAATCTTTATACCCAATACCGTTGGGTAGCGGGGGGTCTCAGAGTTGAGCACACTTGACTGTAGCCTTCTTGTTTTTTTATGTTCTTGAACGATCAGCTTAAAAGTATGCAATATTTTGTCCTCCAATTACAAATTTGTATGGCATAATTGCAGGTTTGTTTACATAAATTAAAAACGTAAACAGTAAATTTTATTTTTTCGCCTGTTGCAATTCTCAAGTGGTTCTGGACGGGAGCTGGACATTATCACTCTCAATGCGGGATGGCACCGCAACTGCTTGTCCGTCGTCCAATTCCAATCCAATTTTTCATCGTTGCTATCTTCAGAGCATTCGTCGTTAGTGTCCTGGCCGAAAGCCTTCCTAATAAAATTGCGAAAATTACAAATCATTTGAATTTGGCATGGCAACGCTTAACTGCAGCAGTCGCGTAACGCGACTCGCGTTAGCTTCGACTGGCGATGAGGCACATAGCCAACTGACTGTCCAGCTGAGCAATGAGAAAACATACGATTATTAGTCGGTTTGCAAATCGAGTGATTCAAGTGCCGTTTTCCTCATTAGGGTAAATATTTGTTATAATTACAGACAAATCCGGTTTAACGACGCCGCTTATAGCGTCCGTCCGATTTTTGTGACGAAAACTCGATGACTTGGTGGGTCCCCATACAAATTAAATTGATGAAAACATTAATTAATTGTATTTTAAAAAACTTATGGCAACTATAAAATAAACAAAATGTTATTTTTCAACTTTTGGTTAGTAGGGGTTCCGGATATAACGACGGTCCCTTGAATATATATATACATATATATATATATACATATACATACGACATATATACATCCACATACATACACGTACACTTCCATACAAGACACTTCCACACATATACACTCCGTATATATTCCATACATACTGAAGTTATATACTCAAGTCCAGTATTACCCATATAATATATATATATTGTCACATACATACATATACACTCCGTATATATTCCATATACACTCCGTATATAGTTGTGTCGGCTTTGTTCACTATCCTGTGATAGCCGAAGTTCCTTTCCATTTTTTTGTGCTTGCTCTCGGCTGCCGAAGCGTAGTATGTCCAAAAGCCAAAAGAGTGAAAAGGACTCTAAACTTTCTTTAAAGCTTCCGACCACAGCTCGTCGCCTGTCGTCCGCTTCGCCCGCTCCTTCGGGATCCAAATCCGCCACTCCTGCCGCTCAACTCCGAGTCAAAGTTGATCGTCCGTCGCCGTCTGCTTCTTCTGCAACTACACGATCCGTCCAGGCTAAACTTAGCAACACCCGTGCGATGGCTCTCAGCAACTTCGTCGCCGTCTCTGACAGACTGGTGCACTTTGAGAGTCGGGTCAGAGGGCCTGCAGCCGAAGACGACAATGTACACACGTACGAGATCCGTCGTGACCGCCTGCAAGCCCTCTGGGACAGTGTAGAGACCGCTTATGCCTCGTACGCTGATGCACTGCATCGAGACGACGACAACGAAGGCATACAGGCCATGGAGGCAAAATATGACCACTGCTATGCAGTGTATGAGCGGTGTCTCGCCCATGTAAAGGGGCAAATTACACAAGTTTCCGAATCAACCAGGAGAGAAGCATCCGCTCCTCCTGTGTACTCCAGTGGCTGCCGGCTCCTCCAATCGACACCGAAGTATTCCGTGGGGATTATTTGCGGTGGCCGACCTTCCGTGATCTTTTCACGGCCATCTACGTCAACAATCCGAGGTTGACTCCGGTTGAGAAACTATTCCATCTCAATTCAAAAACCGCAGATGAGGCCAATGAGGTCGTAGCCAAATTTCCGCTGACGAACGATGGTTTCGCGTCGGCTTGGAGTGCTCTCTGCGAGCGATTCGAAAACAAGCGCTTGTTAATAACGAGCCAGTTAAAAATTCTCTTCAACCTGTCCACGGTTTCGCAAGAGTCTGGAGCAGCGATTAAGGAGCTGCATGGCACAATTCAGCGGTGCTTGACCGCTCTTGACCACTCAGACATTTCAGTCTCTAGTCCTTTCGCCGACTGCATCCTGGTCTTTCTTTGCTCATCCAAGCTCCCCAAACTTACACTCTCACTATGGGAGCAATCATTGGTGGACAAGTCCAAGATTCCCGCATGGCAGAACATGAGCACATTCCTCAACGAGCGTTATCGTACGCTCGAGGCTGTTGAGGGCATGAAGCAAAACAACTCGCAGAACTCTACCGCTGGACCATCCCGTCCACAGCAGAGTTCAAAGCGAATTAACTCTTTCAAGGCCCGAGTCACTCGGAGAGGCAAATCGTGTGACTTGTGCTCAAAAGAGAATCACCCTGTCCGGGTTTGTCCAAACTTCCTTGAAATGTCGGTCAATGATCGGATGAGCTACATCAAACAGAAAAGTCTCTGTTTAAACTGTTTCGCAAGAGGTCACCAACTCCGAGAGTGTACGAGTGCGCACAATTGCTTGACATGCAAGAAGCGGCACCACACTCTTCTCCATCGGGGCGACAGTGCCCACAATGGTGCCTCTTCCTCTACCACTTCAGTCACACTTTCCAACATACAGTCCACTCCGAATCAATCGGCAACAAATGTGCAAAATTACTTTGCCATTAACGCATCCTTCTCGGTACGGCGGTTGTCAATGTATGCCATCTAGGTACTACCTACACCGCACGAGCACTAATCGACTCGGGATCCGAAGCGACTTTCATTTCTGAGCGTTTATTCCAGCGCATAAAGTTGCCATTCCCATCCGTGCAAGCCCAAGTATCTGGGCTGAATCATGCAATTGCGGCCCAACCGCAGAAGTTATGCAACTTCAGCATTGGTTGTCCAACGAAGCCGAGGCTCCATATCGAGACCTCAGCGTTCGTTATTCCACAACTGGCAGACAAGCTGCCATCATTCCGTGTGCCGAAAGGCTTCCTAAAGGATCTACCAGCGATTGAACTGGCAGATCCAAACTTCTACAAAAGTGCTCAGATTGACATCTTAATTGGCGCGGATATCCTTCCGTCAGTCATCCTGAGCGGTACCCGGCCAAACATTTGTGGCTCACTCCTTGGCCAACAAACCGTGTTTGGTTGGATTCTCACCGGCCCCGTCTCCCAGAATGTGTCGACAACTGTCTCTGCGTTTTCGACAAGAGTCGCTATCAAGCAGACGATCAACTCGACAGACTAAGCTCCAAAGTTTGGGAGGCGGAGGATATTCCGTCGAAGCTGGTTAGCTGCGAAAACACAACTTTACGCAGCAGATGTGGCAGATCTCGGGTGACTCTTCCATTCCGGAAGCCCGTCACCACTCCTAATTTGTATCTGCCTCATTGTTCGTCCAAACCAGATAGGCATCGACACAAAGACGAATAACCTCCTACTTCGTTTCTCTATTCGTAAAGAAGCTACTGTAATAATCATTTGTTCTTGTTTCATTCCATGTTGTATGCCCTTCTCCGTGTGGATGGGCCTCAACTCTATTACATGATTGCTGCCATGGGACCCAAGTAAAGAAATTTATTTGGTGGAACCAGCCAAATACGTGAATGCCAAGTCGTCAGTGACGACGCGACGACCAGCCGGAAACGACTCGATCTTGAACTCCAGCACGGTCACGTTCCCGCTCGCCGTCCCCCATGAGCAGGCCTCACCTCTGGGGAGTTTCCAACTTCGCTCACATCCTTGCCCCTCCGTCCCTGGTGCTCGGCACTGATGTGTATCCTCACATCATTCAACATGGCATCCTGCCGAGCACCAACGATTTGCCAATGGCCCAGAATTCCACATTGAGTTGGATTCTGTCCGGTCCATGTGGACAATAAATCCGTTTGCAACTCATTGCAAGGGGGGGAGGATGTTGATGCCAGATGATGGCAGGAGTGACCGCTCAAAACAGCTGACAGTTAGTATACTGTGCGTGTGACCTTGTCACACGCGCAGTCACACTGATCTAGTTTATCCTCATGTTGGTCACCCTGCCCACTTTTAGTGCTTTTTCCTGATAACATATGTTTTTCTATTCTCGGCACAACAAGTGCATTTCCAAGTGCAATAAAATAATTGTAAAGTTTCAAAAGTTAAAGTGTTGTTTATTTATCTGAAGACGGCCCCCTACACAGTCGCTATAACCGGATTCTACTGTATATTTAGTTTTTTTTTTTTAAGAGTATAAAAAAAGGAAATCCATTTATTAAATTAGGTAAAAATAACCAACAATTAGAAAACAAAAGTAATTAGCATTTCGCATAATTCACAACTTACAACTTGCAAACTCAGAACTACCAAATGGAATTAATTACGAAAAACTGTTTTAAAAAAATAAATATGCACCAATATTTTTTAAGTTGGTGGAAACCACATGAGATCATTGGATTGGGAATCATTAGGCTACTATCTGCTTCTCCATTGCTCTTCTGCATCGTAGCAATTCAACATCGCCTCGGGCTGCAGCGTGTGTTGACAACGACGACGCATAGGATGCCGACCTACATTCAAGTTCGTCGGTGATCTGTGCTTAATGGCCGAGCGTGAGCGCGATTGCGACTTCTCCTTTGCTGATCTGCCCACAACGAGTGTACTGCGTCTTTAACGCAATCGAGCTGCACGATTCGCTGTTGGCTGAGGCACATTATTTGTAACTTTGGGGGAGCCACTGAGACGTGAATGTGAACGCGTTTGACGCATTGTTTCGGAAGACTGTTGCGGTTGCACGGCAATTGTGGCGCGACGTTGGCGGGAATGCGTTTGACGCCCAGTATCCTTTTCTGCCTAAGATTGAAGAAGTTTAACATTCACATCTTCCGAGTTTAGTTTTGTGTATTTTTCATTATAGATTCGGTACCCAGTATAAAAACCGAGTTTAATAACGTTGTTACAACACCTAGTATAAACACCAAATTTGTATGTGGACGTACTTTAACTTAAAAACATTTAACTTTAAAATTCGCCACAGTATTTAACGCCCAACAATAAAGAGAAACAAAAAGCTCGTCACAGCTTTGCTGGCCGCATCAGCTTTGTAAGCAACAAACAGATGAACTGCATCACCGACGGCAATTGTCTTGATAGCCAAAGATAGCTGCAAGACTTACACCAAGCGAAAGGTGAATTTCTTCGAGGAAAACACATGCGTCCGACATATTCGCCGATCTCCATCTGCTAATTGTTCCACACTTGTAGTGGCATCGAGGCCGACGCTGACGCACTGGATAAAGGTGAATAGCTGAATGTCAGCTTATATTTTTTTTCTTTTTGTTGATTGTAATATCGCTCGCTCTCGCAGTCGGACGTGTTTTTTTTTCTTCCCTCTGAAACTTTGTGATTTTTCATTGAATTTCATATTTATTTACAATTAATATAACATTAATTTTACTCTCTCACTTGTGTTTAACTACAGATTGTTTAATCGCTGTGTGCTTTCTTGTATTTATTATATTAATATCATTTTTCTGAAAATATAACAACAAATTGTGTGGTCAAACTTTGCTTTGCTTTGTTAGCAAAACAATTCTGTTTTCGTTGCCGCTGCACTTTGTTTTTGTATTTTTGTTTACTTTTGCGCTCTTCTTTTTTCACTTGCTATTCTTTGCGCTCAACGCTGTTACAATAGTTAACTCTCCCTCTCTTGGTGTTGTTGTTGGCTATCGTCCTTCTTGCATCTCGCTCGACCCGCGCTTTACTCTCAGTGCTTGTGCTTTGTGCTGTAACGGCGCCTACAGCAACATGTATTGAATTCGTCCTAAAAGTTTGCTAAGTTTAAGCCAAGGTTGATGTTGCTGCAAGTAGCTCCTAAAAGTATGCACTTGTTAGTCTGTCGAATTAGCTTAAGCTGCTGTTAAGCTGAGCTTAAAGCAGCGCTGTAAGCAGCTGATAAGCCGAGCAGTGCTGTTAAACTGCTGATAAGCTTAAAGTGCATCGGTTGCACTGGAAAGCTCAGCTTTGACATCTGCGCCAGCTGCATCAGCTTGAGCGCGGCCAACTTAGCGAAAGCCGGTTCCGGTTTGGTCATTTTTCTAATGACCGGCTGCGTACATAGACGCATAATTGTAAAAGAAATAAATCGGAAGGCATCAAGCGCTATTGGGGATTTTTTTTATTGTCATTGCTATTATTTGGTAAGAGAAAAGTTTTATCGTGTCATAGGAGGACTCCGTTTAATTAAAATTTTGTTCGCAGGATTGGTTTTGTTGCCTTCAAGGCCTTGTTCCTTGCTTCGCAGCAGACAGCCAGTTTGCTTCGACCAAGTGCCGCAGCTTGTCCAGCGGAGCACCCCTGCAGGCCTTCTCGGCCAGCGGAGCACCCCTGCAGGCCATTTTCGGCCAGCGGAGCGCCCCTGCGCCGGCCCTCTTGGCCAGCGGAGCACCCTCTCCGGCCCTCACGGCCAGCGGAGCACCCCTGCACCGGCCCTCTCGGCCAGCGGAGCACCCTCTCCGGCCTTCTCGGCCAACGGAGCACCCTCTCAGGCTCTCACGGCCAGCGGAGCACCCTCTCCGGCCTTCTCGGCCAACGGAGCACCCCTGCACCGGCCCTCTCGGCCAGCGGAGCAGCCCTGCACCGGCCCTCACGGCCAGCGGAGCACCCTGCACCGGCCCTCTCGGCCAGCGGAGCACCCTCTCCGGCCCTCTCGGCCAGCGGAGCACCCCTGCACCGGCCCTCACGGCCAGCGGAGCACCCCTGCACCGGCCCTCACGGCCAGCGGAGCACCCCTGCACCGGCCCTCTCGGCCAGCGGAGCACCCCTGCACCGGCCCTCACGGCCAGCGGAGCACCCTGCACCGGCCCTCACGGCCAGCGGAGCACCCCTGCACCGGCCCTCTCGGCCAGCGGAGCACCCTCTCCGGCCCTCGACCAGCGGAGCCCCTGCACCGGCCTCACGGCCAGCGGAGCACCCTGCACCGGCCCTCACGGCCAGCGGAGCACCCCTGCACCGGCCCTCACGAGTAGGTAGGATATGGGAGTTCCAGGACAGTTTTTCTGCTTAAAATGGTGATTCAGCGCAAAAATCATGGGGCTTCCGGGGCACATTTTCTGCTCAAAATTGTGACTCATAAAAAAAAAATAAGCCCTCGAAACTGTGACTAATCTGTTATCAGTTCAAGGTTACTACGCCTTCATGACTAATCTGTTATCAGTTCAAGGTTACTACGCCTTCATGACTAATCTGTTATCAGTTCAAGGTTACTACGCCTTCAAGGTTACTACGCCGGTCATGACCATGAGTAATGTTATCAGTTCAAGGTTACTACGTCGGTCATTTCGCCGGTCAAAAGATTGTGAGTAATACTATAGTAATACTACATTTAAATGAGTAATACTATAGTAATACTGGTTAGGTCTGGATTTGACCGGAGGTCTGGGTGGAGGCCTGGATCTGAGCGGAGGTTTGGGTTGCGAACACACAAAAACTTAAGTTGAGGTATATAAATTTGTTTATTTATTTAATCGTATGATATATCAATTATATTACATTTATAAATCTTAAGGCCTTCTTTGGTTGCAATAAATTTAAATTTAGCATCTGGTTCCTCTATTTCAATACCTAAATAGTAAACTGGAACCATTTGTTTAGGTGTAAATACATTGCACGATATTGTGAATGTTCCAATATTGTATGCCCAATCAATTACAGTATTATTGAATACTTCATATTTTTTTACCAACAGATACTCAACTTCATCGCTGAGTATAAGCTTTAGTGTATTTAGCTTCTCAGGTTGAAACATTTCTTCCCAGCAGGAAACAGGATTTGTTTCGATATCAGGTATTATTCCATTCATACGTTCTATGAACCAAACCAAGGATACCATCTTCCTAATATTAACGTCCAACTAAGAGTATTTTAAATAAAATGAAAAATAATGTTTTTGTTTGTATGTTATATATGTTGTTTTATTATAGAAAATATATCCGCATTGTTATTGTTTTTCTGTGTTATTGTTCATTCTTATATTTAAATTGCGATAATGTTGCATTGTATTTAATGTTGCTCTTATGACACTCTCAATGCGATGACAAATGTTGCGAGGGTTGAAACAATTGTTTTGAATACATTGCTCCAACGAATTCCGCGGTGTTTTCATTGTTATTGTTGTTGTTGTTGTTGTTAGAGCTATTGAAACGTGTTCTAACAAATATAGTAATTTTAGCGTAGCATTTATGCTCTTTAAATCCTTTTCAGAAATTACATCCTTAAACTCCTCACAAAATTTATGTATTTGTGTGATTAACATGTCTAGCTGATCAGCGGTTGTACGTGTTGACATGTTTGCTTCCAATTTTACTACTGAACTGTATTGCATATATAAATAAAACAAAATAAGAAATGTTTTTTTTATTAATTTTTTATTACATATAGATTATATATAGATTATAACTTTTACAGATTTAAATTAAGGGGTGGTATTTCCCCCCTTTTTTAGCTGTACTTGCGAGGGCTTTGTCCCATAATAAATTTTAAATATATGTGTGTATAGTATAACAATATTTTAAATATATATATATATATATATATATATATATATATATGTATAAAACAATTATAAAAAGTAGACTCATTGAGAAATGCTTTCGTCATTGTGATTTGGTCTCCAAACCCTAAGAGCTTCTTAGGTTTGGGAAACGAAAGCACAATGACGAAAGCACTAATCAATGAAACTACCTAGTATAATTGTATTATACACATATATATATATATTTAAAATATGTGTGTGTGTGTATAGTATAACAATATTTTAAATATATATATTTAAAATATATGTGTGTGTGTATAGTATAACAATATTTTAAATATATATATGTGTATGCATAAAACAATTATAAAAAGTAGTCTCATTGAGAAATGCTTTCGTCACTATGATTTTGCTTCCAAACTCAAGAGCTTCTTGTGTTTGGACAACGAAATCACACTGACAAAAGCACTAATCAATGAAACTGCCTAGTATAATTGTATTATACTCACACATATATATTTAAAATATGTGTGTTTGTATAGTATAACAATATTTTAAATATATATATGTGTATGCATAAAACAATTATAAAATTAGTATCTATTGATGTTTTTGGGTATTTTTCTCTTATCTCTCTTAACTTTAAATTTATTATGGTTTCATAATAATCACCTCTACACTTTCTACATACTCGATATTCATATTGACAATTATATTTATTTACATGCAATGGAATACAGAATTCATTACTATCTAGAGGTAAAATCCACCCTCTCTTTTTAATTTTTTACAACTATTACAAAAAATGGCAGTAATTATCATTAATTTGATATTTACAATAATAACAATCATCAATTTTTCTAATACATCGATGATAATTATTAACATTTTCAGCTTCAGATTGATCAAGTTGAAAGGATTTACCATTTTGTTGTTGTGGTGCTAATGGTTGTTGTAATGTTAGCGGTTGATCATTCCCACGTGGTTGTTGGTGTTGTTCTTCATTCTCACGTGACGTTGGTGGTAGTTGTTGTTGTTGTTGTTGTTGTTGTTGTTGTTGTGCTGATGGTGGTGGTGGTGGTGCCAGTTGTTGTGGTGGTTGTTCGTTAGAACAACCATTTGGGGCCCCGTCAGCATTCATTTCGACATCATCATCATTATTATCATCATCATCATCATCAAGAACAACATATTGAGAATTTTGGTAAAAGTAATAGTCGTCCATTGTATTTTACTTTTTACTTTTTACTTTTTCAACTGTCAACTGTCAACTGTTTGACAAAACTTTTGCACTGGCTTCTACAACTGAATGTGGTGCAGTATTTATAAGCCGAAAAGCATTAGTATGGAGTTTTATCACTCTAACAGAACGCTAGCCTCTGTTCGGGATCGTTGTCATCGTGTGCAAAAGTGTGATGTCAGCAACCCACGCGAAAAAAAAAAATCATACATACATACATAGGCCTTTGTTCTCATAGTTTTTTCCGTATACAAAAGTGTGATAACAGCAACCCACGCGAAATAATCATACATACATACATACATACATACATACATAGCCCTTTGTTCTCATAGCTTTTCCGTATACAAAAGTATGATAACAGCAACCCATGCGAAAAAAAACATACATAGGTCTTTGTTTCCATAAGATTTTTTAAAGTATGTCAGCAGAAAAATCAGAACGGAAAAAAACAACAACCCACGCGAAAAAATCAAACGTCTTCGTTGTTCGATAAGAGAGGGAAAAAACGGAAAACAATCCCATGATCGTTATATAAGCCCCCGGAAATTAAGTGCATCCCTACGCTCATTATATATAAATAAAATATATAATAACTTTTATCAACTGCAAACAAAGAGCATTATATACAAGAATTTTGTTATAAAAGATGAGGGAGAACTCATTAAAAGCTCACTAACAAGTAAGATTTCCATATACTTACATCCAATTTTAAAAAAAACAATAATGGAAAATACATTGAACGAACTCAACGCTATGGTGTTCTCTTACCCAAGAACCATTTAGAGAGTTCGAGACATACCCTATGATGTAGATGTCGCTATCAACACCGCTGAGTTGAAGAGGACCGCTTATGGACTTCGCATGATGTTAACTTGCGGCACCAACATCGTTTTCCTGCCAGAACGCTATAGTCGTTTGGCCAGTTCAACTGTCGAGGAGCTTCAAACTGGAAGATATAGTTTCCGTAAAATAAAAATCGGGCCACAGTATTCATTTCATTTTTCATTGACTCCACAAGAAAGTTAATTAAAACTAAACAAAAAAAAACTATAAAAAATGGACTTATTTATTTGCGAATATTGTGGAGAAAGTTTTCAGCTCAACCCATCTTTAAGACGGCATATAAGAATGAAACATAATACAGTCAACACAACATCTGGCGAAACACGATACTGCGATGTATGTGATCAAAATGTTGCGAATGTTAACTGGTCACATCATTTACGGACAAACTTGCATAAACAATTATCTAGCGTGCAAATAAATGCTAACTTAAGATGTGTGAAAAGTGTGTTTAATAACCGAATTGAAACATATATAATTCAAAATATGAACAAAAGTAGTTTAAACATTACATTATTTTTCCAATCAATCGATGAACAGGTGAAACAATTATTAAAAGATGCATTACAAAAACATGTTAATATAAAATTTAATTTTGAACTATTTTGCAACTACGTTTTAATTAAAGAAAGTGAAGACAATTGCAAAATTGAACTTAAATCACACCAAACTAAAATGAATACATTGCATTCAACAATGTGTGATAACGATGAGACTTTAAATGAAATGATTAATAATTTATATAATTATATAAAAAATGAAATGAGTGAATTTCAAGAACGAGACAGCGGTTGGTCATTAACTGAAATCATGCATTTAGAAGTGAACATAAATAAATACCAACCTCTAAAAGGTACAAATTACATTTGTTTACCTCAGCAAATATTAAAGAGAAATGCATGTGTTAATGTGAAAAATAATGATGTATATTGTTTTAAGTGGGCATTAATATCAGCCTTATTTGACATCAATAACGTTCACAAAGAAAGAGTTTCTCTATATCAAAAAAAAGGAATTCACAACATTCAACAAGATACATTTATTATAAATAACACAACATTAAATTTTAGTGGATTGAAATTTCCAACATCGGTTAATAGCATTAAAATATTTGAAGACAATAACCCTGAATTAAGTATAACTGTTTTCGGATTGGATACAGATGACACCACAATAATCGGCCCATATTATTTTACCAAGAATAAAACCACTAATGTATTATACAACATATATTTGTTGCTGCTCGAAAAGGAAGATAAAAGTCACTATGTTTGGATTAAAAATATTTCAAGGTATCTATATATATATATATAATATTGAATCACATTAAGAAAATGTCTAAAATTCTATTGTTTATTCTCGTTTAATTGACTCTAGAATGCTGAAAAAACAATTGACGAAACATAATGGAAAAATGTATTTATGCCGCACATGTTTACAACATTTCCATGATGCCAACAAACTGGAGCAACATAGCCTGGAGTGTAATAAAATTGTAACTGAGATGCCTCAAGCTGGTAATGAAGATTCGATATTAAAATTTAAAAATTACAAAAAACAATTAGACGTTCCTTTTGTAGTATATGCTGATTTCGAATGTATATTAGAAGAGATAAATATTAAAAAATCAGATAATATTAATCTAATTCAAAAGCATATACCATATGCATATAGCTATTACATAAAATGTTCATACAATAATAACTTGAATATATATCGAATATATCATGGTGAAGACTGTACATCACAATTTATAGATAGCATTTATAATGATTGTTTGATGTTATATGAAAATCATTTAAAAGAAATTAGACCACTTGAACTAACAATTGAGCAATTAAATTCCTTTAATTTAGAACAAAATTGTCATATATGTGGAAATTTACTCAGTGAAAATGATAAAGTTGTAGATCATTGCCATTTAACAGGAGAGTATAGAGGTGCTGCACATAATGAATGTAATATAAATTTTAAATTACCAAAATTTTTCCCAATATTTTTTCATAATCTCTCAGCGTACGATTGCCATTTATTTGTTAAAGAATTATCAAATATTGAAGGTGAAATTAATATAATACCGTTAAACAAAAGAATTTTATATTTCTATATCTAAGAAAATTGTTATAGGGAAAAATGAAATTATAGAACTTCGATTTTTGGATTCATTTAGATTTATGCCATCAAGTCTAGATAACTTAGCAAGTTATTTAACAGATTCAAATTTATGCACTATTAAATCATTTTTCGAAATAACTGAAGAATTTAATTTAATAAAACGTAAGGGTGTATTTCCATATAGCTATTTAAATTCAATTGAACGATTGAAAGATACACAATTACCATCACGTGAAAGCTTTTATAATCAATTAACAGATAAGAACTGTTCACTCGAAAATTATGAGTACGCCCAAAATGTATGGAATGTCTTTAAATGTGACAATTTATTAGATTATTTATTGTTGTATTTAAAGGTAGACGTACTTTTGTTATGTGACGTTTTTGAGAATTTTAGAAGAGTATGTAAAAAAATTTACAATTTAGACCCATGCCAATATTATACAACACCAGGCCTATCATGGGATGCAATGTTAAAAATAACTAAAATAGAATTAGAATTACTAACCGACATTGATATGTATAATTTTGTAATGAAAGGGATTAGAGGTGGTCTTGTTCAATGTAGTAAACGTCATTCAGTTGCAAATAATAAATATTTAAAAGACTATGATAGTAACAAAGAATCAAATTATATCATATATTTAGATGTTAATAATTTATATGGATATGCTATGTCACAAGCTCTTCCATATAAAAACTTTAAATGGTTAGAAGAAAATTTAGAAACATTTGATTTGAACACATACACAGACGATTCTGCAATTGGTTGTATCTTAGAAGTGGACTTAGAATATAGCGAAGGTTTACACAACATTCATAATGATTTACCATTTTGCCCGCAAAACAAAAGAAATGAAAATATCCAAAATACAAAATTGGTTGCTGATTTAACGCACAAGTATAAATATGTAATTCACTATAGGAGTTTACAGCAATGTATTAAACATGGAATGATTTTAAAGAAAATTCACCGAATATTACAATTTGAACAATCTGATTGGCTTAAAAAAATATATCGAATGCAATAATCATCATAGAACATTGGCTGTTAATGAATTTGAAAAAAATTTTTTTAAACTACTAAACAACGCTGTGTATGGTAAAACTATGGAAAATGTGGATAAGAGGAAAACAATTAAATTGGTATGTGATTGGGAGAGTAAAGGTAAAAGATTAGGGGCTAGAGCACTAATATCAAAATTTAATTTTAAAAACTCATTACAATTTACTGATAATATGATTGCAATACAAATGAAAAAAGCCCACGTTGTCTATAATAAACCAGTTTACATTGGTTTCACAGTCCTAGAATTATCAAAATATAAAATGTATAGTTTTCACTATGATTATATGAAACCTAAATATCACGAAAACATCAATTTAATGTATATGGATACTGATTCCTTTATCTATGATATTAAAACTATAGATTTTTATAATGATATTCGTAGTGATATTAACCGACATTATGATACATCAGAATATGATGAAGATAATATTTTTAATTTACCATTGTTGAACAAAAAAAAACTGGGAATGATGAAAGATGAATGCAAAGGCAATATAATTAAAGAATTTATTGGGCTTAGACCAAAAATGTACTCAATAAGAATAAATAATATAAATAATGATGTGACTACGGAAATTAAAAAATAAAAGGTGTAAAGATGAGTGTAACTACAAAATTAACTATTGATGATTTTCGCAAATGTTTATACCGAAAACAAAAACAATTTGGAACAATGTACTTATTTAAATCAAATTTACACCAAATTTATACTCAAGAGTACACAAAAGTAACATTAAACTATTTAGATGATAAGCGCTATATAACAGATAATAATAAAGACACCCTTGCATGGGGCCATAAAGATATACCTTAAACTATAAATAATTGTAAAAAAATAGAATATAAATAAAATAACAAAAGTGTATGAATAATTATATATATTTTTTATTTTTTCTCAATAAAAATTTTAAACATAAATTACCACAGTTATATGTGTTAAATTTTTGTTCATTTCTATAGTTATATTCAATAGGTGTTTTTAAATAGTTGACAATTTCAATCGGCGGTTGCAAATCCCCAAAACTATCAAAATATTCTTTATAATTTCCATTTTTAAAATATGCTACCCAATGTGTACCGCAGCCGCTATCATTATCTAAATTTATTATGCCACATTCATTGATCCATGGTTTCTTTGGCAAACGATCACGCATAAAAACACCACGAAAGTGTCTAAACTCTTGTTGTTTAGCAAAGTCAATTAAATCAATATCGGTAAGCGCTCGTTTGGGTAGCAAATCTAAAGGTTTTTTGGATATGGTGAATAATATAACCCATATCCGCGTTTATATGGCTTCAAGAAAAGACCCTTTCCCATAGCAATTGATTCCATATATCGATTGTGTCGTGTCGCTTCAGCTAATTGTTCCTTTCCATTTTTAACATCATTTATAGCCTTGGCAATAGCTGTCCCACCACTTGCAAGACCACCAAGTGCTGAAAGTGCTGCCATAATTGGTACCAAGGGTAGGAATCCACCAATTTTCGGTATTGGTATCACTCTCGGAATGATTGATCTCCCGTTTGGCTTCTTTTTTTGATGGCGAAAACTTTCTGGAATTGATTGCTGTGTTATTTGAATTGCTTCTTTCAAATCTACTGGATTTTTTCGTTTCAAAATTCGTGTTGCTTGTCTCACAATGTTTACAAATGATTTTCTATTAGAGAGTGCTGCTTTTGTTGAACGGGGGGCACGATTTCGTTTTCGATTAATTGGCCTTCTTTTACCTCGTTGATGAGATTTTTTTTTTTGTTGTTGTTGTTGTTGTTCCTCATTCCTAATCCGAATTTAACTTTTGTTTTCATAGCATTGGTCACAAACCAAGCTGCAGCACGCTCTTTGATACCACTGTCTTTTGCTTTAACACGTCCCCAGGCTTTTGTAGCTAATATATCATCAGCACGGTGACGATCTTTTAAATCTTTGAATTGTGAATATGCAATATCGTGTTCTCTACACGCTGCATCTAATGGATTAATACCTTTATCACCACGTTCCAAACGTTCAGCAAGTTTTGTGCCTGGCCCACAAAATTGATAGCCAGGCAAATGAAGTTCGATGGGTAAATTATTAATTAAGTTGTTAACGAACCCACCACCAGTTTTACACTGATTTGAATTAAATTTTTGTTTATAATTTATAGTCATTATTTATATATATATATTTTTTGTATGTGTGTATATGATTTAGTTGTTAAACATAAATATACACACACTTACAATGTATGTATGACTAATCTGTTTCGTTAACGAACATATATTAAATAAAAACAATATATAAACAAATATTTATAGTGATTTTTATTATTAGTTGTTAAAATGCGTTTAATAAAGCAACAGCAGCAAATCAAAATACGAAATGTTGACCACGTTTGTGGTGAGCGTGATAGGAGCAGAAAAATTGTGCATAGCCCGTTATTACCCAATTCGATACGTGCTCTAATTGTGGGACCATCTAATTGTGGAAAGACTAATGTTATGATAAGTTTAATCGAAAGTCCTAATGGGCTTCGATTTAAAAATATTTACATCTATTCAAAATCATTGTATCAACCCAAGTACCAATATTTGATGAAACTAATTAAACCAATTAAGGGAATACAACTGTTTACGTTTTCGGACAAGGAAAAAGTTTTAAGTCCAGATAAAGCTAAACCACATTCAATAATGATATTCGATGACGTAATCTGTGATAAGCAAACTACAATAAGAGATTATTTTTGTATGGGCCGTCATAAATACATAGACTCTTAAACACTTAATACGTGACAATGCTAATTTAATTATAATATTTAAACAAGATGAAATGAATATTAAACATATTTATAATGATCATGTTATAGGTGATATGACTTTTAAGCAATTCATAAAAATTTGTGAGGAATGTTGGAAACATAAATTTGAATTTGTTGTTATAAGTAAAGATAATGATATTGATAAAGGACGATATAGAAAAGGGTTTGATAGTTTTATACATTTATGATCAGCTTTTGGATCAGCTCTAGACCAGCTATTGACCAGCTACAGACCAGTTACAGACCAGTTATTTAAAGTAATGATATTAATGATATTTATCTAGTAAATAATTGTACTTTAAACGAATAACAACAGCAACAACAACAATGGTAAAATTAGATAAAAAATCGAATGTTTTAAATGATCTGGTTCAAACAAGAATAGTCTTGAATAAAAAATTAAAGAGTATAAAGTTAGATGAAATGGATAAAATGAATATGTTGGAAAATACATTTAAGCCAATTACAAAACCATTGAATGTAATTGCAGAAAATTTGATGAAAAAAAATCTATATCAGACTAACAACAACAACAACAACAACAACAGCAGCAATAATTCATATCAACAAACACAGCATACAAAACAACATGAAAGAATAAAATATCCTACATATAATTCAACTGTAAAGGTTAAGCGAAGAAAAGTTAGTACAGGTAGCTCAGATTGCAGTGATATTAAATCAAATACTCAAACGAGAAAAGCAAAAAGCATAAACAGAAAAAAAATATATTATAACCCAATAAGAAGCACTTCAAACGAACAACAACAACAACAACAACAACAGTATGATGAGGAATTTCCAAATCTCCCCGACTTTTCTGATAGTTCTGATGAGGCCTTTAAAAGCTTTAATAGTTTTTTAGAGAGCCAAAGAGAAAAATATTCTGATTTATTAACAAGATCTGTTGACAATGATGACAAAACACTACAACAAATGGAACAAACTGATTCTGATAGTAAGATAACTCAAAGTAAATTATCTAAAACTATACAAAATAATGGCGATGATGATGATGATATTGATGTAAAACCTCATATTAGCAGTTATAGGGAATTAAATCCTGTTAATTTAAATTTAAACCATATTTTTACAAGCAACAAACGAAAGAACAAATCTGAAGAAGGTAATCAAAGAAAAATAAATAAATTTCAACAAAGAACGAATTACAAGAAGATAATCAAAGGAAAAAAATTAGATTTGAGAAGTTACCAAGTGCTGAAAATCTTAAATTAATACAACACAACAAACGAAAGAACAAATCCGAAGAAGGTAATCAAAGAAAAAAAAATAAATTAACACACTCAAACAATAGCAAGAAACGAAAGAACGAATTACAAGAAGATAATCAAAGGAAAAAAATTAGATTTGAGAAGTTATCAAGCGCTGAAAATATTAAATTAATACAACAAAACAATAAACGAAAGAACAAATCACAAGAAGGAGGGAAAGGAAAAAATTAAATTTGATGATGTATATTCCAAGGCTATTGATAAAAACAAACTAAAATAGCCCCTAATAAATCAAATTTTTGAAAAACATTATGCTTTTGAAAAATAAAAAACAATTGGATATGTTATATGGATTGAATGTGAATGAAAATGGAGATTGGTATTATGCAAATAGTAAATTGAAATATAATAATAAAACAATTATTATTAATAAAACAAAATGGAAATTAACACCCGGTCTATTTCAATTATTATTTCACATGAAACCGTTACATTATTCAAATAATGATTTGAAAAATTATCAGAAAATTTTATTAGCAACAAACGCTCATAGACGAAATTATCTAGATAATTCACAAGTTAAAGGAACTAAATCATTTAAATACCAACGTATCATTAAAAACTTAATTAAACCACAACTATCATTTAGCGGAAGAGGAATATTTACCACAAAATCTTATTTAAAAAAGGATAAAGGTTATAAATATTGGGATGATCCAAATGAATTAATAGAAAGATTACGTTTACTATTAGCGTCTGAAAGTGCTGGGAATAAAAACCATAAAAACGAAATTGTATCTATTATAGAAGAACTTAGAGAAGCAAATATAATAAAATGAATCAGATTAACAAATTTGGTGAAACCTCTTCACAATCAAATTCACCAAACATTACAGCTCTGAAAAAATATAACATGTTGCAACAACAAAAGATAGAAAATGAAATTGCAAGCTTGAAAAAACAGTTAAAAGTTGTTAATAGTAAAATTATTCAACTAACTAAAAATCTTGAAACGAATGTTGATGATAATGTAAATTTGATAAGAGCGGTGTTTGACGAATTCTCAAAATTAATTTACAATCAATATATAGCTGAATTACAGAAAAATCTTAAAAATCTTGAAGATGTTATCTTTGAAATAGTCACGTTATCTAAAATCAGTGATGAAGAAGTAACAAAAATTAAAATAAAATTTCCAATTATTAAATTTTAAAAACATAAAAGATATACAACACAAGTAAAAAGAAATGATAATGAGTGTAGACATGAATGAGAATAAGAGACAAATCGTTGAGGAGTTACATAAACAAGGACGAAAAAATTTTATTAGACGTCGTGTTATAATCAAAGGAATTGATGATTTATGGCAAGCGGATTTAGTTGAAATGATAAATTATGAATTATATAATGAAAACTATCGTTATCTTTTAACTGTTATTGACACGTTTTCGAAACACGCGTGGGGTGTGGCTATTAAAAACAAAACAGCAGACAGCGTTACGAAAAGCATGAAAAGCATTTTCGATGACTCACACCGAAAACCAAAAAACTTGCAAACAGATGATGGTAAAGAATTTTATAATAGATCATTTCAAAATCTGATGAAATTGAATCATATTAATCATTACTCAACGTACAGCATTTTAAAAGCAAGTATAATCGAACGATTTAACAGAACAATAAAAATATGATGTGGAAAGAGTTCAGCTATCAAGGCACCTACAAATGGATTACAATTTACCAGAACCTAATTGATAAATATAATAATACATATCATAGAACCATAAAGATGACACCAAATGATGTAAACTTAACAAATGAAAAATTCCTTCTCAATACTGTTTACAATCATTTAAAAATTACACACAAACCAAAATTCAAAGTTGATGATTATGTGCGTATAAGTAAATATAAACATATGTTTGAAAAAGGTTATACTCCAAACTGGACAACTGAAATATTTAAAATCAAATTAATACAAAATACAAATCCTATTACATATATATTAGAAGATTATCAAGGACATAATATTAAAGGAGGATTTTATGAATATGAGTTGATGAAAACTAAATTTCCACACACTTATCTAGTGGAAAAGGTTATCAGACGACGAAATGGTAGGGCATTTGTTAAATGGTTAGGATTCTCATCTGAGCACAATTCATGGATTAACTTGTAGCTAAATGTAAAGGCTATTCACAATTCATTCGTTTTGAGACGTTAAGATGTCAATAACACTAACACTAACCGGTGATACATCAGTACTTGTTGCAAATTATTTTCCGCCAATTGATATTAATCGAAACTATAGTTGTGGCCTAATAAGTTTGGATACATATCATTCGATTCCTAACGTTGATGTTGAAAATAATCTATTTCATATTGGGAATCATGTAATAACAATTCCGGTTGGTTCATATGAAATCGGTGATATTAGCGATCTGTTGACGAGTGAATATGATAGATTAAATGTTGAAAATAAAAAACAACATCGATTATATCTAAGTCCAAACTATAACACTCTACAATCGGAAATTTTTTCATCAAATGAAATAATCTATTTTAATAAAAATCGGTCAATTGGATCCTTATTAGGATTTTCTTCTAAAACATTGGAGCCTAATATAAAGCATTACTCAGATAAGACAATTGATATTACAAAATCAATAACATATGCGTGGAATGTAATATTATAAATGGAACATATATAAATAATGAAGCATCACACACATTACATCAGTTTTCACTTGTCGTTAGCCCAGGCTTCAAAATAACTGAGACACCGCAACATGTTATTTATCTACCAGTGAATACATCACAAATACATTCAATAACTTTAAGAATCGTAGATCAAAACGGTAACCTAATTAATTTTCGTGGAGAAAGAATTACAATACGATTGCATTTGAAACCGATGTAAACATGATTATATATAACAATAATAAGCAATTACCATTAAATCCATCTTCACTTGCTTTACCAACGTTGAACAGATCGGGTGTACATTGGAATATACGACAAAAACAAGGACGAAAAACTAATAGAAAATCAAAACACACATACAAACAAAAACCATTAACTGAGTGCAATAAACAATTTTTATTAAATTTAGGTTTTAAATTGAAATAAAAAAAAAAAAAATGGCACATATAATTAATGTACTGGAGAAACCTACTATTGATAATTCAATAATAAAAAAAGACTATCATCATCTTATCTACGTTCATACGAAAACAATGATGAAATTCGGATTGCGATACAAAATCAAGATTTATATGTCTTACCAAGCGAAAGTTTCCTACATATTCAAGGGCATATCACAGGAAATAATGATTCAATCCCAACTAAAATAGCTTTATTGAATAATTGTATGGCATACCTTTTTAATGAGATACGATATGAATTAAATGGAATTGAAATTGATCGGACACGACATTTGGGTATTACAACTGATTTAAAAAACTTCTTATCAATCAATCATAATCAAGAAACTATATATCGGAATTCTGGATGGTCAATGAAAGAAGATTTACAAATTGAAAAGGGGAACTTTAATTTTTGCGTACCATTAAACATGTTACTTGGATTTGCTGAAGACTATAACAAAATTTTACTTAATGGAAAACATGAACTAATTCTATTGCGATCAAAGGATAATGATGATGTTTTTAAAAGTACTGATGCTACCATAAACTCTTCAAAAAATAAGATGAAAATTACTAGCATTGTATGGAAAATGCCCCATGTTCAATTATCTGATGCCTATAAATTATATATGTTTAAATTAATAGACAAACAAACACCATTATTTATATCCTTCAGGAGTTGGGATATCTATTATAATCCAGTAGTTCCGGAAAATACTTCCTTTATATGGAATGTAAAATTAGCTGTTGAAACTGAACGACCTCGTTATATTATTATCGCATTTAAAAACAATAATAAAAAGTACATTCATTGTGATTTAAATGACGTGAAAGTTTACCTAAATTCAGAAGTATACCCGTATGATGGATTGAATCAAAATTTTTCATTGAATAGATATGCCCTGTTATATGATATGTATGCAAATTTTCAAAAAAGTTATTATGGACGTGATTCACAACCTTTGTTAACACTTGAGCATTTTAAAGATAAAGCTCCTATTATTGTTTTAGATGTGAGTCATCAAAATGAGTCAGTGAAAAGTGGACCTATTGATATAAGAATTGATGTTAAAACACTAAATAATATCCCTGCTAACACATCAGCATATTGTTTGATAATTCATGATAAATTATTTGAATATACACCATTGACAAACGTGGTTCGCAAAATACTATAAAAGAGCCAATATTTTTAAACATCAGTAGTAGTAGTAAATGAGACCTCAACTGAGGTACTATAACAAGCAGGAAAAATTAAAAAAAAACAAAATGCTACAAACAATAATCTTCGCATTTATTTTGTTATTCAATTATGGAAACTGTAATCCATTAAATAGTTTTACATATGGATATTGATTGACTAATAAATAAATAAAAAATGTCACTTCCATCAAAAATTATTAAATTTATTCAAAAATATTTAAACATTTTATCACCTGAGGACAAAGAAAAACTTCTAAATATTCATATGCGCCTCGAAAACATTGAAAATTTAAATATTACTTTAAATCAAAATAAAATAACAAAAGACGAAGTAGATGATTCACCCCATTTAATCCAACAACAACAACAACAACAAAGGCTGGTCGATGAACATGATGCAATGCAAATTATGACTTCTTATCACATTTTGTAAGTACATACATATGCATATACATATGTAATTACAACGCTTTGAAATAAAACTTATTTCTAATTCAAGGTCAATGCCATCGGTATAATGCATATATGCATTGATAAAATGGTCAACTATATGTTGGGGCGATTTCAATTAAATAGTTCGCTTACATCTTTGGAGCTGTCCACAACAACCACACAAGTTAAACAAAAAAAAAAAAATGAGATTTATATATATTATTGTTTGTGTGTTTTTTTCTCAAGCTAATAGCTTGGTAATATATAATGAAGAAAAAATTACAACCGAAAATATGCTGACAACAATAGAAGAGCTAACAAAAACAACGACAGAGAGCGCAGATGATGTAACCCCAATAGAAGAGGTAACAACAACAACAACAACAACAACAACAACAACAACACCGATAGAGAGAACGAATGATGTTACACCAACTACTAAGACCAATAGCCTCAATGACATGACGGAAGACTATCCTGATATAATAAAAACCCCAATACTTCCTAAATACATATCAGTTACCAATTACCTTTTTCTATCAATGTTAATTCTTATGAATTTATTTTTGATATACCATATTTTTATTAAATGGATTTTCGATTATATCCAACATATTATAATTTATGATAATAACAACAATAATATTAGTCATGAATTACATACTATATACTGAAAATATATATATATACATTATATACATTCTATCTAAATAAAAACTATACATAATGTAAGTTCAAGTGTCGGTTGATTTAAATACTCTTAGTTGGGCATTAAAAGCGCTAGAGAAATGTCGTCTTTGGATTGGTTCATGGAGCGAATTTACGGAATACTTCCTGATGGCGAAGCAAATCCTAATCGTGACTGCAGCTGCTGGGAAGGAATGTTTCAACCGGAAGCTATCAACTCACTTAAGTTTATACTCAGCGAAGAAGTGGACTATCTGATGGTGAAATTATATGGAGTATTGCTAATGAATAAGGCTATAGATAACTGGACATTTAATAATGAAACTTTTACTATTTCCTGCAATTTGTTTGTTCCTGAACAAACCATTCAATTTTACTATTCAGAAAACACAATTTATGTACCTGAAACAACATTTAATATTAATGCAAGTAAAGATGGAGTGAATGTTTATAAATTAGATGCTGTTAGAATACCACCTGATAATTAAATAAACAAATTTATAAATATATGTTTCAACTTTTTATTGCATTTTTATTTATTTTTAGTTATAGACAGCCTTCATTGGGTTGTTGTTATAGTCGTAGTCGTCGTCGTACTCGGCGCCGTCCCTCCGCTCAGATCCAGGCCTCCACCCAGACCTCCGATCAAATCCAGACCTAACCACACACGCGCCACTCGCGACTTTGCGGGTTAAACACACACACACACACACACACACACACACACAATAGAAAATGAACTGATTAAAAGTAGTATTTCACATTTAAATGTAATACACACACACACACAATAGAAAATGAACTGATTAAAAGTAGTATTTCACATTTAAATGTAATATTACTATAGTATTACTCATGATCTTGCCCGGCATAATGACGTTGTGATTGCTAGAAAATCAACTGATTAAAACCAGTATTACTATAGTATTACTCATTTAAATGTAGTATTACTATAGTATTACTCACAATCTTTTGACCGGCGAAATGACCGACGTAGTAACCTTGAACTGATAACATTACTCATGGTCATGACCGGCGTAGTAACCTTGAAGGCGTAGTAACCTTGAACTGATAACAGATTAGTCATGAAGGCGTAGTAACCTTGAACTGATAACAGATTAGTCATGAAGGCGTAGTAACCTTGAACTGATAACAGATTAGTCATGAAGGCGTAGTAACCTTGAACTGATAACAGATTAGTCACAGTTTCGAGGGCTTATTTTTTTTTTTATGAGTCACAATTTTGAGCAGAAAATGTGCCCCGGAAGCCCCATGATTTTTGCGCTGAATCACAATTTTAAGCAGAAAAACTGTCCTGGAACTCCCATATCCTACCTACTCTCACGGCCAACGGAGCACCCCTGCACCGGCCCTCTCGGCCAGCGGAGCACCCTCTCCGGTCCTCTCGGCCAGCGGAGCACCCCTGCACAGGCCCACACGGCCAGCGGAGCACCCCTGCACCGGCCCTCAAGGCCAGCGGAGCGCCTTTGCAGGCCACCGCCTGGCCTACGAAGCGCCTTTAGGCGCCAACTTTAACTCTCTGCCAGCGTCAGCAATTTGTTTTTGTGAAATCATTGATCTTCTCTAATCGTCAATTAAAAGTGTTGTGAAAACCAAAAAAATGATTTAAATCAAATCATTCAAGTAATATATAAAACAAAACAAACAAAAGTTCAAATTGTAAATTATAAAAATGTTTGAAGAAGTGTAGCGCTTTCGCACGAAACAAATTAAAATTTACAAAATTCGAAAACATAGTTAAAATTTGAATAAATAATAAATAAATAGAAAATGAAGTGCAGTTTCATTAAAAAAACAAATAAGTTAAAAATGTGAAAGGTGCACTACGAAACAAGAAAATTAAAATTACATCTAGCGCTTATTGTTGAATACTAATAAACAATTACAACAAACAAAATAAAAGTGAAGATCAATTAATTCGGATTTAAAAGCGAAGCGCCAACACATATTAAAAATCAAAATTAATAAATGCAAACGCAATTATGAAAAATTAAAACAAATTGTAAAAGTGCGATTAGGAAAAATAATGAAATTGTAAAAAAAAATAGTAAAACAAGAGTGTTAGAAAATTGTGAAGAATAGAATGAAAAGAAATGAAGAGTTATTCAAAAGCAAATTGAAAATTAAAAACAATATAAAAGTCATGTGTAGAAAAGAACATGAATTATAAGTAAAATTTTGTTTAAATTAATTAATAATTTGTTGTACTAAAGACTGATAGTGTTTAATTCAATATGTGCTTATTGTGCAAAATTTATTTATTTTTTTTTTAAACACCTCGTCGTTTAGCCCGTTCCAGCACTTCGCCGGAGATCGATCACCGCCGCAGGAGTTCTGGGGGTAAGTTCGTTAAAGAAAACTAAAAAATGTACGTCTTGTACAAATATTTTAATTCTTGCACATTACGCACACAAAAAAAAATCATGCAACAAAAATGAGTTTATAGAAAAGATAAATAAGAATAATAAAATTGATAACAGTTGCAAAAAAGAAAATTAATTCTTAATAAATAGAAATAAAAATGAAATGAAACGCAGTCGATGAAAACAAAACAAATTTAAAATAAACAAATTATACGTATTATTAAACCAACAAATATTAAACAATTAGGAAAAAAACAAATACGGCACAAAAATGAAACATTCTCAAATACAATTTAAAAAATTATTAGATTAAAATATTATATTTTTTTGTTATATTATATAATTTTTAAAATTTACTTTATACTCGTTTATAATGTATTATTTCTTATATATTTATACCTTTAATTAAAACAAATTTGAACATGGAATAATTTTTCTTTTGATTAGCCGAACCTGACCTTAGGCTCCACCGTCGTAGGGCCCAAAAGGGATCACCAGAGCCATGCTCTGACGCTTGTGATCATAGGATGTCCCCACCCATCCTGTTGATACGAGCGCATTGCTAAGTGAGAGGCACACCTCCGCTCCGCCGACCGAAAAGCACTCAAAGCTTTTTCGCTCACTAGCAATGCGCTCAGTGCGTAAGAATGCACTCAAGCTCCAGTGCTCTCAGCTTCTCTCCCACAACTCACCACCGCTGAGCCGCGCTCAGCTAGATCAACGAAATGCCGTCGGCATTTCTCTGACGTTTAGTTTCAAACCACGTCTCTTTTCGATCGGTATAATTACCCATTTCTGTGCGCCACAAAACCCGCCAAGTTTCAATAAATCTACAATATATATATAGTGAAAAAACGCGAGTGTTTTTATTTCGGGAAGCAAAAACATTTCTGGAACTTTTCAGCGCCCCCACGAGAACATTTGGTCCTTCGAGCCGGAGCTTCAATCAATTTCAACGGTATTCCAGCCAGTGCTGCCAGAATTTCATGAGATGAAATAGCTAAATTGATAGAAAAAATATGCTAGAAATAGCTAAAAAAAAATATGAAACTGCTAAAAAAAATTGCTAATTTTTGTGTGTTACTTTTAAATGGTTTTATTAAAATAAAACAGAAATACGGTCTATATCGATGGTGTCCTCAACCGAATCTTTATATTTATCTGATTCAGATATCATTTTTAAATATTTTGTTGGCAATGTGTAGTTATAACAACACATTCCACTTCTTTTGAGTCCATATCTGAAAATGAACATTCATTTTATTAGTGTAAATCTTAGAATTGTAATTATTAATGTAGCCTACCTTATGGCTAAAATAGCATTTAGAGTTTTCAAATGCCTTCCATTCCTCACTTTAGTTTTAACAAGTTGCACTTGGCTAAATACTACTTGATGTCATGCAGCTTCGCGCCAAAACTGCATTTGCAGTAGCAGCAATATGCCTTCGTTGTATCTGTCACATTTTAGTGTATCCAATCCTTAAACTCTTCATTCTGCAACCATGCGTCGTGAAAATGTTGTTTATAGATAACATTATCTACGACATTATCACGACATTATCTAACTTATCTTTTAAATATTTCCACCAGTATTTCGCTTAACAGATTCTTCACCGTTTAAAAATTTCACAATTTGTATCTAGCTCATGAGTGAACGAACTAAGTTCGCACATGAACGAAATCGATAATGCAAATTTTTGAGTGAACCTCAAAATACATCCTATCGATATCGCACATGAGCTATAAAAAAGTATCGATAATGCAAATTTTTTGAGTGAACCACAAAATACATCTTATCGATAGAAGCGCTATCGGTATTATATAAAAAGTGCCAAAAGTAGCCGAATCTAAAAAAAGCTAAAATTCTAGCTAATAGCATTTCACAAAATCTTATAGCTTTTGCAGTTTCAAAATAGCCAGATCTAGCAATAAAATAGCTAATATGGCAACACTGATTCCAGCATACATCCGCAGATAAGTACCACTAGTTTTTGCTTCTTTCCTATTCCTTCTACCACGGTCGTCCGCCCTCCAATTCCGCCATATTGCGCAAAAGTTTTTCCAATAGCTTTTGCCAATTGCCTTCTTTTTTTTTGCCTAAGTACATATATAATAAATAATTATATCTGTTTTTTCCGCCAATCGCGTACGTATGTATGCATGTGTGTTTTTTCCTTTTTTTGCGAGTGCAAGTGCAGTGACAAGTGTAAATTATCCAGAGAGAAACATTTTTTAAAGTGCGAAGATTATATATTGTATACTCCATACATATATATAATCATACGAATTAATTAATTTAAATCAAGTTGTGTACCAGAATTTCGTTTTGCTTAATTCTTGTCCGTTATTTCTTGTACGTTTGTATGTCGCGGTAATTGCCGACATACATACATACACACATATTTCGGTGCACTCTCTTTTGTCCGCAAGCGCACCAGCTTGCAGCCGCGCTTGCGCTCGCGTTCTCTCAACACACACACACGCACTCTTGTGCATTCGCTGTTGTCCGCATCGGCTTGCAGCCGTACTTGCTCTCGCTCTCTTTTTGTTACATACAAACATACGTGCACTTCGCTTGCTTAGACGTTGGCAGCGCAGTGCAAGCATACATACATACATACGTACATACTGATGTGCATGCTTAACCGCGTGTATAAGTACTTCTGCGAGTGAAGTAACAGATTGGCAGGGCAGCGGTAGTCGCACTCGACATACCCTACCCTTTTTTAATTTTTTTTTGCCAAGTGATATATTTAGTGTGTGTATTTGAGAGCAACTCCCAGCTCAAGTGTCGGTGTATAGGCTTACTCCAGCCGGTGTCCCACACACATAGACATACACACACACATATACACACCTACATATAAATACACTTTTCCTTCCACCACATATCCATATATAAATAATTTTTTGTTTTTCTGTGACAATTTATTTATTATTTTTCCATCCAGCGCTTTTTAACCACTTTTGTGTTTTTCCAGCATATTGTATTTTTGTGGTATTTTTCCGTGCTTTTTTTGTTCTTGTTTTCGACAATCATATGCTTGATTGTCGCGGGGAATTTCCCCGCCCCCTTTGCGTTCGTTGCCTGTGTCCGCAGTCCGTACCCATTTGGGTACAAAATACCTCAGCACTACCTGTGGTATTTTTTTTAGTATTTTCTTTGGTATTTTTTTTACTAGTTGCTACGTGCCTTCCGTTTCGGTTCCACCTTCTGGGCCGTTTCCGGATAAAAAAAACAAGTTCCATTTGGTATTTTTTTTTTGGTATATTTTTCTGTGATTTTCTGGTGTTCAAACCAGCTGCTTCCTATCTTCCGTGCGTAGCATGTCAACGGGCAAACCCGATAAGACTAAAGCTAGACTGTCCGTGCCTTCTACTAGCGCCGCTAGAGTTTCGAGTAACCCCCCTTTGCCTAGATCCAAGAGGGAATCGGCTCTTCGTGCATCCAGCACATCGCCAGTTCACACCAAAAGGGAGGTCCCCGCACGGTCAGCTAGTGTTTCGCCCACTTCCGGTACCAAGCCTCTGATCCTCGTCACGAAACCTCCGTCTGTTCCTAAGACCAAGGTTGCTTCCGTCCCAATTCCTCGGCCAATTGTTACTCGTTCACAAAGCAAAATGGCACACAATGTAGTAGATTCGGCATTGAATAAGTTCATCGCCGCGACCGTATAAGTCACGACCGTATAAGTCGCGACCGTATAAGTCACTTTGCGGCGCGACTTAACAAGCCTTCTACTGACAGCCCGTCCCTGTACACGTGCCAGGTCCGGAGGGACCAGATGCGTGCCTTGTGGGACAAGGTCGAGAAGGAGTACGAGGCTTGCTCCTGCGTCATGTCGGATGAAATGACGATAGACGAGTTGCCTACCATTCAGGCAAAATATGATTACTGCTATATTCTCTATGAGCAGTGGTCCGCTCAGCTAAGTGAGCAAATAGCTGATACCTCCCAGGCACTCACTCCCCGTACACCCGTACAAACGCAAGCCGTGCCGTTCATGTCCACAGGGTGTCGCCTACCTCCGTGCGACACCGAAGTTTTCGGAGGCGATTACACTCGCTGACCCACCTTCCGAGACTTATTCACGGCTATTTACATCCGAAATCCAAGACTGTCTGAAGTTGAGAAACTTTTCCATCTCAACTCCAAGACCAGCGGTGAAGCCCATGCCATTGTGTCAAAGTCTCCTTTGACCAATGAGGGGTTTCAGTCGGCGTGGTCCAGCTTGACTGAGCGTTTCGAGAACAAACGGTTGCTCGTGAACAGTCAGCTGCGAATCCTTTTCAATTTGCCCGCTATTGGGCAAGAGTCGGGTGCAGCAATTCAGGAGTTGCAGAGCACCATCCAAGGGTGCTTGACGGCCTTAGAGCACTCAAGGATCAACACGGAGAATTGGGATTGCATCCTGGTTTTCCTGTGTTCTTCGAGGCTCCCCAAATTGACCCTTTCTCTTTGGGAACAGTCCATACAGAATAAGAGCGACATTCCAACGTGGGCTGACATGAACGCTTTCCTTCTAGAGCGGTATCGCACCCTAGAAGCGATAGCGGAAGTGTCAGCCAGCACGAGTGCTCCGACGGTTTCACGGGCCTCACGCAAGGAGGCCCCCGTCGCCAAGCAGGTCAACTCCTTTGAGAGTCGGGCGACTTCGAAAACCCAGTCCTGCAAATTGTGTTCCCGGGAGAATCATCCGATTCGCTTGTGCCCTCGTTTCCTTCAGATGGGTATCAACGATAGGGTCACTTATATAAAGCAACAGAAGCTGTGTTTAAATTATTTCGCACGAGGCCATATCCTGGCCGAGTGCACAAGTGCGCACAGCTGCTTTACTTGCAAGGGTCGTCATCATACACTCTTGCATCGAGTGAGCCCGGCGCCGACAGTCACAACCCCCATTCCATCTCCAATACAGTCCACTTTCACCCAGTCAGCTAACGTCCAATCTTTCATGGCAGTTAACACACAAAGTGTTCTGCTCAGTACAGCTGTCATTCACGTATGCCATCTCGGCGTCCGCTATACAGCTCGGGCTCTGATCGATTCCGGATCGGAAGCCACCTTCCTCTCAGAAAGGTTGTTCAAGCGCTTGAGGATGCCGTATACATCCGTGCAAGCCCGCGTCTCTGGGCTGACTCAAGCTGTGGCAGCCCAGCCTCGAAAGTTTTGCCAATTCTTAATTGGCTCCCCAGTCAGACCCGATATGCAGATCGAGGCGTCGGCGTACGTCCTCCCCCAGTTAGCGGGGAATCTGCCCTCATGTTCGGTCCCACAAACACTTCTTGAAAATCTGCCAAGCATCCAGCTGGCAGACCCCAAATTCTTTGAGAGTTCGCAGATTGATGTGCTACTAGGCGCTGATATCCTCCCGTCCATTCTGCTCGGCGGCTCTCACCCTAACATTTGTGGGACCCTCCTCGGTCAAGAGACCATTTTCGGTTGGATCCTGACTGGCCCTGTGTCGGGATCCATTTCAAAGTCCATTTCGTCCTTTTCGGCTCGACTGTCCGTCGAGCGAACTCCGCCATTGGAGGAACTCCTCTCCAAATTTTGGGAGGTGGAGGACCTGCCGGCTAGCCCAGCAAAAGAATCTGACCTTTTTTGTGAGGCTAACTTCAACGCCACGACCGTGCGAACCTCAACGGGTCGCTACATGGTCACGCTCCCATTCCGCGATCCTGGTCACGTTGACCTGGGTCACTCGAGGGCTACCGCTCTCGCTCAGTTCCTGAGAAACGAGAGCCGTTTAAAGAGGAACGACTCTCTGAAGGAACAATATGACTCCGTTATTCGAGAGTATCTGGATTTGGGTCACATGACTCAAGTCCCCATCCAGTTCCGGCAACTACTATTTGCCGCATCACGCTGTTCTCAAGCCCGACAGCACCACCACAAAGCTTCGCGTTGTATTCAACGCCTCCAGCCCGACTTCAAACGGGAAGAGTCTGAACGACATCCTCCACACTGGGCCAATCCTTCAATCCGACCTGACCATTCAAATCCTGAAATGCAGGTTTTTCCAATTAGTCTTCAACGCTGACATCACCAAGATGTATCGACAAATCCTTGTGGATCCCAAGCACACCCGGTTTCAAAGGTTGCTCTTCCGTACTCCGGACGAGAAGTTATGCGACTTTGAGCTCAACACAGTCACCTTTGGAGTGAACTGTGCTCCGTACCTGGCTATCCGCGTTCTGCATCAACTTGCGAGTGATGTTCGCGACCGGTACCCTCGCTAATGACATCATCGCCAATTATATGTACGTTGATGACGTCCTAGCAGGAGCTCACACTAAGCAGGCTGCGGTGTCTGCTATAGATGAGCTTCGAACAGCGCTCGAGAGTGCTGGGTTCCCTTTGCGTAAGTGGACCTCGAACTCGAAAGACGTGCTGAGAAGAATCCCTACGGATCACTTGCTCTGTGCAGACTTCCTCGAGATCGACGAAGCTAGTGTCGCAAAGACGCTAGGTATTCGTTGGCGGGCCACGTCCGACGAGTTCTTTTTCGTCACCGCCGAGATGGTGTCCAAACCATCTTTCAGCAAGAGAGAAGTGCTGTCGCAGATCGCCAAGTTGTTCGATCCTGCAGGTTGGCATGCTCCCGTGGTCATTTGGGCCAAGATTTTATGCAAGAAATCTGGAAGCAAGAAATCGGCTGGGACGACTCCTTACCGGCGGATCTCACAGAGCAGTGGACCAGTTTTCTGCAAAACTATTCGTCCTTGTAGGACATCCGCATTCCTAGATGGACCAACTACACTCCCGGCGCAAAAATCCAATTCCACGGTTTTTGCGACGCCTCTCAGAGCGCGTACGGAGCCGCTCTTTATGCACGTGTGGAAACAGCTGGACAAGTGTCCGTGAGCCTCCTAGCAGCGAAGACTAGAGTTGCACCTATCAAGACGGTCTCTCTACCTCGTCTTGAGCTGTGCGGAGCTCTCCTGTTGGCAGAATTATCCGCCGCCCTCCTACCACATTTTCCCACCCCGACGCTGAGACGTACCTGTGGACAGATTCCACTATAGTTCTGGCATGGTTGGATAAGCAGCCATGCAAGTGGACCACTTTCGTGGCGAACCGAGTGGCCAAGATTCACTCGGTGAATGGCACTTGGCAACATGTTCGTTCCGAACACAACCCAGCCGATCTGGCAAGCCGCGGTGTCTCGCCGCAAGAGCTATTGGCCAGTCGCCTTTGGTGGCAGGGGCCTGAATGGCTGACGCACTCACCAGCGCAGTGGCCTTCACCAGTCATTGGGCCCGATACTGAATTGGAGTGTCGAGCGGTGAAGGTCCATGCAGCGCAAGTTCTATGTGAGGACTTCCTCGACCGTTTCTCCAGGTTCGATCGAGCGCTCCGAGTGTTTGCGTATGTGCGAAGGTTTGCCCAGCGTTGCCGCCATCCCAAGGTCTCGTTTCCAGAGACGCTCAGCTCTCAAGAGCTTGCAGAAGCTCAAGAGAGGCTGATTGTGCAGGCTCAGAACCGGGTATACGCGAAAGAGTGTGCTTCCCTCCGATCCCATAATCGTTTAATCGGGTCAAGCGATATCCTAAGCTTGAATCCGTTCCTTGACAAGCAAGGTGTCCTGCGTTCCTGTGGACGCGTAAGAGCGGACGGGGCTGCAAGATTACGAAGGGTTACGTATGTGTCTTCGTGTGCTTCAGCACGAAGGCAATCCATCTTGAGGCGCCTACGGATCTGAGAGCGGAAAAGTTCTTGGAAGCTTTTTCCCGATTCGTGGCACGGCGCGGGTGCCCTCTTCACATGTACTCTGACAACGGGAAAACGTTCGTCGGAGCACCCGCAACCTGATTCTCACCACTCACAGCCATCAAGGTCTTGCATGGCATTTCAACCCACCTGGTGCACCTCACATGGGGGTCTATGAGAAGCAGGCGTCAAGAGTTTCAAGACGCATTTCTACAAGACGGTTTCCTCCGTTAAACATACGTTCGAGGAACTTTCCACCCTCCTGTCCAAAATTGAAGCGTGCCGCAATTCGCGGCCTTTGTCTCCTAAGTATGTCAGAGGATGTGAGCGACTTGGCGGCACTTACTCCCGGTCATTTCCTGATCGGGGGTCCGCTACTCTCCATGGCGGAGCCAGAGTCCAGAGAGGATGTGGAGTCCATCCGCAACCGCTGGCAACGGCTCAAGGCTCTCCATCAGCATTTCTGTGTGCGATGGAAGAACGAATATTTGAAGGAATTGCATAAGCGGAATAAGTGGCAGTCACCTTCACGCGATCTCCAAATCGGTGACATGGTGGTCATCAGAGAAGAGAATATACCACCACAAGAATGGCGCCTCGGGCGTGTGCTGACCGCTTGCCCAGGTGCTGATGAAAGGGTCCGTGTGGTAGACATCCAGACGTGTCGTGTTTTCCGCCGACCAGTTGCAAAGCTGGTCCTCCTTCCTGCGGGACGCACGCTCTGAGTCACCCATTCTTCTCTCTACTGCCATCCACTATCCTGTGGTTTTCTCTTCCGGCTTAGGCAATTCATCCCGCGCCATGTTCTTCATTTAATCTATTGTTTTTGTTCTTTTCTCTTCCTTTTGTTTTTCGTTTTTGGTTTCATCCCGTTACAGTTTACCATGGCGTCCTCCAGAAGATCATCCTGCTCCCTCTCCGACGAAGTGTGCTTGCGAGGGCTCTTCTCGCCAGCGCACAAACTCGTTCCGCTGTAGGGTGTGCCGCGGTGTCCACGCGCTGCGCAAATGTCCACGGTTTGCCCAGCTGACGCCAGAGAAGCGGCTCCGGGCAGTACTTGTCAATAAGTACTGTCCCAACTGCTTGGCTCATCAGCACTCCGGGGGCACTTGCCGCAGCGGTGGACGGTGCAGGCATTGTGGTGAGGACCACCACTCCATGCTGCACGTGCGGGATCGTAATACCAAGCAGCGGTTGGCGCGACAACCGAGGGGCCGACGCGACCACCCGGCACCCACCAGAGGAGGACCATCGTCATCCCGGATGAACCGGCCCACTTCCCCACACACCAGGCCCGTGCCTAGCCCCGCCATGTCATTGACGGCACTACTCCAGTGCAAGGGAGTGAATATTCTCCCCACCGCGGCGGTCTGGCTAGACACGGGGAAGACGGCCTTCGAGGCGCGAGTGCTCATGGATCCGTGCTGTCCTGTAAGCCACATCAGCGAGTCGATGGCAGTGGCCATGGGCCTCTCCATCACTCGCGTGGGCGCAGAAGGAGTGTGCACGGCAACGTTGCGCTCCAAGACGTCACCCATGAGCCGGGAGGTCGTCTTCAAAACAGATCCGCAGCTCCATACAACGACGCCCACCAGGACTGTCACACCAGCCGGGCCCAGTGTTTTCAGCAACCTCGTGTTGGCTGACAAGGACTGGTTCCGCTCGGCATCGGTCTCGGCAGTCTTGGGGGCTGATGTGTACCCTGACGTCGTGCTACCGGGTATCCTCCCGGGCCAAGGCGGACTGCCTATGGCACAGAATTCCACGCTGGGCTGGATTCTGTCAGGCACCTGCTACTAGCAGTTTCCGTTGCAATCCCAATATTGCAAGGGGGGGAGAATGTTGATGCGAGCGCATTGCTAAGTGAGAGGCACACCTCCGCTCCGCCGACCGAAAAGCACTCAAAGCTTTTTCGCTCACTAGCAATGCGCTCAGTGCGTAAGAATGCACTCAAGCTCCAGTGCTCTCAGCTTCTCTCCCACAACTCACCACCGCCGTCGGCATTTCTCTGACGTTTAGTTTCAAACCACGTCTCTTTTCGATCGGTATAATTACCCATTTCTGTGCGCCACAAAAACCCGCCAAGTTTCAATAAATCTACAATATATATATAGAGAAAAAAACGCGAGTGTTTTTTATTTCGGGAAGCAAAGACATTTCTGGAACTTTTCAGCGCCCCCACGAGAACACATCCTATGTTCCTATCCTTGTTACGCAACACCAGTGACAAGTTGATATCTTAAATCTCGTACTCTATCTTCTTCTCTCTCTCTCTCCCTCTCCCTCTCCCTCTCGTTTTTTTTTTTCACTCTCTGCAGAGGCAAACGATAGCAACTTTAGTTTTCTTTTATTTCTCTTCCGGTTAGTGTTCTAGCTTTTCTCAATTCTAATCTTCTTAATAATAGTGCGCAGCGAAAAGGATAGATTTGTGGAAGCAAGACCACCACCTCCAAAGCCGACGAGCTAGAGCCGGATACTAAAGCGTGCCCCGCACCCACAGATCGTCCGTCCGTCCTTGCGGCGTATATCGTTGCACGTTACAGTGGTCTCAACGCTCTTTAGAATAGTAACTCTCCTCTTTTGGTGTTGTAGTTGGCTATCGTTCTATCTTGCGTCTCGCTCGACCTGTGCATACTCTCTGTGTTTTGTGCTCTTCGTAAGTACAGATCATATTAGTTTGCAATTAATTTATCTATTATGATTTATTTATTTTTTTTAATTTTTTAATTGGTTCAATAATCTTTGTTTTAGCAATATGTTAGGCTACTATAACAAGAAATGCCGGGTGCCAGTTGGTGCCAAAATGGGTTTTTTTTGTTGCTGGTTATGCGAAAACGTTGCACATGAAAAATGTGCTGGCTTTAACGGCCGTATTGTGGATTTGATTTCGGCCAAGTCAGGATTGAGATGGACTTGTGAACACTGTACGGACTCTGAACGCGATATTGCTGGGTTTATACGGCAGACGCGAACTGGTTTTAAAGATATATTGGCGGGTTTTAACAAACTCTCCGACAGCTTTTCCGCCTTGGATTCTGGGTTTAAGAGTATGAAGCTCTTGACCGAGTCTCCGAAGCGTAAAAAGGCCAATAAGCGTCTGTCGATTACCCCAATCGAGCTTTTTGTCTCAGTTGATGTTACAAGTTTATCTGTATCACCTGCTGGGGAATTAATGTCATTTAGTTCTCCGTCCCTCAACCTTCGGTAGCTCTAGATGTTCCACATCATAACATTACGTCATTAAGATTGGAGTCTCCTGCTCTGACTTCGATTTTGTTGTCGACTGAGATGGAGACGGTTGAAGAAATTCAACCATCACCATCCTCTGTTGAGATCGTTAGTGCTGTAACGATAGAAGAATCGCCTCCAGCTCCTCAGTTGTCCGCAACACATTAGTTGCAGTGCCGCCTCTTAAGCCGATTTTCGTTTCAAGGCTTTCCCCTGATACGACTCCTGATGATGTTCGGGCTTATATTAAGTCCAAATCTCAAGCCAGGGTTAAAGTGGATAAATTTAATTTCTCGTACGAACGGGAGATTTCATCTTTTAAAATAAGTGTTCCCGCTGAACAATTTAACATGATGTGCAGTAAAGAGTTTTGGCCGGAACACCTATTAATTAAAGAATTTGTTGCTAAAAAGAAAAATCGGCCTCCGGTTTCTCTTCCTAGTAGTGGCAAGAACTCTATTTCAAAGCCTTCCTCTATGTCTGTCAGTTCAAAAAACTAACATCCTCTTTACTTCTTGGCTATCAGAATGTAAGAGGTATTTGTAGTAAACTTACTGACTTATATTTAAATAGTGTATCTTTCCCTTTCAATGTCATTGCCTTTACTGAAACATGGTTAAAAATGACTTCCTTGATACGGAAGTAGTAGTAGTAGATTTTCCGTGTATAGATGTGACCGCAAGGTACGTCGCGGTGGTGGGGTTTTAATTGCAGTAGATGCTCAATTAAATTCTGAATTGATTGATCACACTTCTGATATTGAGCTAGTGGCTGTTAGAATATCCTTTGGTAGTTTAAACATTTTTTTCTTGCTCATATATCCCCTGCTTCAGATGATGCTTTATATTATATTAAGCTCATTTTCTATTATTAATAACATTTCTAATATGCTTTCTGATCGTGATCACTTTATAGTCCTTGGTGATTTTAATATTGCTGGGGTGTCATGGCATTCCGCCAAGAATCTAAATGGACTTTCCCCCTCTGTATCCCATGTTTTTATTGATAGTCTCTTCGGGGTATCATTGTCTCAGATTAATGGTATTCCAAATTGCTTAAACAGGTCTCTAGACCTTATTTTTGTTTTAGACCCAGATTCATGTTCTCTATCGAGAATATCTTCTATATCTTCCCTGAAGACCCTTACCATTCCACTTTGGAAATTATATTGGAGCTCCCATTTATTGCATCAGAGTCGAGTGTACGTTGTGGTGAGCTTTCTCGTTGTATTCGGAAAACCGATTTTGAGAAACTTGCTCTGCTTATATCTCAAAGTGACTGGTCCCAACTTTCTTTGTCTACGAACTTGGATATAGCGGTTGAATTTTTTTATTCTACTTTGAACTCGCTATTTGATGCTTGTGTTCCATCAAGTATTCCACATTTGTCTAATAAACCCTTATGGTTTACTAAGAAATTATCGAATTTAAAAAATCGTAAGTCGAGACTTTACAAAAAATTCAGGGGAACTGGCTCTTCTTTTGATTTTCTCCGCTATTCTGTTGCACAAGCTGCTTTTCGCACTCATAACAATGAGTGTTATAATAATTATTTGAGGAGGTGCAGAATAAGATTTCAGCGTGATCCAAAACAATTTTATGACTTCGTTAACTCTAAGCGTAGATCCGCGTCATCGCCAGCATTTATGTCTTTGGAGAATATGACAGTATCTAATGATCCTGGTATTGCCGATTTATTTGCTGACTTTTTCCAAACGACATATTCTGTCCCAAGCTCTCAAAATTCTTTTTCTTATCCTTATCAGTTAAATTGATCTAATTGTATTTTTGGTTCTTTAATTACTGAAAGCTCTATTTTAATGGAACTATTGGCTATAAAACTTGTTTTTTCGTCCGGATGGCGTACCTAGTTGTGTGCTAAGGTATTGTGCTGGTAGTATCTGTAAAGCGCTTTTTAAATTGTTTGAATTATCCGTTAACCCATGTTGTTTTCTTAAAATCTGGAAAAAATCATACATTATACCTATCCTAAAAAAGGGAGCAAATCTAAAGTTCAAAATTATCGTGGTATATCGAAATTGTCTGCGATTCCGAAAGCATTTGAAAAAATTATAACTTCTCAACTGCAACATCTGTGTAAATCTATAATTTCACCTTACTAACATGGGTTTGTGAAGTATAGATCCACTTCTACTAACTTATTGGAGTTCTCTTCTATTGTAATTAAAGGATTCGAGAATAAAATGCAAACGGATGTCATTTACACCGATTTTAGTAAGGCTTTTGACTCTGTTAATCATCACCTCTTACTGTATAAGCTTAATGTTTTAGGGTTTCCTCATAGCCTAATTGAGTGGATATCCTCATACTCCAACAGAATTCAGAATGTTTATTATAATGGTTTTGTATCTAAATGTGTCCAAGTCACTTCTGGTGTGCCTCAGGGCAGTCATTTGGGTCCTCTATTGTTCACTTTGTTCATAAATGATCTTCCTTCTGTTATTGAGCATTCCCGTGTACTTATGTACGCCGATGACGTTAAGCGTTGCCTGACATTTAATGATAGTCTTGCGAGCTCACTGCTACAATGTGACCTTAATCGTCTAGAATCTTGGTGCAGAATAAATATGTTACATCTGAACTGCAATAAGTGTAAGTTTATGACCTTTTGTAGGGTTCTTCCCAGTTAAATAACTATTTGTTATATGATACTCCTCTTGAGCGAATTGAAGGTCTGAATGACTTAGGGGTTCTGCTTGATGCAAAACTAAAATTCGATAAACATATTCTGTCTGCTGTAAATAGGTCCATGGGTGTTCTGGGATTTATAAAACGCTGGTCGTAAGAGTTCAATGATCCCTACATCACTAAGACTTTGTACGTCTCACTGGTTCGTCCTACCCTTGAGTACGGATCTCTTGTCTGGAATCCCCAGTATAGGATTGAATCGGTGCAGAAACAATTCTTATTATTTGCTCTTCGTAGTTTAAATTGGAATCCTAATATTAGATTACCACCGTATCGCAGTATACATTTATTACTAAACCTTCCTTCTCTTTCTGACCGTAGAACTATGCAAGGTGCTGTTTTCATACAGAGACTAATTAATGGTGCAATAGACTCTTTGGAGCTGTTGAGTCAAATTAGTTTTGCAGTTCCTGTCAGGATCACTAGGAATTTTCTTCCTCTTCTCATTTCACGTAGATCTACTAACTTTGCTTGCCATAATCCCTTCCGTATTCTGTGTGTGAACTTTAATAATCTCAAAACGTAGTTTGCTATAGTAAATCTATTCCTTTGCTTAAAACTTTATTATTAGCTTATTTATCGAATATTTAATTGTTATTTATCTTATTATACATATAACATATTTTTAATCTAATTTAATTAGCTGTCCAGCGTCTTTTAATATTTATTCGCAGTTTTCGTGTAATGCATGCTGTTCACAAATTTATTTTGTTTTGTCCGCGCGCCAACAAGCCCGTGCTTGGTATCGCTGGGCCACTTGATAGTACTGCCGTTAGTACGTCAACGTCCAAATAAAATAATAATAATATTGTTAGTTTATGTTGTCTAGTTCAAATGTGCATTTCTAAGTGAGTGTCAATAAGTGTTGTAAGTGTATTATGATGTAGCGAGAAATTTAATGTAATCGCCTTTCTTGACCCCGTCTAATACAATTACATCCTAGTTAAGGTACAAAGTACCAATCGCAATCAGTTAAGAATGCATGTCAGGCAATATAAATAAGCAGATTATAATGGTAAATTTATATTTAGTTATGAAATTTCATGGCTGGCAAACATCCTCTACTGAACCCTCCTTGAGGGTGCCGTCATCGGGTAGCAGATCTCTACTATGCGCCGAAGTTTCAGGTACTACCGATCCTAGCTGACGGCTCTGCTCCTTGTCTTTCGGGTACCCGTCTGCCTGGGGACAAGTAGCAGAATCCATGGTACGAGGTGTCTGGCGGTAAGACTGAAAGCGCTATGGGGCTCCCATGAACAAAATTAGCCAATATGTTTCGGAATGGAGCACATACAAAATTCAACCCGAGCTGGGATGTCAGCTCAAACGTCGGTGGAACGCGGTGGAAGAAAACATCTCTGCGTGTCGCCAGCGGTCACAACTCTGATGCGGTAGGAGCAGGTCAAATCAGTTGTGACAATACTGCTACTAACAAAAACTCGAGGTTGATGCGCGCGCTGTGGTGCTGTGGTTTTAGCCGACTCGGACCAAAAGAGCGCTGCGTCAATCTCTACGGTGGAGAAGGAATGTCTTCTTCTTCAGTCACCTCGGCCTATCGCCAGCACCTCTAAGGTTGCGCAGCGGGGCACGGGGGCTGAAGGAGAAGGCAAAAAAGAAGGCGGCGACCCGCATTCACGCAAGGCTCAGTGGCATAGCTAACTTGTCTGTCAAGGATAAGGAGAGGTTTCCCAGGGCTAACACTTGAATGCGTGAAAACCAAATTAGCCCCCTCCCAAAAGACAATAAGGTGCAAAACGGTTTTACCGGCCCTGCCAACAAGAAGGTGGAGTCCACGGCAAGCAAGCGCCAACAAGGGACCCCAGTGAGCAAGAGGCTACGGGCACCTGGCTCAACGGAACAAAGACAGAGAGTAACGGTTGCTGAAACCGCCAGCGGCATCTCGCCGTTGCTCTACCTTCGAAGGCATTGGCTGGATGAATGGTGTCAAGTTACTGACATGCAAGGACGACCCATCATCACATCACTCGAAATTTGCCGACGCAAACAGTATCACTGTGTGTGTATTATTTGTGCAGTTTTAGTTTATTCTTTCGTTTATTATTTTTTTAACATTCTTGTTTTTGTATATTTCACAAATTAATAGTAAATTTTCGTTAATGTAAGTTGATAAATGGAAACGATCCCGGTGCCTTAACAGCGATTGTTGTACACATGTACGGTCGTTAATCACACAACTTACATTTATTTCTGTAAACCACTGTGTACGGATAGTCCCGGTGTTGTCGGCGATGTGCACTTTGGCGTAAAGTTGGTATTAAAGAGCACGTGGTTATAATTACTTGCTTCTTGCTCAGTCTTGGTCACAAATCCAATGTTTGACGTCTATCTGCTTACTGTCATTCTCTTGTGTGAAACAAAACGGTTCCTGTCAAAACCACAAAAACAGTGTTGCCATGCTAGCTTCAATCTGGTGTCTCCCAAAATCTGGCAACACTGACTCGACGACAGCGACGTCAGACGTCGTTTCATTACGGTTGTTCTCACAACTACAAAACCACAACGACCACTAAACAGGGTAGTGGTGTTGTAAACAATATAATAGACTCTCTACCTTTTGAGGCTTACATACCTTGATACAATTACTGCGGACCTGGGACAAAGTTAGAGAAACGATTAGCACGTGGTGACCGTGGAATCAATGCTTTAGATGAAACGTGTAGAGAGCATGATATTGCATATTCAACGTCGTGAGTGAACGTCATAAAGCTGACTCAGTTTTAATTGAAAAGGCTTGGAATCGTGTAAAAGCGTTAGACAGTAGTACTGGAGAGAGCAACAGCATACTTTGTAACAAACATGCTGAAGACGATGAAAAAATTTGGAATGGGATCAAGTCAGGAGAGAAAGAAAAGAGTGAAAACCGTCTTGTATTTACAACCATACAGAAATGGATGTGGTATATCATTTGCTAGAAATAATCAAAGACAAAAACGCGTTCAAAAAAACTAATAGGTAAGCTACCCAAAAGAGCATTATCAAACTTTGATGAAGTTTGCCTTTAGAAAGATTCCTCATTTTCGAGGTGTTTATATGAAGGATCAATTACCCAAATTTCCACATCATTTCGAGTGTGGAATAATAAATTTAGCAGACTCAATATCGAATGGAACGCATTGGGTAGCATATTCAAGATGATCAAATTTTTATTATTTTGATAGTTTTGGGAATTTACAACCACCATTAGAAGTAGTCAAATATTTAGGAAAAAACATTAAGTACAATTATGAACGTTTACAAAATTTTGGGACTGTAAACTGTGGACCTTTGTATTTAGAATTGAAGGGTAGGGAGACAGTTATCAGTGGGTTGGTTGTCCTTCTCTAGCACTTGAGAAGTGCTACGGGTAGCACCAGGTAGCAACAGGTAGAAAGTCAACCAATCGAAGGAAAACGTTCTTAGATAACGAAAACCTTCCAAAACAATAGTGGAAGGGGAAAGTGACAAGTATAAAATCAGCCAGCCACTCGAAGGAAAATATCATTCGGTCATCAGCACTCACCAACAACACCAGCAGTAGCAGTATCATCACCACCAGGAGCACGCACGACCAACACTGAACAGCAGGAACAGTAGCAGCACTGAATAGCACCAGCAGTACTACACATAGACACACACACATCAAATAATCAGGATGAACCCATCAAAGGAGGGTACCAAGGGAGAGGAGATTGACTTCACCGAAGTTAATCTTCCTCTTATTACTCCTCTTGCTGAGGACAACCAATTCCTCTCCGATGACATCGAGTTTCAATCAACAGCGAATTATTTAAATAGAATAAAGAAGAAGAAGCTCCCTTTCCACGCTCTACCAAGGAATAAGGAATTCAGAATCTATGGAGCGGCTAGGGTTCCTAGTAAATTTAATACTAATTCCATAAAATTAACATTGGAAATGAATTTTATTTACCTCCCGGCACGCTATGATAAAGTTAGTGATGTGCACATTAAAGAATTAAATACTGGTAATTATACTCTATCAAAACTGGATGATGGAGATATTTTATTAAATTTGAAATTGTAATTGAATAAAAAATAAGCAAAACAATAAATTCTATTAACAAAATAAATTTAAAAATTTTTTAAATGGGGAATAGGAAATTGGGGATTTTTCAGCTTTCTTTTCCAGCTTTATTACTTCAAATACTTAATTCAATTTTTTCAGCTTTCTTTTTCAGCACTTTTCACCTTTTACATTGCGTGAATAAATGTATTTGAAATTTAATTTCATTATTTTTAAATGGGGTATGGGAAATTGAAACAGGTCTGTTAACAGAAACAGGAGCGTTATAAGAACCGGATACTTGATCTGTACGACCAGGTCTGTTAAAAAGAACAGCTCCCTGATATATACAACCAGGTCTTTTTAAAAGAACAGCTACCTGATCTGTTTAACAATCAAATCAGATAGCTGATGTGTACAACTAGGTCTCTCCATCAAACCATGTTAACCCAGATGTATCTGTTTATTGTATATATATGATTATGCTTCGCAAAAAGATCACAGCACATTCATAACCACAAGACTAAAATAGTCAGAGCTCCGCTAACAGCTAAATGAGATTAAAATGTATTAAAATGAATCAATGTACTTTAACCCAATTAACCAATAGCCGAAATGCCAGATAAACATTGACTTCAGCAAATTTAACCAAAAATATCAAAATTTTGTGTTTTAAAACTAAATAATTTAATTGCATCCAATTTTGTTAACATTTTTTCTTAATCAGATTAAACACTACATAAATCCTTTTAAGAAATTTAAAACTTTTAAAGCCATTCCTTATTTGACAATCTAGAATCACTTGAGAATTGCAATATTCAAATTAATAAAATCTACTGTTTACCATTTTCATTTATGTAAACAAACCTATTTGTCATTGAAATACAAAAGAACATTGGATACTTTTGAGTTGATCATTTCAACTGCGTGAAAAATTATAGCATTATTCGCAGTAGACTTTTATTACTAAACCTTTCTTCTCTTTATGACCATAGAACTATGCAAGGTGCTGTTTTCATACAGAGACTAATTAATGGTGAAATAGACTCTTTGGAGCTGTTGAGTCAAATTAGTTTTGCAGTTCCTGTCAGGATCACTAGGAATTTTCTTCCTCTTCTCATTTCACGTAGATCTACTAACTTTGCTTGCCATAATCCCTTCCGTATTCTGTGTGTGAACTTTAATAATCTCAATAACGTAGTTTGCTATAGTAAATCTATTCCTTTGCTTAAAACCTTATTATTAGCTTATTTATCGAGTATTTAATTGTTATTTATCTTATTATACATATAACATATTTTTAATCTAATTTAATTAGCTGTCCAGCGTCTTTTAATATTTATTCGCAGTTTTCGTGTAATGCATGCTGTTCACAAATTTATTTTGTTTTGTCCGCGCGCCAACAAGCCCGTGCTTGGTATCGCTGGGCCACTTGATAGTACTGCCGTTAGTACGTCAACGTCCAAATAAAATAATAATAATATTGTTAGTTTATGTTGTCTAGTTCAAATGTGCATTTCTAAGTGAGTGTCAATAAGTGTTGTAAGTGTATTATGATGTAGCGAGAAATTTAATGTAATCGCCTTTCTTGACCCCGTCTAATACAATTACATCCTAGTTAAGGTACAAAGTACCAATCGCAATCAGTTAAGAATGCATGTCAGGCAATATAAATAAGCAGATTATAATGGTAAATTTATATTTAGTTATGAAATTTCATGGCTGGCAAACATCCTCTACTGAACCCTCCTTGAGGGTGCCGTCATCGGGTAGCAGATCTCTACTATGCGCCGAAGTTTCAGGTACTACCGATCCTAGCTGACGGCTCTGCTCCTTGTCTTTCGGGTACCCGTCTGCCTGGGGACAAGTAGCAGAATCCATGGTACGAGGTGTCTGGCGGTAAGACTGAAAGCGCTATGGGGGGCTCCCATGAACAAAATTAGCCAATATGTTTCGGAATGGAGCACATACAAAATTCAACCCGAGCTGGGATGTCAGCTCAAACGTCGGTGGAACGCGTGACTGCTACCATCGGCGGACACAGGAGAAGAAAACCTCTCTGCGTGTCGCCAGCGGTCACAACTCTGATGCGGTGGGAGTGACAATACTGCTACTAACAAAAACTCGAGGTTGATGCGCGCGGGTACTGTGGTCTTAGCCGACTCGGACCAAAAGAGCGCTGCGTCAATCTCTACGGTGGAGAAGGGATGTCTTCTTCTTCAGTCACCTCGGCCTATCGCCAGCACATCTAAGGTTGCGCAGCGGGGCACGGGGATGAAGGAGAAGGCAAAAAGAAGGCGGCGACCCTCATTCACGCAAGGCTCAGTGGCATAGCTAACGTGTCTGTCAAGGATAAGGATAAGGTTTCCCAGGGCTAACACTTGAATGCATGAAAACCAAATTAGCCCCTCCCAAAAGACAATAAGGTGCAAAACGGTTTTACCGGCCCTGCCAACAAGAAGGTGGAGTCCACGGCAAGCAAGCGCCAACAAGGGACCCCAGTGAGCAAGAGGCTGCGGGCACCTGGCTTAACGGAACAGACAAAGACAGAGAGCAACGGTTGCTGAAACCGCCAGGCGGCATCTCGCCATTGCTCTACCTTCGAAGGCATTGGCTGGATGAATGGTGTCAAGTTCCTGACATGCAAGGACGACCCATCATCACTGTGTGTGTATTATTTTTGCAGTTTTAGTTTATTCTTTCGTTTATTATTTTTTAACTTTCTTGTTTTTGTATATTTCACAAATTAATAGTAAATTTTCGTTAATGTAAGTTGATAAATGGAAACGATCCCGGTGCCTTAACAGCGATTGTTGTACACATGTACGGTCGTTTATCACATAACTTACATTTATTTCTGTAAACCACTGTGTACGGATGGTCCCGGTGTTGTCGGCGATGTGCACTTTGGCGTAAAGTTGGTATTAAAGAGCACGTGGTTATAATTACTTGCTTCTTGCTCAGTCTTGGTCACAAATCCAATGTTTGACGTCTATCTGCTTACTGTCATTCTCTTGTGTGAACCAAACGGTTCCTGTCAAAACCACAAAACAAACAGTGTTGCCATGCTAGCTTATTTTTCCTTCAATCTGGTGTCTCCCAAAATCTGGCAACACTGACTCGACGACAGCGACGCCAGACGTCGTTTCATTACGGTTGTTCTCACAACTACAAAACCACAACGACCACTAAACAGGGTAGTGGTCTTGTAAACAATATAATAGACTCTCTACCTTTTGAGGCTTATATACCTTGATACAATTACTGCGGACCTGGGACAAAGTTAGAGAAACGATTAGCACGTGGTGACCGTGGAATCAATGCTTTAGATGAAACGTGTAGAGAGCATGATATTGCATATTCAAACAGTAAAGAGTTGAGTGAACGTCATAAAGCTGACTAAGTCTCAATTGAAAAGGCTTGGAATCGTGTAAAAGCGTTAGACAGTAGTACTGAGAGAGAGCAACAGCATACTTTGTAACAAACATGCTGAGGACGATGAAAAATTTGGAATGGGATCAAATCAGGAGAGAAAGAAAAGAGTAAAACCGTCTTGTATTTACCACCATACAGAAATGTATATGGTATATCATTTGCTAGAAATAATCAAAGACAAAAATGCGTTCAAAAAACTAATAGGTAAGCTACCCAAAAAACATCAAACTTTGATATAATGAAGTTTGCCTTTAGAAAGATTCCTCATGTTCGAGGTGTTTATATGAAGGATCAATTACCCAAATTTCCACATCATTTCGAGTGTGGAATAATAAATTTAGCAGACTCAATATCGAATGGAACGCATTGTAGCATTCAATATTTAGGAAAAACATTAAGTACAATTATGAACGTTTACAAAACGTTTACAAAATGTTTAAACGTTCATAATTGTACTTAATGTTTTTCCTAAATATCTGACTACTTCTAATGGTGGTTGTAAATTCCCAAAACTATCAAAATAATAAAAATTTGATCATCTTGAGTATGCTACCCAATGCGTTCCATTCGATATTGAGTCTGCTATTGACGTGCGCTAGCTGCTTGTCAGTGAGGCAATTGCATGTTGCAAAACTTCACATGCATACACATACTGACATAGGCGAGCATGTAGATACATACACGCATACATAGAAGCGAGAGCAGAGCGCAACGAAATACACCCGTGCTCATCGCTCCGCATTTGATCTGCGACTGAACTCAACGCTGCGCGTTGCGTTAGAACTTCGAATTTTCGAATGAGCCGAAGAGGCTCGGTGTTCGAATCGCAGCGCACGGTCCGACTGGGGCTGCAATAATACTGTTTTTAATGATACAAAATTTGTACGGGCTAAAGCATCTATGTATTGTATGGTAGGTGCTATAATTTTTTCATGCAGATGAAATGATCAACTCAAAAGTATGCAATGTTCTTTTGTATTTCAATGACAAATTTCGGTGGCATAAGTTCAGGTTTGTTTACATAAATGAAAAGGGTAAACAGTAGATTTTATTAATTTGAATATTGCAATTCTCAAGTGGTTCTAGATTGTCAAATAAGGAATGGCTTTAAAAGTTTTAAATTTCTTAAAAGGATTTATGTAGTGTTTAATCTGATTAAGAAAAATATGTTAACAAAATTGGATGCAATTAAGTTAGTTTAGTTATGAAACACAAAATTTAGATTTTTTGGTTAAATTTGCTGAAGTTAATGTTTATCTGGCATTTCGGCTATTGGTTAATTGAGTTAAAATACATTGATTCATTTTAATACATTTTAATCTCATTTAGCTGTTAGCGGAGCTCTTACTATTTTAGTCTTGTGGTTATGAATGTGCTGTGATCTTTTTACGAAGCATAATCATATATATGCAATAAACAGATACATCTGGGTTAACATGGTTTGATGGATTGACCTATTTGTACACATCAGCTATCTGATTTGATTGTTAAAGGTCAGGGAGCTGTTCTTTTTAACAGACCTGGTCGTACAGATCAAGTATCCGGTTCTGATAACGCTCCTGTTTCTGTTAACAGACCTGTTTCAATTTCCCATACCTCATTTAAAAATGATGAAATTAAATTTCAAATACATTTATTCACGCAATGTAAAAAGTGCTGAAAAAGAAAGCTGAAAAATTCCCCAATTTACCATTCCCTAATGAAAATTTCGAATTTAAATTTCAATAACATTTATTTGAATTAAGTATTTGATGTAATAAAGCTGAAAAAGAAAGCTGAAAATTCCCCAATTTCCCATTCCCCATTTAAAAAATTTTAAATTTATTTTGTTAATAGAATTTATTGTTTTGCTTATTTTTATTCAATTACAATTTCAAATTTAATAAAATATCTCCATCATCCAGTTTTGATAGAGTATAATTACCAGTATTTAATTCTTTAATGTGCACATCACTAACTTTATCATAGCGTGCCGGGAGGTAAATAAAATTCATTTCCAATGTTAATTTTATGGAATTAGTATTAAATTTACTAGGAACCCTAGCCGCTCCATAGATTCTAAATTCCTTATTCCTTGGTAGAGCGTGGAAAGGGAGCTTCTTCTCCTTTATTCTATTTAAATAATTCGCTGTTGATTGAAACTCGATGTCATCGGAGAGGAATTGGTTGTCCTCAGCAAGAGGAGTAATAAGAGGAAGATTAACTTCGGTGAAGTCAATCTCCTCTCCCTTGGTACCCTCCTTTGATGGGTTCATCCTGATTATTTGATGTGTGTGTGTCTATGTGTAGTACTGCTGGTGCTATGCAGTGCTGCTACTGTTCCTGCTGTTCAGTGTTGGTCGTGCGTGCTCCTGGTGGTGATGATACTGCTACTGCTGGTGTTGTTGGTGAGTGCTGATGACCGAATGATATTTTCCTTCGAGTGGCTGGCTGATTTTATACTTGTCACTTTCCCCTTCCACTATTGTTTTGGAAGGGTTTCGTTATCTAAGAACGTTTTCCTTCGATTGGTTGACTTTCTACCATTTGCTACCTGGTGCTACCCGTAGCACTTCTCAAGTGCTAGAGAAGGACAACCAACCCACTGATAACTGTCTCCCTACCCTTCAATTCTAAACACAAATGAACGTAAACTGTGGACATTTGTATTTAGAATTGAAGGGTAGGAGACAGTTATCAGTGGGTTGGTTGTCAGTAGTTGGAATATCAAGTTTCTATACAAATCAAGTTCTTGTGCAAGGAAGTGCTAATTAGGGTCACCTCTCATTAATGTCAATTTAGGGGTAATAAAGATGCAATTTAATTAGGGTCACCTATTGAAATGTCAAGTGTGAGGTAATAAAGATGCAATTTAATTAGGGTTAGCTGTGGAAATGACAAGTGTGGATTTGTGTGACGAATCGTACGCGACCCGAGACGGGGCGATGAAAGGATCGGGATCGGGGTCGGGGGCGTTTCGTCACACAAATCCTTCGGAGTCGGGGTCGGGGTCGGGGTCGAGGTCGCTTGTCCCGAGACGCCCTCCGGGTAGGGGTCGAGATCGCTTGTCCCGACACGCCCTCGAGGTCGGGGTCGCATTCGGTCTCGCACTCGGGGTCGCAATCGAAAACGATTCGTAGATCGAGGGCGAAAACGTATGACGAACACGTGCTACGATACGCTCTCGAGATCGAGACGAGACGGTGAGGGATCGGGGTCGGGGTCGCAGTCGAAAACGATTCGTAGATCGAGGGCGAAAACGTGCTACGATACGCTCTCGAGGTCGTGTGTCCCGAGACGAGACGGTGAGCGGATCGGGGTCGCAGTCGATTCGTAGATCGTACACGAAAACGTGAGACGAAGTCGTCCTACGAAAACGTGATACGCTCTTTAACGAACGTAGCGTATGAACGCGCGAACACCCACCTCGAAAACGTAGGTCGTGGGGCAACGCATCATACCAGATCGAAACGTTACGAAACGAATGGACGGAAACGTGACGCAGCGCCACATCCAAGACGATCGAATACGTGAACGTCTAACACGAATCAACGTTACGAAACGTGACGAAATATGTTCGGAAGCCCAACGCTACCTGAAAAACGATCGAAGGCGCCTTGCACGTGACACATCGCTAGCTGTAAAACGATCGTAGGCGTCACGCTACCTATAAAACTATCGAAGGTGTGACGCCCACTTGTCTCGTCAATTCAATGTCAATGTATTCGAAATCGGAGCGGAGGAAGGAAGATGTGATGAACGTTAAAAAGGATGGGAACGTGATGTAATTCAGACGAGAGTACAACACCATTTCCAAGACACTTGAAGATAAAATAGAAAATCTAAAAGAAAAGCCGAATATTATAACCAAGATGCAATGGGGGTAGCACACCATGAATACCCATAGATATTCGCCCACTATTCAATTTTCCTCGGTTTTCATCCAAAACCTAAAATTCTTAAAATCACTTCTAGTTTGTGACTCGAAGATACACATCGGCTCCGCGATTCTCCAAAGTTAACAATATTTAAAAATTGTTAAGTGAATAATTGTGTAGTGAAAAATTGTTTAAACCTTCAATATTAACAATAATACCCTCGTCGAAAACAAATTATAATTGTGCAGTGAAAATTGATAATAACTTTCGAAAGTTTGTTTAAACAAATTGTAAAATTCAAAAATTATTCTTAATCAACATTATAAAAATCAATTTTACAATACATAATCAAATACTTTAAAACTACAAATATAATAAACTTTATTACATTCAATCAACAAAATAAAAAATAAACAAAAACATCAACATGAATCCCGAGAACACCAACAACTTCAACAACACCACCAACACCATCAATGGGGAGTATTGCTATTCCTGCCAGCATTACCTACCTGCAGGTATGCAATGGCATTTCCACGCTCGCACCGAGATACATAAATACAAGTCTATCCGTCCGGTGGACGGAAGAATCAAGCAGATTGTGAATGGATACAAGGGACGTATTCTCCAATACATGTTTGAGAATGAGGGAGCGGATGTAAGGATGCCTATTGATTCCTAAATGAGGCTGGATTAGCACTGATCCCTCACTTGTAATGCGTGATGACTACCCACCTATCATCCAAATGCAATTTTGAGTTGTTTGCTGAGTACATGCTAATAAAAGAGTATGATATTCAACAAGAAATAAAATCGTTCTCAAGTTACGACTGGATCCGACTTCACCCGCTTCTTTGAATCGCATAAAAATGTGATAGACGCAAAAATGAGTGAGTTTCAGGAAAAGGATAGTGGATGGACCTTGACACGAATTATTAGGCTGGAGCTTAATGTTTACAAATGTGATCCGACAAAAGGATCTAACCATTTTGAGCTTCCGCTTAAATTAAAAAATAGAAAGGCAGTTGTTAATGTACATAACAAAGATGCCTTCTGTTTTAAGTGGGCAATTATATCGGCCCTCAAACCAATAAGTAGATCATACCATTGCAATAGTTATGGTGTTGAGATCACGTCCCCAATAATTGAGGTGAACAACATAAAGATTGACTTCAATGGATTAGCATTCCCGATGGAAATTCGAAAAATAAAAGAGTTCACTCAACGAAACCCTCACAAAGTTTAAATGTTTTCGGGTATGATGAGGAATCTGACAAAATAATTGGACCGCTTTACTGCGATGGAGTGGAAATGAGAATCCACATTAATTTATTATTCGTTGACGGACCAACGGCGGGTATTCATGGACACTATGTGTGGATTAAAAATATTTCATCGTAAGTACATTCATTAAATTTGAAAATATCACAATCACCTTACAATTTCAATTTTCATACACAGTCTACTTGCCAAACAACTGGGTAAACATCGAGTTAAGCGTTGGTTCTGTAAACAATGCTTACAATACTCAACGAGTGAGGAGAGGGCGGCTCAACATACATTGAGATGTAGTCGGGTGGTTACCGAGGGACCAAGGAAGGATCAGAAGATTACCTTTAAAAACCATCACCGTCAGTTGGAGGTTCCGTTCGTCGTGTATGCAGACTTTGAGTGCATATTGGAACCAGTAACATTAGATGTAAGTGCAAACACAAAAATTATTAATAAGCATGTGCCAATAGCATTTGCATACTACATAAAGTGTGCATTTGACTCTGGCTTAGATAAGTTTGTTTCGAAGACAGGAGGTGATGTCGCTCGCACTTTCATTAAAAATTTAACGTCAGATTTGTCCGATTTGTATGAGAACCACATGAAAATAGTGGTTCCAAAGCACATGAGTCATAATGAGTTAGATAATTTTAGGAAAGCAACCATTTGCCACATATGTAAGGGTATTTTAAATAATGATAGAGTGAAAGATCACTGTCATTTTTCAGGTAGATATAGAGGTGCAGCCCATAATTCATGTAATCTTAAATACAAGACGGGTGATTTTATCCCCGTATTCTTTCACAATTTCTCCAAATACGATTCTCATTTGTTTGTTAAAGAACTTGGAGAAATTGAGGGGGAAATAAAAGTTATTCCTTTGAATAAGGAATTATATATTTCAATTTCTAAATATCTCCCTCTAAGGAAAAATACGCTAGAAATCAGGTTTTGGATACTATCAGATTCATGCCCTCTAGTCTAGACACACTCGCGGGAATTTGAGTGAGGAGAATTTCAATGTGCTGAAATCACAGTACAAAAACAAGTCAGATTTTGAACTACTTCGCAGGAAAGGTGTTTTCCCCTACGAATATTTAGATTCTGTTGAATAACTAGATGAAACTTCTCTCCCACCAAGATCCAAGTTCTATAGTAATTTAACAGAGTCAGAATGTTCAGAAGAGGATTACGCTCATGCCATCCAAGTATGGTATCATTTTAATTGTCGTTCATTGAAGGAATACTTAGAATTGTATTTGAAAACTGATGTTTTATTGTTAACAGACGTTTTCCAAAATTTTAGGGCAATTTGTTCTTCAATTTACAATCTTGACCCCGCCCATTATTACACTACACCAGGATTGTCGTGGGATGCTATGTTAAAACCACAGAGATTGAACTCGAGTTACTCACTGACATTGATATGATTACATATTTTAAGAGTGGAATTCGGGGTGGGTTGGTGCAATGTAGTCATAGGCATACAAAAGCAAACCACAAATACTTAAAAGATTTCGATCCTACTAAAGAATCGGAATTTTTAATGTATGTAGATGCAAACAATTTGTATGGATGGGCTATGTCTGAACCACTCCCTTACGGTGAGTTCAAATGGTTAGACACGAATCAGGTTAAGAGTTTTAATCTAGAAAATATTCATGAAAATAGTGAGTATGGGTATATTCTAGAGGTTGATCTAGATTACCCTTACTCAATCCATGATGAACATAATGATCTACCATTCTGTCCGGATAACAAGCTACCATCAAGCACTTGTAAAACTCCAAAGTTAATAGCCGATCTCGCTGAAAAGAAGAATTATATCATATACTATAAGACTTTAAAACAGTGTATGAGACATGGCTTGGAACTAAAAAATTCACTCCATCCTTCAATTTAGGCAGAAACACTGAGCATAGGACCAGAGCCAAAAATAATTTTGAAAAAGATTTTTCAAATTATTGAACAATGCTGTTTATGGAAAAACATGGAAAACAGTGAAAAAAGGGTGGATGTACGGATAATAACGGAGTGGAAGTATCCAATTGAAAATAGGAAGTCAGGACGACCCAAATTATGTGCCAGGTATTTAATATCAAAATCTAATTTTCATAGTGCATCAAGGTTCAGTGAAACTATGTATGCAATTCAAATGAAGAGGTTACAAAACATTTGTGATAAACCAATTTATTTAGGATTTGTAGTGTTGGAGATGTCAAAATACAAAATGTATGACTTCCATTATGACTACATGAAACCTAAGTTTGGGAAAGCACTCAAATTAAATTATATGGATACGGATTCATTTATTTACAGCATAAAACAAATGATTTTATACCCGCTACCCATAGGGTAGAAGGGTATTATAACTTTGTGCCGGCAGGAAATGTATGTAACAGGTAGAAGGAGGCATCTCCGACCTTATGAAGTATATATATTCTTGATCAGCGTCAACAGCCGAGACGATATAGCCATGTCCGTCTGTCCGTCTGTGTGTCTGTCCGTATGAACACCTAGATCTCAGAGACTATAAGAGATAGAGCTATAATTTTTTTCGACAGCATTTGTTGTGTTTGCACGCAGATCAAGTTTGTTTCAAATTTTGCCACGCCCACTTTCGCCCCCGCAAATCAAAAAATTAAATAACAAGCGTCATTTTGAAGCTAGAGTTACGAGTTTTGGTTTATATAATAATAACTATAGTAGTTATGATTCCTGAAAATTTGGTTGCGATCAGATAAAGATTGTGGAAGTTAATAAATAAATACTTTTGTATGGGCAAAAACGCCTACTTACTAGGGCTCTTAGTTGCTTTGGCTGACAATCTGGTACATTGTGCCGTCTAAGGAATATTTTGAATGGTGTACTATATCGATATACCAAACATATCATTCGGTATATTTTTAGTGTTTTTTTAGTATTTTCGGTATATTTTGAAAATGATACCGCAATATTTTGCCTTTATTAAAAATGGGTAGCGGGTATCTCACAGTCGAGCACATTCGACTGTAACTTTCTTACTTGTTATGCAGATATTCGGGATGATGTGGAGTTAAAGTTTGATACGTCCGAATATCCAGATGAATTGGCCGAGTTGTATAAGTTTAAGAAATGTAATAAGAAACGATTGGGTTTCTTTAAGGATGAGTTGCATGGTAAACCAATGACTGAGTTTGTTGGTTTACGCTCAAAAATGTATGCGTACACTTATGAAAATTTCGAAAACTCTGGTGAAATATGTATAAAAAAAAAATAAGGGGGTAAAGGCATGTTGTTTGATGGGCATTTCATTATCAAATTATTCAAATACTTTGTAAACAGGAAAGCAAGAACGTTCTAGTATGCAGATGTTTAGGTCTAGAGAGCATGAAATCACTACTGTCGAAGTAACAAAAACTACATTAGATAGTGAGGATGATAATCGAATAATAGAAGAAGATAAGATTTCAACTATAGCAAGAGCACATTATTTAGTAATTCCCTTTGAAATTGAGAGTTCCATATCAATTCTAGAAGCGGAGTCAAGAGTTTGGCGCAGCCAAATGTTTGCGCTAGAGAACTCACACAGTAATCAAACTAGTGTGAACAAAATAAATAATCTTAGAAGAAAGTTGGATAATAATGAAAGTGCGATCAACATTTACGAAGGACAATTAGTATTACATTTCATGTTAATGGATAGGTTGAAAAAAGAAAACTAGATGTTTAGATTAATAAAACAATACTTTATTGAAAATTAAAATGTATAAATTAAAAAATAAAAAATGTTTAAAATTAAGTGTACATATTAGTAAATTAAGAAAAATAAAAATTATAAATAACTTGAAGATAAAATAAAAAGAAAAAAAAAAAATACAAAACACAAAATTGTTTTCAATCTTATAATATTACAAAATTTCATTCTTATGAATCCAGCTGTCTTCGGTTTTGGGAAACCCAACCAGCGCACTAGAGCTCTATTGCCTTTCTTTTTAACACTTTTCAACCAGATAAGTGTTACGAAAACTTGTTTTTTCAGTTCCTCTTTGTAGAAACCACCTTAAATTGGATTCCCATTGAAGTCTTGTAGTAAGTATGTTGTTGGGTAAGTATTTTGTACTTTGCTTATTTTAAAAATTTCAGTTGTCCAATTAGGAGTATAGCCCTTTTATACCCGCTACCCATAGGGTAGAAGGGTATTATAACTTTGTGCCGGCAGGAAATGTATGTAACAGGTAGAAGGAGGCATCTCCGACCCTATGAAGTATATATATTCTTGATCAGCGTCAACAGCCGAGACGATATAGCCATGTCCGTCTGTGTGTCTGTCCGTCTGTCCGTATGAACACCTAGATCTCAGAGACTATAAGAGATAGAGCTATAATTTTTTCGACAGCATTTGTTGTGTTTGCACGCAGATCAAGTTTGTTTCAATTTTTTGCCACGCCCACTTTCGCCCCCGCAAATCAAAAAAATTAAATAACAAGCGTCATTTTGAAGCTAGAGTTACGAGTTTTGGTTTATATAATAATAACTATAGTAGTTATGATTCCTGAAAATTTGGTTGCGATCAGATAAAGATTGTGGAAGTTAATAAATAAATACTTTTGTATGGGCAAAAACGCCTACTTACTAGGGCTCTTAGTTGCTTTGGCTGACAATCTGGTACATTGTGCCGTCTAAGGAATATTTTGAATGGTGTACTATATCGATATACCAAACATATCATTCGGTATATTTTTAGTATTTTCGGTATATTTTGAAAATGATACCGCAATATTTTGCCTTTATTAAAAATGGGTAGCGGGTATCTCACAGTCGAGCACATTCGACTGTAACTTTCTTACTTGTTATGCAGATATTCGGGATGATGTGGAGTTAAAGTTTGATACGTCCGAATATCCAGATGAATTGGCCGAGTTGTATAAGTTTAAGAAATGTAATAAGAAACGATTGGGTTTCTTTAAGGATGAGTTGCATGGTAAACCAATGACGGAGTTTGTTGGTTTACGCTCAAAAATGTATGCGTACACTTATGAAAATTTCGAAAACTCTGGTGAAATATGTATAAAAAAAAATAAGGGGGTAAAGGCATGTTGTTTGATGGGCATTTCATTATCAAATTATTCAAATACTTTGTAAACAGGAAAGCAAGAACGTTCTAGTATGCAGATGTTTAGGTCTAGAGAGCATGAAATCACTACAGTCGAAGTAACAAAAACTACATTAGATAGTGAGGATGATAATCGAATAATAGAAGAAGATAAGATTTCAACTATAGCAAGAGCACATTATTTAGTAATTCCCTTTGAAATTGAGAGTTCCATATCAATTCTAGAAGCGGAGTCAAGAGCTTGGCGCAGCCAAATGTTTGCGCTAGAGAACTCACACAGTAATCAAACTAGTGTGAACAAAATAAATAATCTTAGAAGAAAGTTGGATAATAATGAAAGTGCGATCAACATTTACGAAGGACAATTAGTATTACATTTCATGTTAATGGATAGGTTGAAAAAGAAAACTAGATGTTTAGATTAATAAAACAATACTTTATTGAAAATTAAAATGTATAAATTAAAAATAAAAATGTTTAAAATTAAGTGTAAATATTAGTAAATTAAGAAAAATAAAAATTATAAATAACTTGAAGATAAAATAAAAAGAAAAAAAATACAAAACACAAAATTGTTTTCAATCTTATAATATTACAAAATTTCATTCTTATGAATCCAGCTGTCTTCGGTTTTGGGAAACCCAACCAGCGCACTAGAGCTCTATTGCCTTTCTTTTTTAACACTTTTTCAACCAGATAAGTGTTACGAAAACTTGTTTTTTTCAGTTCCTCTTTGTAGAAACCACCTTAAATTGGATTCCCATTGAAGTCTTGTAGTAAGTATGTTGTTGGGTAAGTATTTTGTACTTTGCTTATTTTAAAAATTTCAGTTGTCCAATTAGGAGTATAGCCTTTTTATACCCGCTACCCATAGGGTAGAAGGGTATTATAACTTTGTGCCGGCAGGAAATGTATGTAACAGGTAGAAGGAGGCATCTCCGACCCTATGAAGTATATATATTCTTGATCAGCGTCAACAGCCGAGACGATATAGCCATGTCCGTCTGTCCGTCTGTGTGTCTGTCCGTCTGTCCGTATGAACACCTAGATCTCAGAGACTATAAGAGATAGAGCTATAATTTTTTCGACAGCATTTGTTGTGTTTGCACGCAGATCAAGTTTGTTTCAATTTTTGCCACGCCCACTTTCGCCCCCGCAAATCAAAAAATTAAATAACAAGTGTCATTTTGAAGCTAGAGTTACGAGTTTTTGTTTATATAATAATAACTATAGTAGTTATGATTCCTGAAAATTTGGTTGCGATCAGATAAAGATTGTGGAAGTTAATAAATAAATACTTTTGTATGGGCAAAACGCCTACTTACTAGGGCTCTTAGTTGCTTTGGCTGACAATCTGGTACATTGTGCCGTCTAAGGAATATTTTGAATGGTGTACTATATCGATATACCAAACATATCATTCGGTATATTTTTAGTATTTTTTAGTATTTTCGGTATATTTTGAAAATGATACCGCAATATTTTGCCTTTATTAAAATGGGTAAATCTCACAGTCGAGCACATTCGACTGTAACTTTCTTACTTGTTCAAATACGTGTTTGTACTTGCTGATGCGTACATAATATACCCATTTTCAATTTGCTACCCATAAACATTTTAATGTTGTTGTAGACAGTTTTCAAAATATGTTTCTCATTTTAGTGTTTACATTAACGGGTTGCATTCGTATAGTTCTATGATGTCTATTGTTGTAAACGGAAATTAGTGATTTGAATATATCAACCCACTTGTATGTCTTATTGAAACTGAATTCACGCCACATTAGGTCTTTTAATGATCTATTAAATCGTTCAACAATTGAGGCCTTTAGACTACTAAATGTTGAATAGTGGTTGATTCCATATCGTTTCATTAATATCTTAAATTGGGTGTTAAAGAACTCCTTTCCATCGTCTGTTTGAAGATTTTTGGGGAATCCTCTCCTGATTGAAATATTTTCTCCATGGCCTCAGCAACGTCTTTTGCATTTTAGACTTTATTGCTTCCCCCCATCCAAATTTTGAGAATGTGTCTATCACTGTTAGCATGTAGCGATACCCATTGTTTGAGTGTGCATACTTCCCCATTTCAACCAAGTCAGCTTGCCATAATTCGTTTATCCCTTTTGTTATGACTCTACGTCTAAGAAAATGCTTACGTGAAGGAGCATGTATTTCATTAATTATTCCCCGTCTAGACATATTTATTACTTTCGAATATGAGAGCGTACAATTTTATCAAGAATATCTAATGTAGTTTTCTCAGTCTTGATTAGTCGCTGATCAACTATAGTCAATTTATCGGATAATAATCTCTCATTCCTTTCTTGATGAGTTGAAATCATTGATGTTAGAAAATTTCTCAGATCGTTTACAACTTGGTCCACATATTCTTTTATCGCCAAGTCGGCATTCTCAATTGGTAAGCGACCATTTTTTAAACGTCTTCCTTGTATATTGTAAATTCCATCATTATCAATGTAGAGTCCTGGTATTTTCTCACGTCGTTTTAAATGAATAGAGATCTGCTTATCATTTACATAACGTCCAAACTTGTCAACAGACATGATGATTATAATTTCATTTCAATATTATCAATCAATTATATATGAATTTAGTGCATAATTTGAGCCTCTCTCAATTCTTCAATTATTGACGTAATTTCATTAGTATGATTCGTATTTCCAGCTGTTTGAGAGGCAATTAAGATTTGTAATCGTTCAACCAACTCATTTGGATCGTCCCAATATACATAATTGGGTTTATTCGTTGCGAGTGACATGAATCCAGTCCCAGAAACAATTGATTTTGAGAATTTAGGTGTAGACTCAGCAGTACGTGATTTTGTTAAGAGTGGTTTAATAATTTTTGTATATTTCTTTGCCCTTGTTCCTCTGATCTGTCCATCGGAATTAAAATTTCTCCGGTGCACATTAGTTATCAATAAAATTTCATTATATATTTCTAGCTCATTTGAATTATAATTTTGAGGTAGGCGGTGGAATATTAATGAATATAATCCACTTGTAAGACGCCAGTTTTTTCCATCATCCAATTCAATTTTGTTGTGAGTCACATTAATGTGTGAATTCCCCAACATTAATTGTCCACTTGCATTTTTGTATGGACCATATGTCTTATCCAAAAATCTTCCCGTGCCAGTTCACTGATATTCAAATTTTTTGAGTTGTCTTCATGTTGGATTGATTGACTCGTTATCGAAGGTGTTGAATGTATAGCTGTTTCATTTGATAACACGTTCGATGAATGAGAGGGCTCTTGACTCGTTAACGGAAATGATGAATGGGGTGAGTCTTGAACCGATAATGGAAGCGAAGTGTGGGGATATTTGTTTCATAAACTTAGTTGATCGCTAACGATTTCGAGGTATGAGGTAAGCCTTCAAACGATGTGTCTTCTATAGCTGGTTGAGAATAGAATTGATCATCATCATCATCATCATCTTGAGCATTAACACTATCCATCCCCAATCCAATGCCTTCTCAATATCATATTTAGGTTTTGAGAATTGACTCTTAGCACTGTGAAATGTGAGTTTCCTTTTCTTGTTAGGTGGTGTGTTTCTCTCTCGGTTGATTGGAGAGTAGTTTTGCATAGTTTTTTCAATCTCAACATTATTAAACTCTGATGGTATCAATGTCTGAAATTTTTGTTATCATTCACAAGTTCATGTAGTGGTTCAGTTATAGGTTTAAATGTTTCCTCCAGACAAATACTGTTCTGACTTTTGAGTTGTTTGAGATCAGAAAATTTTTTTTAGAGCATTTCGGCTTTTAGTTAATTGAGTTAAAACTTTTTGATTCATGTTCTTTCAAATTTATCTCATTCAACTGTTAGTGGATTAATGATTATTTCAGTCTTGAGGTCATTAGTGTACTGTGATCTATTTTACGAAACATAATCATATATAACCAATAAACAGATACATTAGCATGTTTTTATGAAGAGAGTTGGTTGTACAGATCAGCTATCAGACTGTTAAATAGATCAGCTAGCTATTCTTTTAAACAGACCTGGTTGTATCGACCAGGTAACTGTTCTTTTAAACAGACCTGGTTGTAGAGATCAGGTACCTGGTTGTATCGAACAGCTAGCTGTTCTTTTAAACAGGCCTGGTTGTACAGATCAGGTATCCGGTTCTGATAACGGACCTGTTTCTGTTAACAGATCTGTTTCAATTTCCCATATCCCCATTTAAAATTATGAAATTAAATTTTCAATTACATTTATTCACACAATGTAAAAAGGAGAAAAGTGGCTGAAAAAGAAAGCTGAAAATTCCCCAATTTCCCATTCCCTAATGAAAATTTCGAATTAAATTTCATTAACATTTATTTGTAATAAGTATCAGAACTAATAAAGCTGGAAAAGAAGGCTGAAATTCCCCAAATTTACCAGTCCCCATTAAAATTTTTTTTTTTTATTCTATTTTGTTAATATAATTTATTGTTTTGCATATATTTTATTACATTTTCAATTTGAATACAATTTCTCCATCATCCTGTTTTGTTATAGTATAATTACCAGTATTTAATTCTTTAATGTATACAGATTTAACTTCATCATACCATTTCGGGAGGTAAATTAAATACTTTTCCAATGTTAATTTTAGAGAATTGCTATTAAATTTACTAGGAACCTTAGACGCTCCATATATTCTGAATTCCGTATTCCTTGGAAGAGCGCGGAAAGGGAGCTTCTGTTTCTTCTTGATTGCATTCAAATAATTCGCTGTTGATTCAATCTCCATGTCATTGGCGAGGAATTGAATGTCCTCAGCAAGAGGAGTAATAAGAGGAAGATTAACTTCGGTGAAGTCAATCTCCTCTCCGTTGCTAGCCTCAAACGATGGATTCATCCTGATTATTTGGTGTCGGTGTGTGTGTGTGTGTGTGTGCGTGTGTTTTTTTTATTCGTAGTATAGGTTAGAAAAGGTTTACAGAGTGGAGTTATAGAAATTATATCTAGAGAAAAGGAAGAAGAAAACCGAGTTAGCGGAGCCTGGCTCTTGTGGGACGGCCGCGAAGCAATGCTTCACAAGTGCGTCGGCGCCACTTACTCCCTCGTTCTTTGTCTTGCCTTCTCGGCCCTCCTTTGCTCGTTCATGACCGCAGCCACAAATTGGCTGATCAGTGTCCAGTTAGTGGACGATACCAGCATCAGCGGAACCAATGTCGACACAGTTAACCTCTCACCAATTGCATTTGCCAGCTCTTGTCTGAGGGTTGCGTATCTACCGCACTGGAAGATTACGTGCTCGGCGTCCTCCACCGCAGTCGGGAAACAAGCGGGGCAGTCCTCGGCTGTGTCGTGACCGAACCGGAACAAGTAGCTCCTGAAGCAGCCGTGGCCACTGATGACCTGGGTCAAGTGAAAATTCAACTGGCCGTGACTCCTTGTCGTCCATTCCTTAATGAGAGGGATAAGCCGGTGAGTCCACCGCCCTTTGGACGCCTCGTTCCACCGGGTCTGCCACCTTTCGAGGCATTCCCTCTGTGCCCTTTGTTTAATGGATCTCTTCTCGGCGTTGGGTAAGGAGCCAGTCTGGAGTTGCCGGAAGACACTTACCCTCTCCTGACCATTTCCTCGAAGGGGGTATGCCGGCAATGACATGTGCAGCCTCGTCGGAAACGGTCCTGAAACCGCTTATGACTCTGATGGCGCTCAGCCGGAAGGTTGACGCCAAGCCGCCGATGTACGAGCTTTTGATAACGGCGTCTGCCCAGATAGGAGCAGCATAAAGGGCTATGGACCTTGTCACGCTCGAAATTAATGCTCGACGACACTGTTTGGGGCCCCTGGTGTTGGGCATCAGGCGAGATAACGCCCTGTTGGTGACAGCAGCCTTACGGCCAACCTCCTGCAGGTGTTCCCGAAAACTCAGCCTCGAGTCGATCGTCACTCCCAGGTACTTAAGTGTACGCTTGGAGGTAATATGGGCGGCTCCGACCTTGACTACCGCTGTTTCCACTTTCTTCCTGCTACTGATCAGCACTGCTTCCGTTTTGTGGGGAGCCAACTCCAGTCCAACGGAGAGCAGCCAAGTCCCAATGCAATCGATAGCTCTGTTACAATTTGATTCGGCGACCTCCAGCTCCTTAGCGACCACAAGTAGCGCAATGTCGTCGGCGAAACCAATTAGGTTTGCTCCTGTCGGCAGGTCCAGTCGAAGGATTCCGTCGTACATCGCGTTCCACAATAGCGGGCCAAGCACAGACCCCTGAGGAACGCCTCCAGTCACGATGTACTCTTCTGTTCGAACACTGGTATCATATTTGAGTACTCTCGACGAGAAGTAACTCCTGATAATCTGTAGCAACTGCCGTGGGACTTTGAATGCGTCTAGCGCCCGTAAGATGCAGTTCCACCGGGCCGAGTTGAAGGCGTTTCTGATGTCCAATGTCACCATCAGACAGTACTTCTTCTGGCCCCCTTTCCAGCGAGTGCCAGCAATTGCATTGGAAGCAATGCCAACTACCTTCTCGATTGCATCTACTGTCGACCTGGCCTTCCGGAATCCATATTGGTTGGGGAAAGGTTTCCGTTCACCAATATAGCTTCCTCCAAGCGAGTGCAGATCACCTTCTCCAGCAGTTTCCCGCCACGTCGATGAGGCAGATAGGCCTAAACGACGATGAATTGCCAGGCGGTTTCCCGGGCTTCGGAATTAGGACCAGCTTTTGAGTTTTCCACCTATCCGGGACTACAGCTTCTTCCAGGCACTTATTCAGCATTGCTGAAAAGCTTCTGGATGGAGGGAGCAGGCGAGCATTAGTGCCCTTGCGGGTATGCCATCCGGACCTGGAGCGCCGGTTTGTTTCATACTTCTAACGCATTTTAACACCTCCTCGCTGGTGACCAACTTCAGCGGCAGACCATCGTTGGATGCTGTATCTGGCAGCCATGCGTTGTCTTCCACCACGCTGGGAAACAGATCCATGACAATCCCACGCAACAGATCATCCGGTGGTGGTGGGGATCTCCGTGCCCCGATTCTCTTTATAACGATCTGGTATGCCTTGCCCCATGGGTCGTCATCCAGTGTGTCACACAGGGCCAGGAAACACCGTTTTTACTCTCCTTGATCGCATTTTTGAGAGTTTTGCGACTCTCTAAAGAGTGTTTGCCAATATAGGAAAGAGGGTCTTCCCGCGCTCTCTGATAGCGCCTCCTCGCGTGGTTGCAGACACGTCTTGCAGCGGCAATGGTCTCGTTCCACCAGTAAACTGGTGTATGGCGTAGCGAGGGTTTACTCGACTCGGCATGGAGCCTACGCAAGCCGACTCTAGCCTTTCCATGACAGTCTCGACCATCTGCTCTGCGCTGCCTGAAACCTCCAGCTCTCTCAGCGAGCTTGTAAAGCGCTCGACGTTTAGCTTGCTGGCTGAGAAATTCCTCCAACGAGGTGCGGCAGGGATGCACCTGAGGCTCCGAGCTCCAATTTTGCAAAAATGGCCATATGGTCGCTCCTGTATAGGAGTCACTGACTCCCCACTCCGCTAAATGAGCGAGCGAACTGCTGCAAAATGTTAAGTCAACAATTGAGCCGGTACCGGCCCTGCTAAATGTCCATTTCGAGCCTTGATTGAGGAGAGTTATGTCCAGTGAAGCAAAGGCTTCGACCACCAATCGCCCTCTTTGGTTGGTGACCATGCTTCCCCAATCGACTGCCCAAGCGTTGAAGTCGCCTGCGACGAATGCTGGTGAGTGGTCTCTCACGTCCGCGGCTAATCTGTCCAGTGTGTTAGCAAAGTCCGAAATTGACAAGCTGGGGGCTAAGTATACGCTGTACACCCAAACACTGCCCACTAGCGCCCTGACGAAGCCGCCGTCAGCCTGTTGGTGGCCAAACTGGAGTGGGTTTCTGCCACAAACCCATATAGCCGCCTTGCCGGTGTGGTCGCACGTCAATCAGCTCCAAAACCAGGTCTGAAGGGTTCACTAAGAACGCATACATCCACCTCATTCTCCTGATCGACTCCAGTAGGAGGTCCTGAGCCGCTGCACAATGGTTCAGGTTCAGCTGCATAATCTTCATAGTGTGTGTTTTATACTTCGCCCATTTGCCGAAGGGCAGAGTCTGCTACCCGCTGCGTGGTTGACCTCACTGATGCCTTTGGTTACGCAAAGCATCTCGCTGGTCTGTTGCATGACGCCGCTTTATGGTTTTGCTCGCCACATTTGAAGCAGCTGTTTGCTCTATCCACCGCGCTTTGGCACTTGCTCGCAATGTGCCCAAAGTCCAAGCATTTAAAACACCGAGTCCTCGGCTCCTGCTCGGCTACTCTGCATCGCGTCCAGCCGATTTTCAGCTTGCCCAGCTGTCCAATTTTTGGCCCAGATTGGAGGCACCAGGACCGTCGCCGCCTGAGTGTTGGCGTAAGGAGGTCTTATGCTCTTTACCTGGCACAGATTTGCCGGCATGCCAACTTGCTCCGCCATCGCTTTGACAATCTCCTCTTTGCTTGCAAGTTCGTCCAGGTCTCTGACAACCAGCTGCGTGAGTTGAGACAGAGTGCGCACCTCTGCACAGTCTCCCAACACTTTCTCGATCTCCTCTCGTAGTTTGTCTGTGTTGTCCAGACCTGTTCCTCCAAGTTCTAGCAGCAGATCGCCCTTGGCAGTTCTGCGCGCAGTTGTTACTCTGTCTGATACGTCTTTGAGTCTGCCGTCCTGCCGTCTCGTGACTAGAGAGAGCACATCGCTGTAGCTCATCTCGCCTTTCGCGCTCACTACCAGCGCGTCCGGGCGTATTTTGTTGGCCTTCTTCTTAGGACCGGTGGTGGTGATGTTGCTCCTCCTCGGCTCTACGGTTGTCCACTCGCCGCCTTGCACCTGGTTGTGAACATTTTTGTTGCGCTTTGGGGGAGGAGTTTTCCTCGACCCGCTCTCTATGTCTCGCGGTCTTTTGGGTGTGGCCGCTGCCTTACTTCCGGTTGTCGCCAACTTAACTTCGCTTGGAGCTGCCTGAGCTGGTACTGCTTCTGCGTTGGCGGGATCTTCCGCTGGCTCGTGGCATAGTTGCTCCGCTGCCGCTCGTTGCAGCTTCATCAGCCTCATGAGCTTGCTCCTCATTTTCTCATTAATGTGCCTCTGAGAGGCGAACTGCTCCGAGAGGCCGTCCAGTTCTGTGCCCATCCGCTCCAGAAGGTCTTTGACTGACCGCCGCTTCTCGTTGGCTGGGCCAGCAACAGGCACGATGATGCGTGTGACCGCCATGTCGGGATCAGACCCAGCGACCGCCGACGAGCTTGCTTGTTCTTCGCTCCTGCTCCTGTTGTCGCCCGTTTGGTTATGGCATGCATTTTCTTCTATGCTGCTGCCACACGGGAACTTGGGCCTGTTAACTGCTGCTGGTGGTGGTGGTGGTGGTGGTGGTGTGCGCTGCATCCCGACCCACTCTTTTTCGGCCAGATCACTTAATAAATTAAGTGTTGGACTTTTTCCGATCTTGGTGGATTCGAACCGTGGATCGCTGAATAGTCCGCGCCTCTATGCACTGCGCCACTGCAGCTGCACTCTTTCAGCGGAGCTTAATGCGTATACTAATTAGCTGCTCCTGAAAGTATGCAGATATTTTTTCACTTTTGAGCTTTGCGCTGTGCTTTTAAAGCTTTGCGCTGAGCTTCTGGTTGGCCGACTGGCAACGCCAGAGCGCCCAGTCTGGCTACGCAGCTGATGGTAGTGCAGCCCTCGTCGTCAGCTGATCGTGGGAGTGCAGTTGCGATTGTTTACAAGTAGTTGTGGCCAATTGTACTGGAACCAACAATAATTTCCCTCGCAGCCGTCAACTCCGCCAATGCGTCTCCTGGCAACGCGACTGTCTACGACGTCCAGCAGCGGGTGCCCCGACCGACCGTGAGTACACAAGTGTTGAACACTGCTCGAGCTAACTTGCAGTCACTTTTTTTAGGTTTTTCGACTTATTTTGGTGATTTCCCGAGCGATCGAAAGGAGCGTCTCCAAAACGCGACCGGCTTTGCGGAAAATTCAACTCGACGTGTCTGTGTGTGCGTGTGTGTGTGTGTTTTTTTTTTTTTTTTTATTCGGAGGAACTAGATCTAATACTAAATATAATAAATATAACATAACATTAGGCACTAGAATATAGAAAAAAGGTTAGAAAGAAAACTGTCAAGGAAATTCTCGTGGTACTGCCGTGAGGTATTGCTTCACGAGACCTTGACGGGAGCTCACTCCCTCCGTTACGCCTGCGGGTACGTTCCCTTTCGAGAGTTCGTAGTGCGGTGGTCACTTTTTCTGCATAGCTGCATACCGCTGACCAGTATTCCTCCTTCTCCAGCATACGGTTCACAATAGAGTCCGTCGTGACTCTACATCCTATCGCTTCTTCGAGCTCTCGTCTCTCACTAGCAAAGCGCCGACAGCACACTAGGATGTGTTCCGCCGTTTCTTCAGCTTCGGGATAGCAATATAGGCACATCGGGTCGCTGTCGTGTCCAAATCTACATAGGTAGCTGCGGAAGCAGCCGTGCCCACTCAGGATCTGCGTCAGATGATAGTTGACGAAGCCGAAATTTCTGCTGACCCATTTGCCTATGTTTGGGATCAGAGCATGGGTCCAGCGGCCCTTACTAGATGTGTCCCACTTATCTTGCCATTTCCTTAGGCACTCTGTCTTAAAATTGGTCGACATGTAGTGAACATCCTCCATCTGGTTAGCCCTCTTGTGATTGTAGCTGTGAGTCCTCTCTAACGCCAGAGTATCCAGTGGCATCATGCCAGCTATCACTAAGGCGGCGTCATCCGATATGGTCCTGAAGCCACTGCAGACTCGCAGCGCGCAGAGTCGATAGGTCGTCTGCATCTTCCGCCTATACGCCTTCACCTCCATTGCTTGCACCCATACTGGAGCGCCATAGAGCATTGTTGCTCTAACCACATTTTGTAGCAATAGTCTCCGACCTTGCTTAGGGCCGCGCGTATTTAGCATTATTCGACTCAATGCCTGCCCTACGACAGCAGCTCTCTTACCAGCATAGTCCAGGTGTTCGCGGAAGCTGAGCCGCGTGTCGATTAGGACGCCTAAGTATTTAATGGCTCGGCTCGACACTATTGAGGTCCGACCAAGGTTAATGTGAGCCACTTCGACGATCTTTCGGCTACTTATCAGGACCGCTTCAGTCTTGTGATCGGCCAATTGCAGCCCCACTGTCGCAAGCCAGTCTTTGACAGTGGCAACCGCTGCACTACAAAGTAGCTCAGCGTCGCCTAGTTGTTTCGCTGTCACCACTAAGGCCACATCGTCTGCAAAGCCGACAATGGTTGCAGACTCTGGAACGTCGAGCCGCAATATGTCATCGTACATGATGTTCCATAGTAGCGGGCCCAACACTGATCCTTGCGGTACTCCTCCAGTGATGTTGAACGATTTGGTTCCATTATCCGTTCTATATCTCAGAATGCGTTTCCTGAAGTAGTCCTCAATTATTTCCATTAGGTAGCTCGGGGTGTTGAACCGCCTTAAGGCGCCTATAATGCAGCTCCAGTTTGCAGAATTGAAGGCGTTCTTGACGTCCAGAGTCATGACTATGCAGTACTCCTTTGCACCACCACGCCATCTTCTGCCTGCTATGGCTCTCCTTGCTATGTCCGTTACTTGTGAGATAGCGTCTACGGTTGAGTGATGCTTTCTGAAACCATATTGCATGGGTGACAGATCTCCTGCTTGTCGGACAGACTCTCTAGCCTATGGCTCACCAGCCTCTCCAATATTTTGCCTGCTGTATCAAGCAGACAAATCGGTCGGTAGGACGACGGCGAATCAAGTGGCTTGTTCGGCTTTGGGATCAGCACCAGATTCTGCAGTTTCCATGGGCGGGGAAAGACACCTTGCCTCATACACTGTCCAAAAACTTCTGTAAAGCACTGCGGCTGGAGCCTGATCGCCATCTTCAGCGCGCGATTTGGGATCGCGTCCGGCCCAGGTGACTTGGAGTCCTTGATTCTTGCCGCTGCCAGCAGTACTTCCTCTACCGTAACCTCTGGGACCTCCGTATAGAGCCGGTGCTCTACGTGATCTTCCACTGTTGGAACATTGAATGAGCCCGTGAACAGAGCATCTACTATGCCATTTAGGACTCCCTCCTCTCTAGGCACTGCACAGGTATTGGGCTTGAGTTTTTTAAGCACCACTTTGTATGCCATTCCCCAGATGTCTCGGTCGGCTTCGTCGCAAAGTTCTAGGAATTTCTCCTTCTTGCTGCTCAAGATGGACTTCTTCAGCAGCCTGCGATTAAGCGCGTACTCCAGCCTTCTTGCCTCAAAATCAGCTCTGCCTCGTGAACGTTGCAGGATCCTTCGCGATCTTATACATCGCCTTCTTATGTCTGCGATCTGCTGGTTCCACCAGTATACTGGTACGTGGTGTCTCTTGCACGATCTTCGCACCGCCATGCTAGCGTCGCAGGCATCCGTGATTGAACGCATGAGCAGCTCGGCGCTTACCTCTGCGTTGTCACTCCAGTTGGGAACTGCAAAGGATCCAGCGAAAGCTTCCGGGTCCAGGGTGTCAACTCTGTAAGCCTTTCCGCTCTGTAATCCATTTGCTCGCGGTGACTCGGTATGGTCCAAATCTATCGTGATCGCCCTATGATCACTCGCTGTGTAGACATTGCTAATGGCCCATTTCGCTGATCTAGCAATTGGATAGCTAACGAATGCTAGATCTATAACCGATCCAGTGCCAGCTCTGGTGAAAGTGTGTTCGTTGCCATGGTTCATGAGAGCCAGGTCTAGTGTGGCAAGGGCTTCCAGCACTGTTTGTCCTCGGGCGTTTGTCCGGCTGCTACCCCACCTCCGCCCAGGCATTGAAGTCACCAGCGATGATCACTTGCGGCTTTCCCCTTACATCGAGTGCTATCTCCTCCATGACGGATGCGAATTCTGAGATGGTGAGACTGGGAGCCAGATAACAGCTGTATAGCCACTGGTTCCCCATCTAGCCCGCACGAACCCACGGGATGAGCGCACATCAGTAAGCTGGGGCTGTTCCAGGCCACATACCCATATTGACGCCTTTCCTTCCGTATCTTCGACGTACTTTGGACTCTGAATTCTCTTATATGGTTCGCTCAGCAAAGCAGCATCCACCTTTAATTCTCTAACCGTCTGCTTCAGTAGCTCTTGGGCCGCCAAGCAGTGGTTTAAGTTGAGCTGCAGGAGCCTTTGAGTCATTTTGGCCCCTGCGTGACCCCGCTGACCCTTTGAGAGGGCAGTGACTGCTTCCTGCGTGATGTCTGGTATCCTCTTTGCCCGCATCTGCACAGATGAAGCATTTAGCAGCATTTTGCAAAGCGCCGCTTTATGGCCAGCTGCACCGCATCTTAGGCAGCACCCGGAGCGGTCGATCGTGCTCTTGCAAAACTTAGCAATATGTCCAAACTCCAGGCATTTGTAGCACCTCTTTTTTCTGGCCTCTCAGACCTCTCTCTCACTCTACAGCTTGTCCAGCCTATCCGGATTTTTCCATTCTGTAGAATAGATGATGCAGCCTCCTTCGGCATACTAACAATTGCCAGCTGCATACCATCAAAACCTGGCCTAAGTGCTTTGATGGCACTTAGCTCCAGATTCGCTTGGCTGAGTTTTTCACAGGCTACCAGCACGTCTTCTTTAGAAACCAGGCAGTCTATATCTCTGATCTCTAGGATGGTTTCCTGAGTTAGAGCTCTCACTTTGGCTTTCAAACCGAGCGCTTCGCTTAATTCATCCTTCATTTTAGCATAGAAGGCTTGGAGTTCATCCCCATTTCCAAAATCAGTCCGTCGCCGGCAGTTTTTCTTACCCGCCTTACTTGCTCACCGACGCTCTGTAGTTTGCTATCGTTGCTACGCGTCACCAATTTGAGCACTTCACTATAGGATATACCATCCGTGGGTTCTGCGTCTTCTCGGTGGCTTATTTGTGGTGTTGCGCCCTTCAGTATCCTGACGCACGCTTTCCTTCTCTGCTTTATTCTTAACCGTAGGATAAATACGCTGCTTGGATATGGGCTTCGTGGACGAAACAGTTTTGCGCTTGTCTTCAACCGTGGTCACCGCATTACTCGGCGAGGTCTGCGTCGACGCGCTACGTACGCTATTGAAGACTTCATCCAGTGTCTTTGCGGTCGCCTGCTCCACTGTCTCTACAGCCGACATCTTTAGACTAGCTGCCATCTCAATTTGCACGGTTTTGATTCGTGCGAACGTATTCTTGTTTGTTTGTGTGACGTGTCGCACTTCTCTGGGCGTAAATGTCTTAATCAGCCCATCGATCAACTCGCCCAGCTCTTCTACCGCCTCTTGAAGGCTTCTATGGATCTTAATCTTTTTGGCACCGCTTCAGATGAGACACCAGGACTCCGATCCTCCGGGCTCTTTTGGGCGTTGCCGCTTCTTCGCCTGCATCAAAGCTAAACACAAGCTCATCCACCTTTGGGGCGCAGATGCAGGCCCTCCGCTCTGGGGCGATCTTGCGACTCTTGGAAGCTTGAGGAACTTTGCCAGCAGCTCAGCTTCCGCCTCACTCGTCTCAATATTGCTCATGACGAGCAATATCGGTCACTAACCAATCTGCTATACTCAATATAATATAATAACGCTCTACCAAGCAGTCCAACGTTGGCCGAGAATTTCCTACGACTTTTGTCGGAGGAGGTTATACCGCCCCGACTCGGTCACCAGGGCCTCTGTTTTTTGAGCGCCGTTACACGGCAGAGGTTGGTAATTGGTCAGTTCCACGACCTTTAGCTCACGATTCTGCTATGGCAGGCGCTAAAAATTAAGTATGAACCTTCGGCTATGCAGCACTTTCTGTAGCTCCTGAAAGTATGCCGCGTTTCTTTACTCCTTTTGGTTCGTGTCACTGCTATGGGTCATATATGCAGTGGTTTGTCTCTTTGCTGTGCTCACCACTCAGCTGTTTTACTTGGCTCCACCGGTTGCAATCCGCAATCGCTGACCAACACTGCCACCAGCTGATCGTCTGACAGCTGACAGAGTGTGACGAGATTGCAAAAATGCAAAGTGCAGTGAAAGTGGAAGCAACAAAAAAGAGAGATTCGCCAGAAAAGGACAGTGAGTGACTTACTCACTGAGCGAGAGATGGTATATCTCTGCCCCTCTCCGACCCAAACCCACGGGCGACGCTTGGGCCGCCGAAATAAAAACACCAAAACTCCGGCCGCCTGGACTCGAGCGGCAGAAGTATGATGCAGAGTGAGTGACTCTACTTGCCGAGAAGCGTTTGATACAATTTCTTTTTTTTGCAGGCTGTGCTTACTGCTTAAACGACTCGGTGCACTATCGGCGAAACAAAAACGCGTCCGCGCACTTGCACACTTGACACTTGTTGACACACTTGTGTGTGTGTGTGTGTGTGTGTGTGTGTGTGTGTGTGTGTGTGTGTGTGTGTGTGTGTGTGTGTGTGTGTGTGTGTGTGTGTGTGTGTGTGTGTGTGTGTGTGTGTGTGTGTGTGTGTGTGTGCGTGTGTGTGTGTGTGTGTGTGTGTGTGTGTGTTTTTTCCTGGACGTTGACGCACCGCAGTACGTTCAAGTGGTCCTGCTGGTCTCCCGCTTTCAACGCACTCCCCCCGGAACTGCCGTGAGGTAATACTTCAGGGGAAGGGTTCGGCATTTAACGGCCCTCTTCTGAGTTGGCTGGCATTTGTGCTCTCTCTTCTCTTCTTAGCTGCTTCATTACTGCCACTGCCATCGTGTTCACCGCCACCCATTTCTCCCTCGAGCTTATCATATGCTCGACTACGGACTCCGTCTCGACACGCCCCTCAAGGCGGGCTTCTAGTTCTTCTCTAGCACCTGCGAAGCGTCCGCAGTGCAGAAAGACGTGCTCTGCATCCTCCACCACCTGCGGCTCGCAGTGGGCGCAGTAAGGGTCTGATGCATGGCCGAAACGGTGCAGGTATCCTTTGAAACACCCGTGACCACTTAGTAATTGTGTTAGGTAAAAATTCATCTCTCCGTGACCTCTGCCTAACCACCTTGAAACGTCCGACCTTTCGTGCCGCTGTTCCACCTTGCCTGCCACTCCTGGATGATGCTGGCTCTATCCCTGGCCTTCGCGCGCTCTGCTGCCTGTGTGTGTGTGTTTGTGTGTGTGTGTGTGTGTGTGTGTGTGTGTATGTGTGTGTGTCTAGTACTGCTGGTACTATTAAGTGCTGGTACTGCTCCTGCTCGTGTGTGCTCTGGCGGTGATGATACTGCTGCTGGTATTGTTCAGTGATGAGTGCTGATGACCGAATGATATTTTCCTTCGAGTGGTTAGCTGATTTTATACTTGTCACTTTCCCCTTCCACTGTTGTTTTCAAAGGTTTTCATTACCTAAGGACGTTTTCCTTTGATTGGTTGACTTTCTACCTGTTGCTAGCTGTAGGACTTCTCAAGTGCTAGAGAAGGACAACCATCCCACTGATAAGTGTCTCCCTACCCTTCAACCGACATACGCCACATTAAAAATTCTAAACACAAATGTCCACAGTTTACAGTCCCAAAATTTTGAAAACGTTCATAATTGTACTTAATGTTTTTTCCTAAATATCTGACTACTTCTAATGGTGGCTGTAAATTCCCAAAACTATCGAAATATGATTCCTGAAAATTTGGTTGCGATCAGATAAAGATTGTGGAAGTTAATAAATAAATACTTTTGTATGGGCAAAAACGCCTACTTACTAGGGCTCTTAGTTGCTTTGGCTGACAATCTGGTACATTGTGCCGTCTAAGGAATATTTTGAATGGTGTACTATATCGATATACCAAACATATCATTCGGTATATTTTTAGTATTTTCGGTATATTTTGAAAATGATACCGCAATATTTTGCCTTTATTAAAAATGGGTAAATCTCACAGTCGAGCACATTCGACTGTAACTTTCTTACTTGTTCAAATACGTGTTTGTACTTGCTGATGCGTACATAATATCCCCATTTTCAATTTGCTACCCATAAACATTTTAATGTTGTTGTAGACAGTTTTCAAAATATGTTTCTCATTTTTAGTGTTTACATTAACGGATTGCATTCGTATAGTTCTATGATGTCTATTGTTGTAAACGGAAATTAGTGATTTGAATATATCAACCCACTTGTATGTCTTATTGAAACTGAATTCACGCCACATTAGGTCTTTTAATGATCTATTAAATCGTTCAACAATTGAGGCCTGTAGACTACTAAATGTTGAATAGTGGTTGATTCCATATCGTTTCATTAATATCTTAAATTGGGTGTTAAAGAACTCCTTTCCATCGTCTGTTTGAAGATTTTTGGGGAATCCTCTCCCTGATTGAAATATTTTCTCCATGGCCTCAGCAACGTCTTTTGCATTTTTAGACTTTATTGCTTCCCCCCATCCAAATTTTGAGAATGTGTCTATCACTGTTAGCATGTAGCGATACCCATTGTTTGAGTGTGCATACTTCCCCATTTCAACCAAATCAGCTTGCCATAATTCGTGTATCCCTTTTGTTATGACTCTACGTCTAAGAAAATGCTTACGTGAAGGAGCATGTATTTCATTAATTATTCCCCGTCTAGACATATTTATTACTTTCGAATATGAGAGCGTACAATTTTATCAAGAATATCTAATGTAGTTTTCTCAGTCTTGATTAGTCGCTGATCAACTATAGTCAATTTATCGGATAATAATCTCTCATTCCTTTCTTGATGAGTTGAAATCATTGATGTTAGAAAATTTCTCAGATCGTTTACAACTTGGTCCACATATTCTTTTATCGCCAAGTCGGCATTCTCAATTGGTAAGCGACCATTTTTAAACGTCTTCCTTGTATATTGTAAATTCCATCATTATCAATGTAGAGTCCTGGTATTTTCTCACGTCGTTTTAAATGAATAGAGATCTGCTTATCATTTACATAACGTTCAAACTTGTCAACAGACATGATGATTATAATTTCATTTCAATATTATCAATCAATTATATATGAATTTAGTGCATAATTTGAGCCTCTCTCAATTCTTCAATTATTGACGTAATTTCATTAGTATGATTCGTATTTCCAGCTGTTTGAGAGGCAATTAAGATTTGTAATCGTTCAACCAACTCATTTGGATCGTCCCAATATACATAATTGGGTTTATTCGTCGCGAGTGACATGAATCCAGTCCCAGAAATAATTGATTTTGAGAATTTAGGTGTAGACTCAGCAGTACGTGATTTTGTTAAGAGTGGTTTAATAATTTTTGTATATTTCTTTGCCCTTGTTCCTCTGATCTGTCCATCGGAATTAAAATTTCTCCGGTGCACATTAGTTATCAATAAAATTTCATTATATATTTCTAGCTCATTTGAATTATAATTTTGAGGGAGGCGGTGGTATATTAATGAATATAATCCACTTGTAAGACGCCAGTTTTTCCATCATCCAATTCAATTTTTTGTGAGTCACATTAATGTGTGAATTCCCCAACATTAATTGTCCACTTGCATTTTTGTATGGACCATATGTCTTATCCAAAAATCTTCCCGTGCCAGTTCACTGATATTCAAATTTTTGAGTTGTCTTCATGTTGGATTGATTGACTCGTTATCGAAGGTGTTGAATGTATAGCTGTTTCATTTGATAACACGTTCGATGAATGAGAGGGCTCTTGACTCGTTAACGGAAATGATGAATGGGGTGAGTCTTGAACCGATAATGGAAGCGAAGTGTGGGGGATATTTGTTTCATAAACTTAGTTGATCGCTAACGATTTCGAGGTATGAGGTAAGCCTTCAAACGATGTGTCTTCTATAGCTGGTTGAGAATAGAATTGATCATCATCATCATCATCATCTTGAGCATTAACACTATCCATCCCCAATCCAATGCCTTCTCAATATCATATTTAGGTTTTGAGAATTGACTCTTAGCACTGTGAAATGTGAGTTTCCTTTTCTTGTTAGGTGGTGTGTTTCTCTCTCGGTTGATTGGAGAGTAGTTTTGCATAGTTTTTTCAATCTCAACATTATTAAACTCTGATGGTATCAATGTCTGAAATTTTTGTTATCATTCACAAGTTCATGTAGTGGTTCAGTTATAGGTTTAAATGTTTCCTCCAGACAAATACTGTTCTGACTTTTGAGTTGTTTGAGATCAGAAAATTTTTTTAGAGCATTTCGGCTTTTAGTTAATTGAGTTAAAACTTTTGATTCATGTTCTTTCAAATTTATCTCATTCAACTGTTAGTGGATTAATGATTATTTCAGTCTTGAGGTCATTAGTGTACTGTGATCTATTTTACGAAACATAATCATATATAACCAATAAATAGATACATTAGCATGTTTTTATGAAGAGAGTTGGTTGTACAGATCAGCTATCAGACTGTTAAATAGATCAGCTAGCTATTCTTTTAAACAGACCTGGTTGTATCGACCAGGTAACTGTTCTTTTAAACAGACCTGGTTGTAGAGATCAGGTACCTGGTTGTATCGAACAGCTAGCTGTTCTTTTAAACAGGCCTGGTTGTACAGATCAGGTATCCGGTTCTGATAACGGACCTGTTTCTGTTAACAGATCTGTTTCAATTTTCCATATCCCCATTTAAAATTATGAAATTAAATTTTCAATTACATTTATTCACACAATGTAAAAGGAGAAAAGTGGCTGAAAAAGAAAGCTGAAAATTCCCCAATTTCCCATTCCTAATGAAAATTTCGAATTAAATTTCATTAACATTTATTTGTAATAAGTATCAGAACTAATAAAGCTGGAAAAGAAGGCTAAAATTCCCCAAATTTACCAGTCCCCATTAAAATTTTTTTTTTTTATTCTATTTTGTTAATATAATTTATTGTTTTGCATATATTTTATTACATTTTCAATTTGAATACAATTTCTCCATCATCCTGTTTTGTTATAGTATAATTACCAGTATTTAATTCTTTAATGTATACAGATTTAACTTCATCATACCATTTCGGGAGGTAAATTAAATACTTTTCCAATGTTAATTTTAGAGAATTGCTATTAAATTTACTAGGAACCTTAGACGCTCCATATATTCTGAATTCCGTATTCCTTGGAAGAGCGCGGAAAGGGAGCTTCTGTTTCTTCTTGATTGCATTCAAATAATTCGCTGTTGATTCAATCTCCATGTCATTGGCGAGGAATTGAATGTCCTCAGCAAGAGGAGTAATAAGAGGAAGATTAACTTCGGTGAAGTCAATCTCCTCTCCGTTGCTAGCCTCAAACGATGGATTCATCCTGATTATTTGGTGTCGGTGTGTGTGTGTGTGTGTGTGTGTTGTGTTTTTTTATTCGTAGTATAGGTTAGAAAAGGTTTACAGAGTGGAGTTATAGAAATTATATCTAGAGAAAAGGAAGAAGAAAACCGAGTTAGCGGAGCCTGGCTCTTGTGGGACGGCCGCGAAGCAATGCTTCACAAGTGCGTCGGCGCCACTTACTCCCTCGTTCTTTGTCTTGCCTTCTCGGCCCTCCTTTGCTCGTTCATGACCGCAGCCACAAATTGGCTGATCAGTGTCCAGTTAGTGGACGATACCAGCATCAGCGGAACCAATGTCGACACAGTTAACCTCTCACCAATTGCATTTGCCAGCTCTTGTCTGAGGGTTGCGTATCTACCGCACTGGAAGATTACGTGCTCGGCGTCCTCCACCGCAGTCGGGAAACAAGCGGGGCAGTCCTCGGCTGTGTCGTGACCGAACCGGAACAAGTAGCTCCTGAAGCAGCCGTGGCCACTGATGACCTGGGTCAAGTGAAAATTCAACTGGCCGTGACTCCTTGTCGTCCATTCCTTAATGAGAGGGATAAGCCGGTGAGTGCACCGCCCTTTGGACGCCTCGTTCCACCGGGTCTGCCACCTTTCGAGGCATTCCCTCTGTGCCCTTTGTTTAATGGATCTCTTCTCGGCGTTGGGTAAGGAGCCAGTCTGGAGTTGCCGGAAGACACTTACCCTCTCCCCTGACCATTTCCTCGAAGGGGGTATGCCGGCAATGACATGTGCAGCCTCGTCGGAAACGGTCCTGAAACCGCTTATGACTCTGATGGCGCTCAGCCGGAAGGTTGACGCCAAGCCGCCGATGTACGAGCTTTTGATAACGGCGTCTGCCCAGATAGGAGCAGCATAAAGGGCTATGGACCTTGTCACGCTCGAAATTAATGCTCGACGACACTGTTTGGGGCCCTGGTGTTGGGCATCAGGCGAGATAACGCCCTGTTGGTGACAGCAGCCTTACGGCCAACCTCCTGCAGGTGTTCCCGAAAACTCAGCCTCGAGTCGATCGTCACTCCCAGGTACTTAAGTGTACGCTTGGAGGTAATATGGGCGGCTCCGACCTTGACTACCGCTGTTTCCACTTTCTTCCTGCTACTGATCAGCACTGCTTCCGTTTTGTGGGAGCCAACTCCAGTCCAACGGAGAGCAGCCAAGTCCCAATGCAATCGATAGCTCTGTTACAATTTGATTCGGCGACCTCCAGCTCCTTAGCGACCACAAGTAGCGCAATGTCGTCGGCGAAACCAATTAGGTTTGCTCCTGTCGGCAGGTCCAGTCGAAGGATTCCGTCGTACATCGCGTTCCACAATAGCGGGCCAAGCACAGACCCCTGAGGAACGCCTCCAGTCACGATGTACTCTTCTGTTCGAACACTGGTATCATATTTGAGTACTCTCGACGAGAAGTAACTCCTGATAATCTGTAGCAACTGCCGTGGGACTTTGAATGCGTCTAGCGCCCGTAAGATGCAGTTCCACCGGGCCGAGTTGAAGGCGTTTCTGATGTCCAATGTCACCATCAGACAGTACTTCTTCTGGCCCCCTTTCCAGCGAGTGCCAGCAATTGCATTGGAAGCAATGCCAACTACCTTCTCGATTGCATCTACTGTCGACCTGGCCTTCCGGAATCCATATTGGTTGGGGGAAAGGTTTCCGTTCACCAATATAGCTTCCTCCAAGCGAGTGCAGATCACCTTCTCCAGCAGTTTCCCCGCCACGTCGATGAGGCAGATAGGCCTAAACGACGATGAATTGCCAGGCGGTTTCCCGGGCTTCGGAATTAGGACCAGCTTTTGAGTTTTCCACCTATCCGGGACTACAGCTTCTTCCAGGCACTTATTCAGCATTGCTGAAAAAGCTTCTGGATGGAGGGAGCAGGCGAGCATTAGTGCCCTTGCGGGTATGCCATCCGGACCTGGAGCGCCGGTTTGTTTCATACTTCTAACGCATTTTAACACCTCCTCGCTGGTGACCAACTTCAGCGGCAGACCATCGTTGGATGCTGTATCTGGCAGCCATGCGTTGTCTTCCACCACGCTGGGAAACAGATCCATGACAATCCCACGCAACAGATCATCCGGTGGTGGTGGGGATCTCCGTGCCCCGATTCTCTTTATAACGATCTGGTATGCCTTGCCCCATGGGTCGTCATCCAGTGTGTCACACAGGGCCAGGAAACACCGTTTTTACTCTCCTTGATCGCATTTTTGAGAGTTTTGCGACTCTCTCTAAAGAGTGTTTGCCAATATAGGAAAGAGGGTCTTCCCCGCGCTCTCTGATAGCGCCTCCTCGCGTGGTTGCAGACACGTCTTGCAGCGGCAATGGTCTCGTTCCACCAGTAAACTGGTGTATGGCGTAGCGAGGGGTTTACTCGACTCGGCATGGAGCCTACGCAAGCCGACTCTAGCCTTTCCATGACAGTCTCGACCATCTGCTCTGCGCTGCCTGAAACCTCCAGCTCTCTCAGCGAGCTTGTAAAGCGCTCGACGTTTAGCTTGCTGGCTGAGAAATTCCTCCAACGAGGTGCGGCAGGGATGCACCTGAGGCTCCGAGCTCCAATTTTGCAAAAATGGCCATATGGTCGCTCCTGTATAGGAGTCACTGACTCCCCACTCCGCTAAATGAGCGAGCGAACTGCTGCAAAATGTTAAGTCAACAATTGAGCCGGTACCGGCCCTGCTAAATGTCCATTTCGAGCCTTGATTGAGGAGAGTTATGTCCAGTGAAGCAAAGGCTTCGACCACCAATCGCCCTCTTTGGTTGGTGACCATGCTTCCCAATCGACTGCCCAAGCGTTGAAGTCGCCTGCGACGAATGCTGGTGAGTGGTCTCTCACGTCCGCGGCTAATCTGTCCAGTGTGTTAGCAAAGTCCGAAATTGACAAGCTGGGGGCTAAGTATACGCTGTACACCCAAACACTGCCCACTAGCGCCCTGACGAAGCCGCCGTCAGCCTGTTGGTGGCCAAACTGGAGTGGGTTTCTGCCACAAACCCATATAGCCGCCTTCCCGGTGTGGTCGCACGTCCAATCAGCTCCAAAACCAGGTCTGAAGGGTTCACTAAGAACGCATACATCCACCTCATTCTCCCTGATCGACTCCAGTAGGAGGTCCTGAGCCGCTGCACAATGGTTCAGGTTCAGCTGCATAATCTTCATAGTGTGTGTTTTATACTTCGCCCATTTGCCGAAGGGCAGAGTCTGCTACCCGCTGCGTGGTTGACCTCACTGATGCCTTTGGTTACGCAAAGAAAGCATCTCGCTGGTCTGTTGCATGACGCCGCTTTATGGTTTTGCTCGCCACATTTGAAGCAGCTGTTTGCTCTATCCACCGCGCTTTGGCACTTGCTCGCAATGTGCCCAAAGTCCAAGCATTTAAAACACCGAGTCCTCGGCTCCTGCTCGGCTACTCTGCATCGCGTCCAGCCGATTTTCAGCTTGCCCAGCTGTCCAATTTTTGGCCCAGATTGGAGGCACCAGGACCGTCGCCGCCTGAGTGTTGGCGTAAGCAGGTCTTATGCTCTTTACCTGGCACAGATTTGCCGGCATGCCAACTTGCTCCGCCATCGCTTTGACAATCTCCTCTTTGCTTGCAAGTTCGTCCAGGTCTCTGACAACCAGCTGCGTGAGTTGAGACAGAGTGCGCACCTCTGCACAGTCTCCCAACACTTTCTCGATCTCCTCTCGTAGTTTGTCTGTGTTGTCCAGACCTGTTCCTCCAAGTTCTAGCAGCAGATCGCCCTTGGCAGTTCTGCGCGCAGTTGTTACTCTGTCTGATACGTCTTTGAGTCTGCCGTCCTGCCGTCTCGTGACTAGAGAGAGCACATCGCTGTAGCTCATCTCGCCTTTCGCGCTCACTACCAGCGCGTCCGGGCGTATTTTGTTGGCCTTCTTCTTAGGACCGGTGGTGGTGATGTTGCTCCTCCTCGGCTCTACGGTTGTCCACTCGCCGCCTTGCACCTGGTTGTGAACATTTTTGTTGCGCTTTGGGGGAGGAGTTTTCCTCGACCCGCTCTCTATGTCTCGCGGTCTTTTGGGTGTGGCCGCTGCCTTACTTCCGGTTGTCGCCAACTTAACTTCGCTTGGAGCTGCCTGAGCTGGTACTGCTTCTGCGTTGGCGGGATCTTCCGCTGGCTCGTGGCATAGTTGCTCCGCTGCCGCTCGTTGCAGCTTCATCAGCCTCATGAGCTTGCTCCTCATTTTCTCATTAATGTGCCTCTGAGAGGCGAACTGCTCCGAGAGGCCGTCCAGTTCCCGACCCACTCTTTTCGGCCAGATCACTTAATAAATTAAGTGTTGGATTTTTCCGATCTTGGTGGATTCGAACCGTGGATCGCTGAATAGTCCGCGCCTCTATGCACTGCGCCACTGCAGCTGCACTCTTTCAGCGGAGCTTAATGCGTATACTAATTAGCTGCTCCTGAAAGTATGCAGATATTTTTTCACTTTTGAGCTTTGCGCTGTGCTTTTAAAGCTTTGCGCTGAGCTTCTGGTTGGCCGACTGGCAACGCCAGAGCGCCCAGTCTGGCTACGCAGCTGATGGTAGTGCAGCCCTCGTCGTCAGCTGATCGTGGGAGTGCAGTTGCGATTGTTTACAAGTAGTTGTGGCCAATTGTACTGGAACCAACAACAATTTCCTCGCAGCCGTCAACTCCGCCAATGCGTCTCCTGGCAACGCGACTGTCTACGACGTCCAGCAGCGGGTGCCCCGACCGACCGTGAGTACACAAGTGTTGAACACTGCTCGAGCTAACTTGCAGTCACTTTTTTAGGTTTTTCGACTTATTTTGGTGATTTCCCGAGCGATCGAAAGGAGCGTCTCCAAAACGCGACCGGCTTGCGGAAAATTCAACTCGACGTGTCTGTGTGTGCGTGTGTGTGCGTGTGTGTGTGTGTGTGTGTGTGTGTGTGTGTGTGTGTGTGTGTGTGTGTGTGTGTGTGTGTGTATGTGTATGTGTGTGTGTGTGTGTGTGTGTGTGTGTGTGTGCGTGTGTGTGTGTGTGTGTGTGTGTGTGTGTGTTTTTTCCTGGACGTTGACGCACCGCAGTACGTTCAAGTGGTCCTGCTGGTCTCCCGCTTTCAACGCACTCCCCGTAACTGCCGTGAGGTAATACTTCAGGGAAGGGTTCGGCATTTAACGGCCCTCTTCTGAGTTGGCTGGCATTTGTGCTCTCTCTTCTCTTCTTAGCTGCTTCATTACTGCCACTGCCATCGTGTTCACCGCCACCCATTTCTCCCTCGAGCTTATCATATGCTCGACTACGGACTCCGTCTCGACACGCCCCTCAAGGCGGGCTTCTAGTTCTTCTCTAGCACCTGCGAAGCGTCCGCAGTGCAGAAAGACGTGCTCTGCATCCTCCACCACCTGCGGCTCGCAGTGGGCGCAGTAAGGGTCTGATGCATGGCCGAAACGGTGCAGGTATCCTTTGAAACACCCGTGACCACTTAGTAATTGTGTTAGGTAAAATGCATCTCTCCGTGACCTCTGCCTAACCACCTTGAAACGTCCGACCTTTCGTGCCGCTGTTCCACCTTGCCTGCCACTCCTGGATGATGCTGGCTCTATCCCTGGCCTTCGCGCGCTCTGCTGCCTGTGTGTGTGTGTGTTTGTGTGTGTGTGTATGTGTGTGTGTCTAGTACTGCTGGTACTATTAAGTGCTGGTACTGCTCCTGCTCGTGTGTGCTCCTGGCGGTGATGATACTGCTGCTGGTATTGTTCAGTGATGAGTGCTGATGACCGAATGATATTTTCCTTCGAGTGGTTAGCTGATTTTATACTTGTCACTTTCCCTTCCACTGTTGTTTTCAAAGGTTTTCATTACCTAAGGACGTTTTCCTTTGATTGGTTGACTTTCTACCTGTTGCTAGCTGTAGGACTTCTCAAGTGCTAGAGAAGGACAACCATCCCACTGATAAGTGTCTCCCTACCCTTCAACCGACATACGCCACATTAAAATTCTAAACACAAATGTCCACAGTTTACAGTCCCAAAATTTTGAAAACGTTCATAATTGTACTTAATGTTTTTTCCTAAATATCTGACTACTTCTAATGGTGGCTGTAAATTCCCAAAACTATCGAAATATGATTCCTGAAAATTTGGTTGCGATCAGATAAAGATTGTGGAAGTTAATAAATAAATACTTTTGTATGGGCAAAACGCCTACTTACTAGGGCTCTTAGTTGCTTTGGCTGACAATCTGGTACATTGTGCCGTCTAAGGAATATTTTGAATGGTGTACTATATCGATATACCAAACATATCATTCGGTATATTTTTAGTATTTTCGGTATATTTTGAAAATGATACCGCAATATTTTGCCTTTATTAAAATGGGTAAATCTCACAGTCGAGCACATTCGACTGTAACTTTCTTACTTGTTCAAATACGTGTTTGTACTTGCTGATGCGTACATAATATCCCCATTTTCAATTTGCTACCCATAAACATTTTAATGTTGTTGTAGACAGTTTTCAAAATATGTTTCTCATTTTTAGTGTTTACATTAACGGGTTGCATTCGTATAGTTCTATGATGTCTATTGTTGTAAACGGAAATTAGTGATTTGAATATATCAACCCACTTGTATGTCTTATTGAAACTGAATTCACGCCACATTAGGTCTTTTAATGATCTATTAAATCGTTCAACAATTGAGGCCTGTAGACTACTAAATGTTGAATAGTGGTTGATTCCATATCGTTTCATTAATATCTTAAATTGGGTGTTAAAGAACTCCTTTCCATCGTCTGTTTGAAGATTTTTGGGGAATCCTCTCCCTGATTGAAATATTTTCTCCATGGCCTCAGCAACGTCTTTTGCATTTTTAGACTTTATTGCTTCCCCATCCAAATTTTGAGAATGTGTCTATCACTGTTAGCATGTAGCGATACCCATTGTTTGAGTGTGCATACTTCCCCATTTCAACCAAATCAGCTTGCCATAATTCGTGTATCCCTTTTGTTATGACTCTACGTCTAAGAAAATGCTTACGTGAAGGAGCATGTATTTCATTAATTATTCCCGTCTAGACATATTTATTACTTTCGAATATGAGAGCGTACAATTTTATCAAGAATATCTAATGTAGTTTTCTCAGTCTTGATTAGTCGCTGATCAACTATAGTCAATTTATCGGATAATAATCTCTCATTCCTTTCTTGATGAGTTGAAATCATTGATGTTAGAAAATTTCTCAGATCGTTTACAACTTGGTCCACATATTCTTTTATCGCCAAGTCGGCATTCTCAATTGGTAAGCGACCATTTTTTAAACGTCTTCCTTGTATATTGTAAATTCCATCATTATCAATGTAGAGTCCTGGTATTTTCTCACGTCGTTTTAAATGAATAGAGATCTGCTTATCATTTACATAACGTTCAAACTTGTCAACAGACATGATGATTATAATTTCATTTCAATATTATCAATCAATTATATATGAATTTAGTGCATAATTTGAGCCTCTCTCAATTCTTCAATTATTGACGTAATTTCATTAGTATGATTCGTATTTCCAGCTGTTTGAGAGGCAATTAAGATTTGTAATCGTTCAACCAACTCATTTGGATCGTCCCAATATACATAATTGGGTTTATTCGTCGCGAGTGACATGAATCCAGTCCAGAAACAATTGATTTTGAGAATTTAGGTGTAGACTCAGCAGTACGTGATTTTGTTAAGAGTGGTTTAATAATTTTTGTATATTTCTTTGCCCTTGTTCCTCTGATCTGTCCATCGGAATTAAAATTTCTCCGGTGCACATTAGTTATCAATAAAATTTCATTATATATTTCTAGCTCATTTGAATTATAATTTTGAGGTAGGCGGTGGTATATTAATGAATATAATCCACTTGTAAGACGCCAGTTTTTCCATCATCCAATTCAATTTTTTGTGAGTCACATTAATGTGTGAATTCCCCAACATTAATTGTCCACTTGCATTTTGTATGGACCATATGTCTTATCCAAAAATCTTCCCGTGCCAGTTCACTGATATTCAAATTTTTTGAGTTGTCTTCATGTTGGATTGATTGACTCGTTATCGAAGGTGTTGAATGTATAGCTGTTTCATTTGATAACACGTTCGATGAATGAGAGGGCTCTTGACTCGTTAACGGAAATGATGAATGGGGTGAGTCTTGAACCGATAATGGAAGCGAAGTGTGGGGATATTTGTTTCATAAACTTAGTTGATGAATAAGGAGAACCTTCTCTCGCTAACGATTTCGAGGTATGAGGTAAGCCTTCAAACGATGTGTCTTCTATAGCTGGTTGAGAATAGAATTGATCATCATCATCATCATCATCTTGAGCATTAACACTATCCATCCCCAATCCAATGCCTTCTCAATATCATATTTAGGTTTTGAGAATTGACTCTTAGCACTGTGAAATGTGAGTTTCCTTTTCTTGTTAGGTGGTGTGTTTCTCTCTCGGTTGATTGGAGAGTAGTTTTGCATAGTTTTTTTTTCAATCTCAACATTATTAAACTCTGATGGTATCAATGTCTGAAATTTTTTGTTATCATTCACAAGTTCATGTAGTGGTTCAGTTATAGGTTTAAATGTTTCCTCCAGACAAATACTGTTCTGACTTTTGAGTTGTTTGAGATCAGAAAATTTTTTTTTAGAGCATTTCGGCTTTTAGTTAATTGAGTTAAAACTTTTGATTCATGTTCTTTCAAATTTATCTCATTCAACTGTTAGTGGATTAATGATTATTTCAGTCTTGAGGTCATTAGTGTACTGTGATCTATTTTACGAAACATAATCATATATAACCAATAAACAGATACATTAGCATGTTTTATGAAGAGAGTTGGTTGTACAGATCAGCTATCAGACTGTTAAATAGATCAGCTAGCTATTCTTTTAAACAGACCTGGTTGTATCGACCAGGTAACTGTTCTTTTAAACAGACCTGGTTGTAGAGATCAGGTACCTGGTTGTATCGAACAGCTAGCTGTTCTTTTAAACAGGCCTGGTTGTACAGATCAGGTATCCGGTTCTGATAACGGACCTGTTTCTGTTAACAGATCTGTTTCAATTTCCCATATCCCCATTTAAAATTATGAAATTAAATTTTCAATTACATTTATTCACACAATGTAAAAGGAGAAAAGTGGCTGAAAAGAAAGCTGAAAATTCCCCAATTTCCCATTCCCTAATGAAAATTTCGAATTAAATTTCATTAACATTTATTTGTAATAAGTATCAGAACTAATAAAGCTGGAAAAGAAGGCTGAAATTCCCCAAATTTACCAGTCCCCATTAAAAATTTTTTTTTTTTTTATTCTATTTTGTTAATATAATTTATTGTTTTGCATATATTTTATTACATTTTCAATTTGAATACAATTTCTCCATCATCCTGTTTTGTTATAGTATAATTACCAGTATTTAATTCTTTAATGTATACAGATTTAACTTCATCATACCATTTCGGGAGGTAAATTAAATACTTTTCCAATGTTAATTTTAGAGAATTGCTATTAAATTTACTAGGAACCTTAGACGCTCCATATATTCTGAATTCCGTATTCCTTGGAAGAGCGCGGAAAGGGAGCTTCTGTTTCTTCTTGATTGCATTCAAATAATTCGCTGTTGATTCAATCTCCATGTCATTGGCGAGGAATTGAATGTCCTCAGCAAGAGGAGTAATAAGAGGAAGATTAACTTCGGTGAAGTCAATCTCCTCTCCGTTGCTAGCCTCAAACGATGGATTCATCCTGATTATTTGGTGTCGGTGTGTGTGTGTGTGTGTGTGTGTGTGTGTGTGTGCGTGTGTGCGTGTTTTTTTTTTATTCGGAGGAACTAGATCTAATACTAAATATAATAAATATAACATAACATTAGGCACTAGAATATAGAAAAAGGTTAGAAAGAAAACTGTCAAGGAAATTCTCGTGGTACTGCCGTGAGGTATTGCTTCACGAGACCTTGACGGGAGCTCACTCCCCTCCGTTACGCCTGCGGGTACGTTCCCTTTCGAGAGTTCGTATTGCGGTGGTCACTTTTCTGCATAGCTGCATACCGCTGACCAGTATTCCTCCTTCTCCAGCATACGGTTCACAATAGAGTCCGTCGTGACTCTACATCCTATCGCTTCTTCGAGCTCTCGTCTCTCACTAGCAAAGCGCCGACAGCACACTAGGATGTGTTCCGCCGTTTCTTCAGCTTCGGGATAGCAATATAGGCACATCGGGTCGCTGTCGTGTCCAAATCTACATAGGTAGCTGCGGAAGCAGCCGTGCCCACTCAGGATCTGCGTCAGATGATAGTTGACGAATCCGAAATTTCTGCTGACCCATTTGCCTATGTTTGGGATCAGAGCATGGGTCCAGCGGCCCTTACTAGATGTGTCCCACTTATCTTGCCATTTCCTTAGGCACTCTGTCTTAAAATTGGTCGACATGTAGTGAACATCCTCCATCTGGTTAGCCCTCTTGTGATTGTAGCTGTGAGTCCTCTCTAACGCCAGAGTATCCAGTGGCATCATGCCAGCTATCACTAAGGCGGCGTCATCCGATATGGTCCTGAAGCCACTGCAGACTCGCAGCGCGCAGAGTCGATAGGTCGTCTGCATCTTCCGCCTATACGCCTTCACCTCCATTGCTTGCACCCATACTGGAGCGCCATAGAGCATTGTTGCTCTAACCACATTTTGTAGCAATAGTCTCCGACCTTGCTTAGGGCCGCGCGTATTTAGCATTATTCGACTCAATGCCTGCCCTACGACAGCAGCTCTCTTACCAGCATAGTCCAGGTGTTCGCGGAAGCTGAGCCGCGTGTCGATTAGGACGCCTAAGTATTTAATGGCTCGGCTCGACACTATTGAGGTCCGACCAAGGTTAATGTGAGCCACTTCGACGATCTTTCGGCTACTTATCAGGACCGCTTCAGTCTTGTGATCGGCCAATTGCAGCCCCACCGTCGCAAGCCAGTCTTTGACAGTGGCAACCGCTGCACTACAAAGTAGCTCAGCGTCGCCTAGTTGTTTCGCTGTCACCACTAAGGCCACATCGTCTGCAAAGCCGACAATGGTTGCAGACTCTGGAACGTCGAGCCGCAATATGTCATCGTACATGATGTTCCATAGTAGCGGGCCCAACACTGATCCTTGCGGTACTCCTCCAGTGATGTTGAACGATTTGGTTCCGTTATCCGTTCTATATCTCAGAATGCGTTTCCTGAAGTAGTCCTCAATTAATTCCATTAGGTAGCTCGGGGTGTTGAACCGCCTTAAGGCTCCTATAATGCAGCTCCAGTTTGCAGAATTGAAGGCGTTCTTGACGTCCAGAGTCATGACTATGCAGTACTCCTTTGCACCACCACGCCATCTTCTGCCTGCTATGGCTCTCCTTGCTATGTCAGTTACTTGTGAGATAGCGTCTACGGTTGAGTGATGCTTTCTGAAACCATATTGCATGGGTGACAGGTCTCCTGCTTGTCGGACAGACTCCTCTAGCCTATGGCTCACCAGCCTCTCCAATATTTTGCCTGCTGTATCAAGCAGACAAATCGGTCGGTAGGACGACGGCGAATCAAGTGGCTTGTTCGGCTTTGGGATCAGCACCAGATTCTGCAGTTTCGATGGGCGGGGAAACACACCTTGCCTCATACACTGTCCAAAAACTTCTGTAAAGCACTGCGGCTGGAGCCTGATCGCCATCTTCAGCGCGCGATTTGGGATCGCGTCCGGCCCAGGTGACTTGGAGTCCTTGATTCTTGCCGCTGCCAGCAGTACTTCCTGTACCGTAACCTCTGGGACCTCCGTATAGAGCCGGTGCTCTACGTGATATTCCACTGTTGGAACATTGAATGAGCCCGTGAACAGAGCATCCACTATGCCATTTAGGACTCCCTCCTCTCTAGGCACTGCACAGGTATTGGGCTTGAGTTTTTAAGCACCACTTTGTATGCCATTCCCCAGATGTCTCGGTCGGCTTCGTCGCAAAGTTCTAGGAATTTCTCTTTCTTGCTGCTTAAGATGGACTTCTTCAGCAGCCTGCGATTAAGCGCGTACTCCAGCCTTCTTGCCTCAAAATCAGCTCTGCCTCGTGAACGTTGCAGGATCCTTCGCGATCTTATACATCGCCTTCTTATGTCTGCGATCTGCTGGTTCCACCAGTATACTGGTACGTGGTGTCTCTTGCACGATCTTCGCACCGCCATGCTAGCGTCGCAGGCATCCGTGATTGAACGCATGAGCAGCTCGGCGCTTACCTCTGCGTTGTCACTCCAGTTGGGAACTGCAAAGGATCCAGCGAAAGCTTCCGGGTCCAGGGTGTCAACTCTGTAAGCCTTTCCGCTCTGTAATCCATTTGCTCGCGGTGACTCGGTATGGTCCAAATCTATCGTGATCGCCCTATGATCACTCGCTGTGTAGACATTGCTAATGGCCCATTTCGCTGATCTAGCAATTGGATAGCTAACGAATGCTAGATCTATAACCGATCCAGTGCCAGCTCTGGTGAAAGTGTGTTCGTTGCCATGGTTCATGAGAGCCAGGTCTAGTGTGGCAAGGGCTTCCAGCACTGTTTGTCCTCGGGCGTTTGTCCGGCTGCTACCCCACTCCTCCGCCCAGGCATTGAAGTCACCAGCGATGATCACTTGCGGCTTTCCCCTTACATCGAGTGCTATCTCCTCCATGACGGATGCGAATTCTGAGATGGTGAGACTGGGAGCCAGATAACAGCTGTATAGCCACTGGTTCCCCATCTAGCCCGCACGAACCCACGGGATGAGCGCACATCAGTAAGCTGGGGCTGTTCCAGGCCACATACCCATATTGACGCCTTTCCTTCCGTGTCTTCGACGTACTTTGGACTCTGAATTCTCTTATATGGTTCGCTCAGCAAAGCAGCATCCACCTTTAACTCTCTAACCGTCTGCTTCAGTAGCTCTTGGGCCGCCAAGCAGTGGTTTAAGTTGAGCTGCAGGAGCCTTTGAGTCATTTTGGCCCCTGCGTGACCCCGCTGACCCCTTTGAGAGGGCAGTGACTGCTTCCTGCGTGATGTCTGGTATCCTCTTTACCCGCATCTGCACAGATGAAGCATTTAGCAGCATTTTTGCAAAGCGCCGCTTTATGGCCAGCTGCACCGCATCTTAGGCAGCACCCGGAGCGGTCGATCGTGCTCTTGCAAAACTTAGCAATATGTCCAAACTCCAGGCATTTGTAGCACCTCTTTTTCTGGCCTCTCAGACCTCTCTCTCACTCTACAGCTTGTCCAGCCTATCCGGATTTTTCCATTCTGTAGAATAGATGATGCAGCCTCCTTCGGCATACTAACAATTGCCAGCTGCATACCATCAAAACCTGGCCTAAGTGCTTTGATGGCACTTAGCTCCAGATTCGCTTGGCTGAGTTTTTCACAGGCTACCAGCACGTCTTCTTTAGAAACCAGGCAGTCTATATCTCTGATCTCTAGGATGGTTTCCTGAGTTAGAGCTCTCACTTTGGCTTTCAAACCGAGCGCTTCGCTTAATTCATCCTTCATTTTTAGCATAGAAGGCTTGGAGTTCATCCCCATTTCCAAAATCAGTCCGTCGCCGGCAGTTTTCTTACCCGCCTTACTTGCTCACCGACGCTCTGTAGCTTGCTATCGTTGCTACGCGTCACCAATTTGAGCACTTCACTATAGGATATACCATCCGTGGGTTGGATAATAATGGCGTCCGGCCTTCTGCGTCTTCTCGGTGGCTTATTTGTGGTGTTGCGCCCTTGAGTATCCTGACGCACGCTTTCCTTCTCTGCTTTATTCTTAACCGTAGGATAAATACGCTGCTTGGATATGGGCTTCGTGGACGAAACAGTTTTGCGCTTGTCTTCAACCGTGGTCACCGCATTACTCGGCGAGGTCTGCGTCGACGAGCTACGTACGCTATTGAAGACTTCATCCAGTGTCTTTGCGGTCACCTGCTCCACTGTCTCTACAGCCGACATCTTTAGACTAGCTGCCATCTCAATTTGCACGGTTTTGATTCGTGCGAACGTATTCTTGTTTGTTTGTGTGACGTGTCGCACTTCTCTGGGCGTAAATGTCTTAATCAGCCCATCGATCAACTCGCCCAGCTCTTCTACCGCCTCTTGAAGGCTTCTATGGATCTTAATCTTTTTGGCACCGCTTCAGATGAGACACCAGGACTCCGATCCTCCCGGCTCTTTTGGGCGTTGCCGCTTCTTCGCCTGCATCAAAGCTAAACACAAGCTCATCCACCTTTGGGGCGCAGATGCAGGCCCTCCGCTCTGGGGCGATCTTGCGACTCTTGGAAGCTTGAGGAACTTTGCCAGCAGCTCAGCTTCCGCCTCACTCGTCTCAATATTGCTCATGGCGAGCAATATCGGTCACTAACCAATCTGCTATACTCAATATAATATAATAACGCTCTACCAAGCAGTCCAACGTTGGCCGAGAATTTCCTACGACTTTTGTCGGAGGAGGTTATACCGCCCCGACTCGGTCACCAGGGCCTCTGTTTTTGAGCGCAGTTACACGGCAGAGGTTGGTAATTGGTCAGTTCCACGACCTTTAGCTCACGATTCTGCTATGGCAGGCGCTAAAATTAAGTATGAACCTTCGGCTATGCAGCACTTTCTGTAGCTCCTGAAAGTATGCCGCGTTTCTTTACTCCTTTTGGTTCGTGTCACTGCTATGGGTCATATATGCAGTGGTTTGTCTCTTTGCTGTGCTCACCACTCAGCTGTTTGACTTGGCTCCACCGGTTGCAATCCGCAATCGCTGACCAACACTGCCACCAGCTGATCGTCTGACAGCTGACAGAGTGTGACGAGATTGCAAAAATGCAAAGTGCAGTGAAAGTGGAAGCAACAAAAAAGAGAGATTCGCCAGAAAAGGACAGTGAGTGACTTACTCACTGAGCGAGAGATGGTATATCTCTGCCCCTCTCCGACCCAAACCCACGGGCGACGCTTGGGCCGCCGAAATAAAAACACCAAAACTCCGGCCGCCTGGACTCGAGCGGCAGAAGTATGATGCAGAGTGAGTGACTCTACTTGCCGAGAAGCGTTTGATACAAATTTCTTTTTGCAGGCTGTGCTTACTGCTTAAACGACTCGGTGCACTATCGGCGAAACAAAAAACGCGTCTGCGCACTTGCACACTTGACACATGTGCGTGTGTGTGTGTGTGTGTGTGCGTGTGTGTGTGTGTGTGTGTTTTTTTTTAACATGGACGTTGACGCACCGCAGTACGTTCAAGTGGTCCTGCGAAACCAGGCTAACGCCTGTTTCTCCCGCATTCAACGCACTCCCCGGAACTGCCGTGAGGTATTACTTCAGGGGGAGGGTTCGGCCTTTATCAGCCCTCTTCTGGGTTGGCTGCGATTCGCGCTCTTTCTTCTCTTCTTAGCTGCTTCATTACTGCCACTGCCATCGTGTTCACCGCCACCCATTTATCCTTCGAGCTTACCATATGCTCGACTACGGTCTCCGTCTCGACACGCCCCTCAAGGCGGACTTCTAATTCTTCTCTAGCACCCGCGAAGCGTCCGCAGTGCAAAAGGACGTGCTCTGCATCTTCCACCACCTGCGGCTCGCAGTGTGCGCAGTAAGGGTCTGATGCATGGCCGAAACGGTGCAGGTATCCCTTAAAACACCCGTGACCACTTAATAATTGTGTTAGGTAAAAGTTCATCTCTCCGTGACCTCTGTCTAACCACATTGACACGTCCGGTATCAGGCGATGTGTCCACCGACCTTTCGTGCCGCTGTTCCACCTTGCCTGCCACTCCTGGATGATGCTGGCTCTATCCCTGGCCTTCGCGCACTCTGCTGCCTGTAGATCGAATGGCGCTGTTCCTGCAAGGACCATCGCAGCTTCTCCCGATACCGTCCGAAATGCGCAGCACATTCTGAGCGCGCAGATCCTGTGCACCGAGTTCATCTGCCTCAGGAAGGTACCGCTCTCCGTTCCCTTTAGCCAGATCGGGGCTGCGTAAAGGCTGATGGACCTGACCACGTTGGTGAGCAGTAACCTTCTTTTCTGCCTAGGGCCCCCTGTGTTCGGCATTATTCGAGCTAAGGCCGTGGATGCGGTTGCTGCCTTACTCGCCGCGTACGTGAGGTGTGCTCGAAAGTTGAGTCTGTTGTCCACCTTGACTCCGAGATAGGTCATAGTGGCTTGCGACCGTATCGTTGTATCCCCAACTACGATGTCAACAAACTCCACCTTTTTCCTGGAAGTAACTAACACGGCCTCGGTTTTATGCTCCGCCAGTCGGAGCCCTACTTCTTCCAGCCAATCCCGTACTGCTTTGACTGCAGTATTCGTCTTTGCCTCTATGTCTGTCAGGTGCTTCGCGACCGTCACGATCGCTATGTCGTCCGCAAATCCGACAATATTTACACCGTCCGGCAACCTTAGGCGGAGGACTCCGTCGTACATAGCAATCCACAAGGTGGGGCCGAGCACTGATCCCTGAGGAACGCCTCCAGTGACCTCGTAGTTTTCAGTGCCTGTACTGGTCGTGTACCAGAGCTTTCTGTCGCTAAGGTAACTTGCGATTATCCGGGTGAGATAGCACGGGATATCGAAATGCTGCAACGCGTGCAGGATCCTATGCCAGCTGGCAGAATTAAAGGCATTTCTTATATCAAGTGCGGTGATGAGGCAGTACTCCTTACTGCCCCAGAGCCAGCGCTCCCCCGCGATTGCCTTCTCCGCCTTGTCCATAATTTGTCTGATAGCCTGAATCGTAGTGCGACCCTTCCGGAAACCAAACTGCCATGGTGATAGGCCCCCTGCACGGTTTATAGCGACCTCCAGGCGCTCCCGTATTAACGTTTCTAGCGCTTTGCCCGCCGTGTCTAGTAAGCAGATCGGTCTGTACGAAGAAGGCTCCTCCGGAGGTTTCCCACCTTTCGGGATTAGCACGAGCGACTGCTTTTTCCATCGGGCAGGGAACACTCCTTCCTCTAGGCACCTATTGTACAGCCTCAACAGGTCCTCCGGATAATTCTCCAAGGCGGCTTTGATGGCCAGACCAGGGATACCATCGGGGCCGGGCGACTTGTTCACCTTGATGCCTCTAGCGACATCCCGGAGCTCTTCCCGAGTAACTGCGGGGAAGCTGATACGGTGTCCTTGCAGTAACATATTTGGCCTTCCTACCCTACTCTGTAGTGGGAATAGTTCGCGCACAATCCTGCCAAGGAGGGTTGGGCAGGATGGACTGGGAGTTCTAAACGCTTTCAGCCTCTTCATCGTCAGCTTGTATGCCATACCCCACGGGTCGTTGTCCGCCTCATTCACCAGATGCTGGAAGGACGCCTTCTTGCTTTCCTTGATAAGGTTTGCCAGAATCCGTCTCTTGGTTTTGTGTACTCCTCTTAGGTACTCATACGCGGAGCCAGGGGCAGCACGCTGGTAGTTTCTCCCAGCTCGGAGGCACTCTCTCCTTGCGTCCGCAATCCCGTCGTTCCACCAGTGGACTTGCGGAAGACGACTTCCTCCCTGCACTCTCTTGGACATTGAGGCATCGCAGGCACTCGCTATCCTTGCCATTACCTTGCTGGCCATAACCTCCACCGTGCCATCGAGCTCTGCTCCTCTGATCATATAATTGAAGACCTCACTATCGAAGGACTTCGTATTATATGAGAGTCTCCTGGGGGTGTTTCTCCGTAGCAGGTTTCCTCCAATCTCCGTAATAATCGCAGAGTGGTCGCTATGCGTGTAATCCCCGCATACCTTCCAGGATGCTCTGCGTGAAAGGCTGCCACTTACGAAAGTAACATCGATGGTGGATCCCATACTACCCCTACTAAACGTGTACTGGTTGCCAGAATTTAGCAGCACAACATCCAGGGTTGCCAACGCCTCCAGCAGAGCTTGACCTTTGTCGTTAGTCCTCGCACTCCCCACCCGTGGCCCAAGCGTTAAAGTCCCTGCAATAAGGCAGGGCGTCTTTGTCCTCGCGTCATCCGCAAGTTCGTCCGCAGCCGTCCTGAAGCTTTGTAGATCCATGGATGGAGGCAGATAGCAACTATAGAAGTAAATCGGGCCTATCCTGGCTCGAACAAAAAAGCTACCGCTCTTTACTTCTGACACCATCGCAGGGTTTCCCCGCAACTCCACACCGCTGCCTTACCATTTCTGTCCCCGACCCACGTATTTGGGGATTTCTGTCTGTAGGGTTCGCATAGAATGGCAACATCAATTTTCCTTTCCCTAAGGGTCTGTTCTAGCAGGTCCTGGGCCGCTGCGCAGTGATTCAAATTTAATTGATATATGCGCATCATTTATGTGACCGAGCGACAGCCTTCTTGAAATACGGACAAAGCGGACTATTTGTTGCGTGCTTGCAATCCTTTTCTCCTTTTCTCGTGCACAGCATGCAGGCTTTATCCTCCTTGCAGTTCCTGGCCTGGTGCCCTCTTCCACCACAGTTAAAGCAGTGGTCCTTACAGTCCGTCTCGGATGTACATCTACTTGCTACATGGCCGAACTCCATGCATCTGAAGCAGCGAAAAGGCTGTACCTTCTGTCTAATGCGACAGATGACCCAGCCTATCCTGATTTTGCCTGCAGATAGTAACTTCCCCGCCAAGCCGCCGGATACTCTCAGTGTGGCTGTTTGGGTGCCTCCATACGCTGGCCGAAGCGATTGTAGTGAGGATCGGCTAATGTCAGTACCTCCAAACTGGGTGACCAGAGCCTCCAGGATTTCTGCTTCCGTCGTCAGCTCATCAATGTCTTTAACCTCTAACGACACGGTTTCCGATAGCGTCCGGACTTCCGCCTTGTCACCTAAGAGTGTGCTCACAGCCTCTTGCACGACCTTCGTGTTAGGATCAGAAGCGCGCACCAGTTCGAAGAGTAGTTCGCCTTTCGCGGTCTTCCTGATTCCCTTCACTAATTGAGCTAGATCCTTGAGTCGAGGTTCGGTCTTCACTGAACGCAAGATATCCACGTAGCTCACTCCCGTCGCTCCTTGAATGACAATCGCATCTGGTCTTGACTGCCTAACTCGCTTCTTCTTTGGCTCCACCTTCGTCCAACTCTCGCGCTGCTGCTTATCGCCGCCTTTGCATCTACCCTCTCTTGCCTTGTTTTCCTTCATAGGTTTACCAGCCTGTATCATTGGCTCCCTTGCGCGGGACGCAACTGTTGCCGCTGTGTCTGCGGGGGCTGTCACCTTTCCGCCTCCGGGGTTCCTTGACGACTCCTTTCCAACGTTTCTCTTCTGGGATGATTTGTCTTCGCCTTTCTGCACGGGCGAAGAGGTGCCGAGGCTATCCACCTTAATCTCCTTGTACAGGTTTGTGATCTCCTCGATCAGATTCCTCATTGGTTGATGAATAGATCTCCGACCCTCGAGCATCTCGTTAAGCAGTCCTATTTTATCCCCGAGTACCGAGAATTTCGCCGGGTCCGGTCTTAGCGTCGACGAGCCCTCCTTCGTAGGGTTGTCCGATGGTGGGACTGATTTTGACCTCTGCGTTTGCGCAACCTTAAGGTTAAGTTGCATTGGCGGGGTCGTTGTTCTCCCTGCTGTGCTTCCAAACCTGTAACCGATTCGGACCCTCGTTCAGATGTCACAGATACCGCAGCAATTACTGGCACTCTTATCGGCGAGTGCGAAACCCTTGACTTCCTTGCGAACGGGTCAACCTTCGCCACTCCTTCCGATCGCTGTCGATCCGCTGACTCATGCAAATCTCCCATCTCTCTCTCCTCTCCTCCTTCCTTCCTTCTCTTGTTGTAAACATCGTTGTGATTGGGTCCCAACTCTAAGTCGTTATCAATGTTCGTAGTGCAGTCGTGTCTAATGATCTCATGGTTGTCTATGTAACAGGGAGGCCATGCGAGGGTTGACATACGCCTTCATGGGGTCGTATGTTCAGAGCCAGATCCACGTAGGTCAGGAGTATTCTCAACTGAGCCTGTACGCCCAACTGAATGGGGACGAACCATTGAGCGTGCCTAGAGGTCAGCCACGATTTTAACGGGACGGGGGCAATCACAGCATTAGCCTAGTAGTCGTTTCGACAAGATATCACTCTGTCTACTCAGATACTAGAATACTGTGATTGTCAGCCCAACTCATCAAGTCAGAGGTGGTGTTTCCAGTATCCTAATCAAGGCGGTACTGGGCTCGGCCTTGATACCACTTTAGTCGCCTTTACGACAAGCAGTGGTTGGCTGAGGTGGTATTCTCATAACCGCCACCACACGGTGGTGTGTGTGTGTGTGTGTGTGTGTGTGTGTGTGTGTGTGTGTGTGTGTGTGTGTGTGTGTGTGTGTGTGTGTGTGTGTGTGTGTTTTTTTCCTGGACGTTGACGCACCGCAGTACGTTCAAGTGGTCCTGCTGGTCTCCCGCTTTCAACGCACTCCCCCCGGAACTGCCGTGAGGTAATACTTCAGGGAAGGGTTCGGCATTTAACGGCCCTCTTCTGAGTTGGCTGGCATTTGTGCTCTCTCTTCTCTTCTTAGCTGCTTCATTACTGCCACTGCCATCGTGTTCACCGCCACCCATTTCTCCCTCGAGCTTATCATATGCTCGACTACGGACTCCGTCTCGACACGCCCCTCAAGGCGGGCTTCTAGTTCTTCTCTAGCACCTGCGAAGCGTCCGCAGTGCAGAAAGACGTGCTCTGCATCCTCCACCACCTGCGGCTCGCAGTGGGCGCAGTAAGGGTCTGATGCATGGCCGAAACGGTGCAGGTATCCTTTGAAACACCCGTGACCACTTAGTAATTGTGTTAGGTAAAAATTCATCTCTCCGTGACCTCTGCCTAACCACCTTGAAACGTCCGACCTTTCGTGCCGCTGTTCCACCTTGCCTTCGCGCGCTCTGCTGCCTGTGTGTGTGTGTGTTTGTGTGTGTGTGTGTTTTTTTTTTTTATTTCGACTTTGCTCTACTATTACTAGTTTTAATATGCTAACGAGATATACAATATAAATAAATTATGATGGGTATAGGGCAGAGCGATCTCCTGTGGTACGGCCGTGAAGCAATGCTTCACAAGAGACATAGCGCCACCTATTCCATCGACTCTCTCCTGGCTCTCTCCATGCTTCGTTGGGTCTGCATCACACTTGACACAAACTCGCATATCACGACCCAGTTGCCCACTGATTGCAGCATAAGCGGGACCAAGTTTCCCACCGCAATCGATACGCCAAGTGCCCTTTCCAAGTCATTGCGTAGTGATCCGTATATCTTGCAGGCGAACATAGTATGCTCAGCATCCTCCAGTGTTCCACACTCAGAGCAGTTGCCAGAAGCTTCATGACCAAAGCGGTGCAGATAGCTTCTGAAGCATCCATGGCCGCTTAGCACCTGAGTCAAGTGGAAGTTGACTTGGCCGTGCTTCCTGCCGGTCCATTCCCCGATGTTCGGGATGAGCCGATGCGTCCAGCGGCCTTTTGGAGACCTATCCCAACGTCGTTGCCACCTCTCTAGGCATTCTTGCCGTCCTGCCGTCCGCACGGTTCGCGTTTCGGCGTTGCTGTGGTACCGGGAACGCAGCTGCCGATAGGTATCAGCTCGCTCTCTGGCCATTTCCACAAACGGAGGTACACCAGCAATGACGAACGCAGCGTCCTCAGAGATTGTGCGGAATCCGCTAATGATGCGGATGGCACTCTTCCTGAACGCTGCCTCCAGCCCTTGGCAGTAACTCCTAGTGTCCAGTGCTCGAACCCATACTGGTGCCGCGAACAGTGCGATGGATCGCATGGCACCCGCGATCAGCGATCGTCGCAATTGTTTTGGGCCTCCAATATTCGCCATGAGCCTCGAAAGTAGCCGGTTCATGCCTGCAGCTTTATTGCTCGTCGCTTCCAGGTGCTCTCGAAAGCTGAGCCTTGTATCGATCCATACTCCCAGATACTTAATCGCTCTTTTGGACGAAATAGTTGTGCAACCAACCGAAATTTTCGCTACTTCTACACGTTTCCTGCTGCTTATCAGCACGGCTTCCGTTTTATGCGGCGCAAGTGCCAGCCCAACTGAGACAAGCCACTGCTGGATGGTCGCAATTGCTTGGTTGCACACACTCTCGGCCTGCAACAGCTCCTTCCTCACGACAAGGACAGCGATGTCGTCTGCGAAGCCAACCATGTGCGTGCCCGGTGGGAGGGTTAGTCTCAGGATGCCATCATACATGGCATTCCACAGAAGAGGGCCCAAGACCGACCCTTGTGGAACACCTGCCGTCACGACGTACTCCTCTGTACCAGCGCTTGTCTCGTACAATAGCCGCCTGCAGGATAGGTAGCTACGCACGATTTCCAGAAGATAACTCGGCACTTGGAACACTGCCAGAGCCTTGAGAATGCAGTCCCAACGAGCCGAGTTAAAGGCATTCTTGATGTCCAGCGTGACCATTAAGCAGTACTCCTTGGCTCCACCTTTCCATCTGCTGCCCGCTATGGCGTGTGAGGCGATCTCCACAACTCTAGTCGCTGCGTCGACTGTCGATCTGGCCTTGCGAAAACCAAATTGATTTGGCGATAGGTCACCTCCTGCGGCAATAGCGCGCTCCAGCCGGGTGCATATGATTTTCTCCAACATTTTTCCCGCATTGTCAATGAGGCAGATTGGCCGATATGCAGCAGGTTCGCCCGGATTCTTGCCTGGTTTAGGAGCAGAACCAGTCTCTGCGATTTCCAGATATTTGGAAAGACAGCCTCCTGTAGACACCTGCTGAACATGTCAACGAAGATTTCCGGCCTCAGAGCGCAGGCGAGCCGAAGAGCTCTCAGTGGAATGCCATCCGGCCCAGGCGCCTTTCCCAGCTTCATGCTTCCAGCGATAGTACTTATCTCTGCACTGGTAACTAACTCAATTGCCGCACTATTATTGGATGTGGCGACATCACGATTTCGCACCGTCTCACCAGCTGTAGTCGGAAACAGCTCACGGACAATGCAGTGCATCACATCATCCGGTGGCATAGACGCTTTGTGTGCCGAGATCTTTTAGTGACCAGTTGATACGCCTTCCCCATGGGTCGCTCTCCAAAGTCTCACAAAGCTCGATGAAGCATTTGCGTTTGCTCGCCTTGATGGCATGTTTCAGAGCTTTCCGCCTCTCTTTGAATTCGCGCTGCCACGATGTGTAGGACGGTCTGCCTCGCGATCGCTGGTAGCATCTTCTCACGCGGTTGCATTCCCGCCTGGCGGTGGCGATATCCTCATTCCACCAGTACACTGGCAGATGGTGATGGGTGGAAGATCTTCTGGGGGCATCGTGTCTTTGCATGCTTGCGCTAACGCATGCAATGCTATCGTAGCCATCTGCTCGGCGCTTCCTGCCGCTTCCATGCACTGGATGCGAGCGCTGAAGCGCAGCACATCCATCTTATCCGCGTTGAAGCTAACCCATCTTGATGGGTCCCTTGTATTGCTGGGGCGCCGCCCGCCAACTTCGCACAGAATGGCACGGTGGTCGCTAGCTGTGTAGGCGTCGCTCAAGCGCCAACGTGCCGAAGGCGACAACGCGCTGCACACGTAAGTCAGGTCGACTATGGACCCCACGCCAGCTCTGCAAAAAGTCTGCTGCGTGCCCTCGTTCAAAAGGATTAGATCCAGCATTTGAAACGTCTCCGTCACAATCGAGCCTCTCGCATTTGTGCAGGGACTGCCCCATTCCATTGCCCATGCGTTGAAGTCGCCGCCGACAATTAATGGGGAGCGGCCTATAGCATCTGCTGCGAGTTCATCCAGAGTGCGCCCGTATTCCTCCAGAGACAGACTGGGGCCAGATACACGCTGTAAACCCATGTACCGCCAATTTTTGCTCGCACAAATCCACGTGCAGCATGCTCGTGTCCGAACTGCAACGGTGATTTGCCGCACACCCAGATTGCTGCCTTGCCCGTAGTATCCGCTGCCCAGACTGAGCCTGTTACCGCTCTGTACGGTTCACTTATGATAGCTACATCAGCGCTATCGTCCCGCACTGCTTGCTGAAGAAGATCATGCGCAGCTGCACAGTGATTTAGGTTGAGCTGGACTACTTGCATGAGTGTGCTTTCGTTGCGCTCTTTGCTACCAATGGGCAATTGCGACTACCAGCCTGGTGGTTTAGCTGTTTGCTTCCGTTTGCGCTGCAAATGTAGCAATTCGCTGCGTTGGTGCACGATGCCACTTTGTGACCAGGTACTCCACATCTTAGACAGCAGTTACTCCTATCTATGAGATTTTTGCATCTGCTGGCTATGTGCCCGATCTCAAGGCATTTGAAGCACCTCGTCCTCTGCTCTTGCTCCACAATTCTGCAGCGAGACCACCCTACCAAGCCCAAGCGCTCCAACAAGTCTTTAAGCGACCTCTTCCCACTGGCTGGGTCAGCAACAGGCACAGTGCGTGTGGCCGCCATATCGGGATCCGGCAACACAGCGACCGCCGACGAGCTTGCTGATTCCTCGCTCCTGCTCCTATTGTCGCCCGTTTGATTATGGCATGCATTTTCATCTATGCTGCTGCCACACGGGAACTTAGGCCTGTTAGCTGCTGGTGGTGGTGGTGGTGGTGTGCGCTGCATCGCCGACCCACTCTTTTTCGGCCAGGCCACTTAATAAATTAAGTGTTGGACTTTTTCCGATCTTGGTGGATTCGAACCGTGGATCGCTGAATAGTCCGCGCCTCTATGCACTGCGCCACTGCAGCTGCACTCTTTCAGCGGAGCTTAATGCGAATATTAATTAGCCGCTCCTGAAAGTATGCAGATATTTTTGCACTTGTTGAGCTTTTGCGCTGTGCTTTTAAGCTTTGCGCTGTGCTTCCGATTGGCCGACTGGCAACGCCAGAGCGCCCAGTCTGGCTGAGCAGCTGATGGTAGTGCAGCCCTCGTCGTCAGCTGATCGTAGGAGTGCAATTGCTATTGTTTACCAGTAGTTGTCGTCAATTGCACTGGAACCAACAACAATTTCCCTCGCAGCCGTCAACTCTACCAATGCGTCTCTTGGTGACGCGGCTGCCTACGACGTCCAGCAGCAGGTGCCCCGACCGACCGTGAGTACCCAAGGGTTGAACACTGCTCGAGCTAACTCGTAGTCACTTTTTTTAGGTTTTCCGACTTAATTTGGCGATTTCCCGAGCGATCGAAAGGAGCGTCTCCAAAACGCGACCGGCTTGCGGAAAATTCAACTTCTCTGTCTGTGTGTGTGTGTTTTTTTATTCGTAGTATAGGTTAGAAAAGTTTACAGAGTGGAGTTATAGGAAATTATGTCTAGAGACAAGGAAGAAGAAAACCGAGTTAGCGGAGCCTGGCTCTTGTGGGACGGCCGCGAAGCAATGCTTCACAAGTGCGTCGGCGCCACTTACTCCCTCGTTCGTTGTCTTGCCTTCTCGGCCCTCCTTTGCTCGTTCATGACCGCAGCCACAAATTGGCTGATCAGTGTCCAGTTAGTGGACGATACCAGCATCAGCGGAACCAATGTCGACACGGTTAACCTCTCACCAATTGCAACTGCCAGCTCTTGTCTGAGGGTTGCGTATCTACCGCACTGGAAGATTACGTGCTCGGCGTCCTCCACCGCAGTCGGGAAACAAGCGGGGCACTCTTCGGCTGTGTCGTGTCCGAACCGGAACAAGTAGCTCCTGAAGCAGCCGTGGCCACTGATGACCTGGGTCAAGTGAAAATTCAACTGGCCGTGACTCCTTGTCGTCCATTCCTTAATGAGAGGGATAAGCCGGTGAGTCCACCGCCCTTTGGACGCCTCGTTCCACCGGGTCTGCCACCTTTCGAGGCATTCCTCTGTGCCCTTTGTTTAATGGATCTCTTCTCGGCGTTGGGTAAGGAGCCAGTCTGGAGTTGCCGGAAGACACTTACCCTCTCCCCTGACCATTTCCTCGAAGGGGTATGCCGGCAATGACGTGTGCAGCCTCGTCGGAAACGGTCCTGAAACCGCTTATGACTCTGATGGCGCTCAGCCGGAAGGTTGACGCCAAGCCGCCGATGTACGAGCTTTTGATAACGGCGTCTGCCCAGATAGGAGCAGCATAAAGGGCTATGGACCTTGTTACGCTCGAAATTAATGCTCGACGACACTGTTTGGGGCCCCTGGTGTTGGGCATCAGGCGAGATAATGCCCTGTTGGTAACAGCAGCCTTACGGCCAACCTCCTGCAGGTGTTCCCGAAAACTCAGCCTCGAGTCGATCGTCACTCCCAGGTACTTAAGTGTACGCTTGGAGGTAATATGGGCGGCTCCGACCTTGACTACCGCTGTTTCCACTTTCTTCCTGCTACTGATCAGCACTGCTTCCGTTTTTGGGAGCCAACTCCAGTCCGACGGAGAGCAGCCAAGTCCCAATGCAATCGATAGCTCTGTTGCAATTTGATTCGGCGACCTCCAGCTCCTTAGCGACCACAAGTAGCGCAATGTCGTCGGCGAAACCAATTAGGTTTGCTCCTGTCGGCAGGTCCAGTCGAAGGATTCCGTCGTACATCGCGTTCCACAATAGCGGGCCAAGCACAGACCCCTGAGGAACGCCTCCAGTCACGATGTACTCTTCTGTTCGAACACTGGTATCATATTTGAGTACTCTCGACGAGAAGTAACTCCTGATAATCTTTAGCAACTGCCGTGGGACTTTGACTGCGTCTAGCGCCCGTAAGATGCAGTTCCACCGGGCCGAGTTGAAGGCGTTTCTGATGTCCAATGTCACCATCAGACAGTACTTCTTCTGGCCCCCTTTCCAGCGAGTGCCAGCAATTGCATTGGAAGCAATGCCAACTACCTTCTCGATTGCATCTACTGTCGACCTGGCCTTCCGGAATCCATATTGGTTGGGGGAAAGGTTTCCGTTCACCAATATAGCTTCCTCCAAGCGAGTGCAGATCACCTTCTCCAGCAGTTTCCCGCCACGTCGATGAGGCAGATAGGCCTAAACGAGGATGAATTGCCAGTCGGTTTCCCGGGCTTCGGAATTAGGACCAGCTTTGAGTTTTCCACCTATCCGGGACTACAGCTTCTTCCAGGCACTTATTCAGCATTGCTGAAAAAGCTTCTGGATGGAGGGAGCAGGCGAGCATTAGTGCCCTTGCGGGTATGCCATCCGGACCTGGAGCGCCGGTTTGTTTCATACTCCTAACGCATTTTAACACCTCCTCGCTGGTGACCAACTTCAGCGGCAGACCATCGTTGGATGCTGTATCTGGCAGCCATGCGTTGTCTTCCTCCACGCTGGGAAACAGATCCATGACAATCCCACGCAACAGATCATCCGGTGGTGGTGGCGATCTCCGTGCCCCGATTCTCTTTATAACGATCTGGTATGCCTTGCCCCATGGGTCGTCATCCAGTGTGTCACACAGGGCCAGGAAACACCGTTTTTGCTCTCCTTGATCGCATTTTTGAGAGTTTTGCGACTCTCTCTAAAGAGTGTTTGCCAATATAGGAAAGAGGGTCTTCCCGCGCTCTCTGATAGCGCCTCCTCGCGTGGTTGCAGACACGTCTTGCAGCGGCAATGGTTTCGTTCCACCAGTAAACTGGTGTATGGCGTAGCGAGGGGTTTACTCGACTCGGCATGGAGCCTACGCAAGCCGACTCTAGCCTTTCCATGACAGTCTCGACCATCTGCTCTGCGCTGCCTGAGACCTCCAGCTCTCTCAGCGAGCTTGTAAAGCGCTCGACGTTTAGCTTGCTGGCTGAGAAATTCCTCCAACGAGGTGCGGCAGAGATGCACCTGAGGCCCGAGCTCCAATTTTGCAAAAATGGCCATATGGTCGCTCCCTGTATAGGAGTCACTGACTCCCCACTCAGCTAAATGAGCGAGCGAACTGCTGCAAAATGTTAAGTCAACAATTGAGCCGGTACCGGCCCTGCTAAATGTCCATTTCGAGCCTTGATTGAGGAGAGTTAGGTCCAGTGAAGCAAAAGGCTTCGACCACCAATCGCCCTCTTTGGTTGGTGACCATGCTACCCCAATCGACTGCCCAAGCGTTGAAGTCGCCTGCGACGAATGCTGGTGAGTGGTCTCTCACGTCCGCAGCTAATCTGTCCAGTGTGTTAGCAAAGTCCGAAATTGATGTGGAAATTTGGGTAATTGATCCTTCATATAAACACCTCGAAAATGAGGAATCTTTCTAAAGGCAAACTTCATTATATGAAAGTTTGATAATGCTCTCTTGGGTAGCTTACCTATTAGTTTTTTGAATGCGTTTTTGACTTTGATTATTTCTAGCAAATGATATACCATATCCATTTTTGTATGGTTGTAAATACAAGCCAGCTCCCAATGCAACCGTTTCCATTTTTTATTATGCCTCTTGTTTTCCTCTAGATGTTGTTTAGCCATCTTTGCATTGTTAATAGATTTTACTATTGCTGCACTACCTGACGCCAAACTACCCACAGCGCTGAGAGCTGTTAAAATTGGGACAAGTGGTAAGAACCCACCTATCTTGGTTACATTTATAATACGTGGAAAAACAACATTTTTCCTACATCCCATCGAGTTCGATACTGCTTTACGTGCAACTTTTATTGCACTCAAGATATCAAACGGTTTATTCTTTTCAATTCCTTTGTAGCCTTTTTGATTATTGTAGTCAATGATCTTTTCACTCTTTTCTTTCTCTCCTGATTTGATCCCATTCCAAATTTTTCTTCGTCTTTCTTGTGTTTGTTACAAAGTATGCTGCTGCTCTCTCTCTAATACTACTATCTAACGCTTTTACACGATTCCAAGCCTTTTCAATTAAAACTGAGTCAGCTTTATGACGTTCACTCAACTCTTTACTGTTTGAATATGCAATATCATGCTCTCTACACGCTTCATCCAAACTATTAATTCCACGATCACCACGTGCTAATCGTTTCTCTAACTTTGTTCCAGGTCCACAGTAATTGTATCCAGGTATATGAGCCTTAAAAGGTAGAGAGTCTATTATATTGTTTACAAGACCACTACCCTGTTTGAATTTTGATTTTGACCTAATTAAATTATAAAAACGTTTGGCCATTTTATAACAACCTCAATCAACAAACGTTTCCCATTGAATGAAGTACTTCTCTCACTAACATGCGTTTTTTAAGACATAAGAAAAGCATACTAGTACGAAACATTGAGGGTGGTGGACATGGAGAGAATAATCAACAACCTCGACATAGTGTTTTGCTACCCAATACAATTAGAGCATTAATTGTTGGACCATCAAATTGTGGAAAAACCAATGTGATGCTTAGTCTTATAGAGAGTCCCAATGGTCTCAAATTTGAAAATATTTATGTATTTTCAAAGAGTTTATACCAACCCAAATATACATAATTGGGTTTATTCGTCGCGAGTGACATGAATCCAGTCCCAGAAACAATTGATTTTGAGAATTTAGGTGTAGACTCAGCAGTACGTGATTTTGTTAAGAGTGGTTTAATAATTTTTGTATATTTCTTTGCCCTTGTTCCTCTGATCTGTCCATCGGAATTAAAATTTCTCCGGTGCACATTAGTTATCAATAAAATTTCATTATATATTTCTAGCTCATTTGAATTATAATTTTGAGGTAGGCGGTGGTATATTAATGAATATAATCCACTTGTAAGACGCCAGTTTTTCCATCATCCAATTCAATTTTTTGTGAGTCACATTAATGTGTGAATTCCCCAACATTAATTGTCCACTTGCATTTTTGTATGGACCATATGTCTTATCCAAAAATCTTCCCGTGCCAGTTCACTGATATTCAAATTTTTGAGTTGTCTTCATGTTGGATTGATTGACTCGTTATCGAAGGTGTTGAATGTATAGCTGTTTCATTTGATAACACGTTCGATGAATGAGAGGGCTCTTGACTCGTTAACGGAAATGATGAATGGGGTGAGTCTTGAACCGATAATGGAAGCGAAGTGTGGGGGATATTTGTTTCATAAACTTAGTTGATGAATAAGGAGAACCTTCTCTCGCTAACGATTTCGAGGTATGAGGTAAGCCTTCAAACGATGTGTCTTCTATAGCTGGTTGAGAATAGAATTGATCATCATCATCATCTTGAGCATTAACACTATCCATCCCCAATCCAATGCCTTCTCAATATCATATTTAGGTTTTGAGAATTGACTCTTAGCACTGTGAAATGTGAGTTTCCTTTTCTTGTTAGGTGGTGTGTTTCTCTCTCGGTTGATTGGAGAGTAGTTTTGCATAGTTTTTTTTTCAATCTCAACATTATTAAACTCTGATGGTATCAATGTCTGAAATTTTTTGTTATCATTCACAAGTTCATGTAGTGGTTCAGTTATAGGTTTAAATGTTTCCTCCAGACAAATACTGTTCTGACTTTTGAGTTGTTTGAGATCAGAAAATTTTTTTTAGAGCATTTCGGCTTTTAGTTAATTGAGTTAAAACTTTTTGATTCATGTTCTTTCAAATTTATCTCATTCAACTGTTAGTGGATTAATGATTATTTCAGTCTTGAGGTCATTAGTGTACTGTGATCTATTTTACGAAACATAATCATATATAACCAATAAACAGATACATTAGCATGTTTTTATGAAGAGAGTTGGTTGTACAGATCAGCTATCAGACTGTTAAATAGATCAGCTAGCTATTCTTTTAAACAGACCTGGTTGTATCGACCAGGTAACTGTTCTTTAAACAGACCTGGTTGTAGAGATCAGGTACCTGGTTGTATCGAACAGCTAGCTGTTCTTTTAAACAGGCCTGGTTGTACAGATCAGGTATCCGGTTCTGATAACGGACCTGTTTCTGTTAACAGATCTGTTTCAATTTCCCATATCCCCATTTAAAATTATGAAATTAAATTTTCAATTACATTTATTCACACAATGTAAAAAGGAGAAAAGTGGCTGAAAAAGAAAGCTGAAAATTCCCAATTTCCCATTCCCTAATGAAAATTTCATTAACATTTATTTGTAATAAGTATCAGAACTAATAAAGCTGGAAAAGAAGGCTGAAATTCCCCAAATTTACCAGTCCCCATTAAAAATTTTTTTTTTTTATTCTATTTTGTTAATATAATTTATTGTTTTGCATATATTTTATTACATTTTTAATTTGAATACAATTTCTCCATCATCCTGTTTTGTTATAGTATAATTACCAGTATTTAATTCTTTAATGTATACAGATTTAACTTCATCATACCATTTCGGGAGGTAAATTAAATACTTTTCCAATGTTAATTTTAGAGAATTGCTATTAAATTTACTAGGAACCTTAGACGCTCCATATATTCTGAATTCCGTATTCCTTGGAAGAGCGCGGAAAGGGAGCTTCTGTTTCTTCTTGATTGCATTCAAATAATTCGCTGTTGATTCAATCTCCATGTCATTGGCGAGGAATTGAATGTCCTCAGCAAGAGGAGTAATAAGAGGAAGATTAACTTCGGTGAAGTCAATCTCCTCTCCGTTGCTAGCCTCAAACGATGGATTCATCCTGATTATTTGGTGTCGGTGTGTGTGTGTGTGTGTGTGTGTGTTTGCGTTTTTTTATTTTTTTTATTTCGACTTGCTATACTATTACTAGTTTTAATATACTAACGAGATACACTAAATAAATAAATTATGATGGGTATAGGGCAGTGCGATCTCCTGCGGTACGGCCGTGAAGCAATGCGTCACAAGAGACATAGCGCCACCTATTCCATCGACTCCCTCCTGGCTCTCTCCATGCTACGTTGGGTCTGCATCACAGTTGACACAAACTCGCATATCACGACCCAGTTGCCCACTGATTGCAGCATAAGCGGGACCAAGTTTCCCACCGCAATCGCTACGCCAAGTGCCCTTTCCAAGTCGTTGCGTAGTGATCCATATATCTTGCAGGCGAACATAGCATGCTCAGCATCCTCCAGTGTTCCACACTCAGAGCAGTTGCCAGAAGCTTCATGACCAAAGCGGTGCAGATAGCTTCTGAAGCATCCATGGCCGCTTAGCACCTGTGTCAAGTGGAAGTTGACTTGACCGTGCTTCCTGCCGGTCCATTCCCCGATGTTCGGGATAAGCCGATGCGTCCAGCGGCCTTTTGGAGACCTATCCCAACGTCGCTGCCACCTCTCAAGGCATTCTTGCCGTCCTGCCGTCCGCACGGATCTCGTTTCGGCGTTGCTGTGGTACCGGGATCGCAGCTGCCGATAGGTATCAGCTCGCTCTCTGGCCATTTCCACAAACGGAGGTACACCAGCGATGACGAACGCAGCGTCCTCAGAGATTGTACGGAATCCGCTAATGATGCGGATGGCACTCTTCCTGAACGCTTCCTCCAGCCCTTGGCAGTAACTCCTGGTGTCCAGTGCTCGAACCCAAACTGGTGCCGCGAACAGTGCGATGGATCGCATGGCACCCGCGATCAGCGATCGTCGCAATTGTTTTGGGCCTCCAATATTCGCCATGAGCCTCGAAAGTAGCCGGTTCATGCCTGCAGCTTTATTGCTCGTCGCTTCCAGGTGCTCTCGAAAGCTGAGCCTTGTATCGATCCATACTCCCAGATACTTAATCGCTCTTTTGGACGAAATAGTTGTGCATCCAACCGAAATTTTCGCTACTTCTACACGTTTCCTGCTGCTTATCAGCACGGCTTCCGTTTTATGCGGCGCAAGTGCCAGCCCAACTGAGACAAGCCACTGCTGGATGGTCGCAATTGCTTGGTTGCACACCCTCTCGGCCTGCAACAGCTCCTTCCTCACGACAAGGACAGCGATGTCGTCTGCGAAGCCAACCATGTGCGTGCCCGGTGGGAGGGTTAGTCTCAGGATGCCATCATACATGGCATTCCACAGAAGAGGGCCCAAGACCGACCCTTGTGGAACACCTGCCGTCGCGACGTACTCCTCTGTACCAGCGCTTGTCTCGTACAATAGCCGCCTGCAGGATAGGTAGCTACGCACGATCTCCAGAAGATAACTCGGCACTTGGAACACTGCCAGAGCCTTGAGAATGCAGTCCCAACGAGCCGAGTTAAAGGCATTCTTGATGTCCAGCGTGACCATTAAGCAGTACTCCTTGGCTCCTCCTTTCCATCTGCTGCCCGCTATGGCGTGTGAGGCGATCTCCACAACTCTAGTCGCTGCGTCGACTGTCGATCTGGCCTTGCGAAAGCCAAATTGATTTGGCGATAGGTCACCTCCTGCGGCAATAGCGCGCTCCAGCCGGGTGCATATGATTTTCTCCAACATTTTTCCCGCATTGTCAATGAGGCAGATTGGCCGATATGCAGCAGGTTCGCCCGGATTCTTGCCTGGTTTAGGGAGCAGAACCAGTCTCTGCGATTTCCAGATATTTGGAAAGACAGCCTCCTGTAAACACCTGTTGAACATGTCAACGAAGATTTCCGGCCTCAGAGCACAGGCGAGCCGAAGAGCTCTCAGTGGAATGCCATCCGGCCCAGGCGCCTTTCCCAGCTTCATGCTTCCAGCGATAGTACTTATCTCGGCACTGGTAACCCACTCAATTGCCGCACTGTTATTGGATGTGGCGACATCAAGATATCGCACCGTCTCACCAGCTGTAGTCGGAAACAGCTCACGGACAATGCAGTGCATCACATCATCCGGTGGCATAGACGCTTTGTGTGCCGAGATCTTTTTAGTGACCAGTTGATACGCCTTCCCCCATGGGTCGCTCTCCAAAGTCTCACAAAGCTCGATGAAGCATTTGCGTTTGCTCGCCTTGATGGCATGTTTCAGAGCTTTCCGCCTCTCTTTGAATTCGCGCTGCCACGATGTGTAGGACGGTCTGCCTCGCGATCGCTGGTAGCATCTTCTCACGCGGTTGCATTCCCGCCTGGCGGTGGCGATATCCTCATTCCACCAGTACACTGGCAGATGGTGGTGGGTGGAAGATCTTCTGGGGGCATCGTGTCTTTGCATGCTTGCGCTAACGCATGCAATGCTATCGTAGCCATCTGCTCGGCGCTTCCTGCCACTTCCATGCACTGGATGCGAGCGCTGAAGCGCAGCACATCCATCTTATCCGCATTGAAGTTAACCCATCTTGATGGGTCACTTGTATTGCTGGGGCGCCGCCCGCCAACTTCGCACAGAATGGCACGGTGGTCGCTAGCTGTGTAGGCGTCGCTCAAGCGCCAACGTGCCGAAGGCGACAACGCGCTGCACACGTAAGTCAGGTCGACTATGGACCCCACGCCAGCTCTGCAAAAAGTCTGCTGCGTGCCCTCGTTCAAGAGGATTAGATCCAGCATTTGGAACGTCTCCGTCACAATCGAGCCTCTCGCATTTGTGCAGGGACTGCCCATTCCATTGCCCATGCGTTGAAGTCGCCGCCGACAATTAATGGGGAGCGGCCTATAGCATCTGCTGCGAGTTCATCCAGAATGCACCCGTATTCCTCCAGAGACAGACTGGGGGCCAGATACACGCTGTAAACCCATGTACCGCCAATTTTTGCTCGCACAAATCCACGTGTAGCATGCTCGTGTCCGAACTGCAACGGTGATTTGCCGCACACCCAGATTGCTGCCTTGCCCGTAGTATCCGCTGCCCAGACTGAGCCTGTTACCGCTCTGTACGGTTCACTAAGGATAGCTACGTCAGCGCTATCGTCTCGCACTGCTTGCTGAAGAAGATCATGCGCAGCTGCACAGTGATTTAGGTTGAGCTGGACTACTTGCATGACTGTGCTTTCGTTACGCTCTTTGCTGCCAGTGGGCAATTGCGACTACCAGCCTGGTGGTTTAGCTGTTTGCTTCCGTTTGCGCTGCAAATGTAGCAATTCGCTGCGTTGGTGCACGATGCCACTTTGTGACCAGGTTCTCCACATCTTAGACAGCAGTTACTCCTATCAATGAGGTTTTGCATCTGCTGGCTATGTGCCCGATCTCAAGGCATTTGAAGCACCTCGTCCTCTGCTCTTGCTCCACAATTCTGCAGCGAGACCACCCTACCTTGAGTTTGCCCAACTCAAGGATTTTTGGAAGCCCATAGTGGTGGCACCTGAAGAATTGCTACCTGCGTGCCTGCGTATGCCGCTCTCAGGCTCTTCAGCTGGCACACGTCGATAGGAACGCCCGCTTGCGCATGCACTGCTGCCAACACTTCCTCCTGTCGCGTGAGTTCGTCCAAGTCACGAATAGCAATTGTCGTTCGCTGGGTTATGCTGCGCACCTCTGCGCAATCCCCTAGCACGTTCTCGATTGCGTCCTTCAGTTTGGAAGTACTGTCCAGCCCAGAGCCGCCGAGCTCCAACAGAAGATCTCCCTTGGCAGTTCTTCGCGCTGTGATCACGCTATCAGCGATCAGCTGCTTCCCATCCTGCCGTCTGGTAACCATTGAGAGCACGTCACTATAGCTCATCTCTCCTTTTGCACTGACCACCAGTGCGTCAGGGCGTGGCTTGGTAGTGGTCCTCTTCCTCCCCGTGCTTTTCGTCTCCACTGTAGTCCACTCGGCGTGAGTTACTGCTGTTTTATTTCGCTTAGGTGGAGTTTTCCTCGGCTCCGCCTCGGTATCCCTCTGTCTCTTGGGCGTTGCCGACGGCTTTGTGCCGATTGCCGCTGACACGACTGCTCTTGGGGCCGCTTTATCCAATGCTCCTTCAGTGGCTGTGTCTGTGGTGACTGTGACGCTTGCCTCTTTACATAGCTCTGTTGCGGCTCGATGCAATTTCTGCATTCTTGCCAACTTGCTCCTCATCTTTTCATTGATGTGCCTCTGCGAGGCAAACTGCTCGGAAAGGCCGTCCAGCTCCGTGCCCAAGCGCTCCAACAAGTCTTTAAGCGACCTCTTCCCACTGGCTGGGTCAGCAACAGACACAATACGTGTGGCCGCCATATCGGGATCCGGCAACACAGCGACCGCCGACGAGCTTGCTGATTCCTCACTCCTGCTCCTGTTGTCGCCCGTTTGGTTATGGCATGCATTTTCATCTATGCTGCTGCCACACGGGAACTTAGGCCTGTTAACTGCTGGTGGTGGTGGTGGTGGTGTGCGCTGCATCGCCGACCCACTCTTTTCGGCCAGGCCACTTAATAAATTAAGTGTTGGACTTTTCCGATCTTGGTGGATTCGAACCGTGGATCTCTGAATAGTCCGCGCCTCTATGCACTGCGCCACTGCAGCTGCACTCTTTCAGCGGAGCTTAATGCGAATATTAATTAGCCGCTCCTGAAAGTATGCAGATATTTTTGCACTTTTGAGCTTTGCGCTGTGCTTTTTAAGCTTTGCGCTGTGCTTCCGTTTGGCCGACTGGCAACGCCAGAGCGCCCAGTCTGGCTAAGCAGCTGATGGTAGTGCAGCCCTCGTCGTCAGCTGATCGTAGGAGTGCAATTGCTATTGTTTACCAGTAGTTGTGGTCAATTGTACTGGAACCAACAACAATTTCCCTCGCAGCCGTCAACTCTACCAATGCGTCTCTTGGTGACGCGGCTGCCTACGACGTCCAGCAGCAGGTGCCCCGACCGACCGTGAGTACACAAGGGTTGAACACTGCTCGAGCTAACTCGTAGTCACTTTTTTAGGTTTTCCGACTTATTTTGGCGAATTCCCGAGCGATCGAAAGGAGCGTCTCCAAAACGCGACCGGCTTGCGGAAAATTCAACTCGACTCACCTGTGTGTGTGTGTGTGTGTGTGTGTGTGTGTGTGTGTGTGTGTGTGTGTGTGTGTGTGTGTTTTTCCTGGACGTTGACGCACCGCAGTACGTTCAAGTGGTCCTGCTGGTCTCCCGCTTTCAACGCACTCCCCGGAACTGCCGTGAGGTAATACTTCAGGGAAGGGTTCGGCATTTATCGGCCCTCTTCTGAGTTGGCTGGCATTTGTGCTCTCTCTTCTCTTCTTAGCTGCTTCATTACTGCCACTGCCATCGTGTTCACCGCCACCCATTTCTCCCTCGAGCTTATCATAGGCTCGACTACGGACTCCGTCTCGACACGCCCCTCAAGGCGGGCTTCTAGTTCTTCTCTAGCACCTGCGAAGCGTCCGCAGTGCAGAAAGACGTGCTCGCAGTGGGCGCAGTAAGGGTCTGATGCATGGCCGAAACGGTGCAGGTATCCTTTGAAACACCCGTGACCACTTAGTAATTGTGTTAGGTAAAAATGCATCTCTCCGTGACCTCTGCCTAACCACCTTGAAACGTCCGACCTTTCGTGCCGCTGTTCCACCTTGCCTGCCACTCCTGGATGATGCTGGCTCTATCCTGGCCTTCGCGCGCTCTGCTGCCTGTGTGTGTGTGTGTGTGTGTGTGTGTGTGTGTGTGTGTGTGTGTGTGTGTGTGTGTCTAGTTCTGCTGGTACTATTAAGTGCTGGTACTGCTCCTGCTCTTCAGTGTTTATCGTGTGTGCTCCTGGCGGTGATGATACTGCTGCTGGTATTGTTCAGTGATGAGTGCTGATGACCGAATGATATTTTCCTTCGAGTGGTTAGCTGATTTTATACTTGTCACTTTCCCCTTCCACTGTTGTTTTCAAAGGTTTTCATTACCTAAGGACGTTTTCCTTTGATTGGTTGACTTTCTACCTGTTGCTAGCTGTAGGACTTCTCAAGTGCTAGAGAAGGACAACCATCCCACTGATAAGTGTCTCCCTACCCTTCAACCGACATACGCCACATTAAAATTCTAAACACAAATGTCCACAGTTTACAGTCCCAAAATTTTGAAAACGTTCATAATTGTACTTAATGTTTTTTCCTAAATATCTGACTACTTCTAATGGTGGCTGTAAATTCCCAAAACTATCGAAATAATAAGAATCTGATCCTCTCTTGTAATATGCTACCCAATGCGTTCCATTCGATATTGAGTCTGCTAAATTTATTATTCCACACTCGAAATGATGTGGAAATTTGGGTAATTGATCCTTCATATAAACACCTCGAAAATGAGGAATCTTTCTAAAGGCAAACTTCATTATATGAAAGTTTGATAATGCTCTCTTGGGTAGCTTACCTATTAGTTTTTTTGAATGCGTTTTTGACTTTGATTATTTCTAGCAAATGATATACCATATCCATTTTTGTATGGTTGTAAATACAAGCCAGCTCCCAATGCAACCGTTTCCATTTTTTTATTATGCCTCTTGTTTTCCTCTAGATGTTGTTTAGCCATCTTTGCATTGTTAATAGATTTTACTATTGCTGCACTACCTGACGCCAAACTACCCACAGCGCTGAGAGCTGTTAAAATTGGGACAAGTGGTAAGAACCCACCTATCTTGGTTACATTTATAATACGTGGAATAACAACATTTTCCTACATCCCATCGAGTTCGATACTGCTTTACGTGCAACTTTTATTGCACTCAAGATATCAAACGGTTTATTCTTTTTCAATTCCTTTGTAGCCTTTTTGATTATTGTAGTCAATGATCTTTTCACTCTTTTCTTTCTCTCCTGATTTGATCCCATTCCAAATTTTTCTTCGTCTTTATCATGTTTGTTACAAAGTATGCTGCTGCTCTCTCTCTAATACTACTATCTAACGCTTTTACACGATTCCAAGCCTTTTCAATTAAAACTGAGTCAGCTTTATGACGTTCACTCAACTCTTTACTGTTTGAATATGCAATATCATGCTCTCTACACGCTTCATCCAAACTATTAATTCCACGATCACCACGTGCTAATCGTTTCTCTAACTTTGTTCAGGTCCACAGTAATTGTATCCAGGTATATGAGCCTCAAAAGGTAGAGAGTCTATTATATTGTTTACAAGACCACTACCCTGTTTGAATTTTGATTTTGACCTAATTAAATTATAAAAACGTTTGGCCATTTTATAACAACCTCAATCAACAAACGTTTCCCATTGAATGAAGTACTTCTCTCACTAACATGCGTTTTTTAAGACATAAGAAAAGCATACTAGTACGAAACATTGAGGGTGGTGGACATGGAGAGAATAATCAACAACCTCGACATAGTGTTTTGCTACCCAATACAATTAGAGCATTAATTGTTGGACCATCAAATTGTGGAAAAACCAATGTGATGCTTAGTCTTATAGAGAGTCCCAATGGTCTCAAATTTGAAAATATTTATGTATTTTCAAAGAGTTTATACCAACCCAAATATGAATATTTGGAAAAACTTATCAAACCAATTCAAGGAATGGGATATTTTACATTCTCCGGCAACGATGCAGTGTTATCACCGCACGAAGCTAAAAATAATTCCATTATGATATTCGATGATGTGGCATGTGAAAAGCAGGATAATATCCGAAACTATTTTTGTATGGGAAGACATAAGAATATTTATTCATTCTATTTATGTCAAACATACACACATATACCGAAGCATTTAATACGTGACAATGCTAATTTTATTATAATGTTTAAACAAGATGATTTGAACATGCGTCATATATATCGAGATCACGTAAACAGTGACATGGACTATGAATCATTTATGGAAATTTCACGAAAATGCTGGGAGGAGAAATTTGGATTTCTACTAATCTCTAAAGATGATGATATGAAAAATGGGCGATACAGAAAAGGCTTTGATCAATTCATTATACTTTAAAAATATGAATATAAAACTAATGATATGATGATTAAACAACAGTCCAAACTCAGACTTCAAAATGTCTACATCACTAACATTTGCATTAAATGGAAACACATCAGTTATAACCGAAAATTTTTCCCACAAATTGAATTAAATAGAAATTATGAGTGTGCTCTCATTGACTTTCACACATACAATTCTATACCAAACGTAGATAGAGGGAACAATCTATTTCATATTGGAAATAAATGTATAGAAATACCTGTTGGATCGTATGAACTCGAAGAGATTGCAACATATATTATTGATGTCCTAAAGGGGTATGGTTCTTATGATGTGTTAAAAATAGAAACCAACAATAATACGCTGAAAGTTCAAGTTACCACTAAAAAAGAAACAGTATATTTTAATCGTGAACGAAGTATTGGAAAGCTATTTGGATTTGGTGCACGTATTCTAAAACCGCACAATACTGAAATTTATGTCTCAGATAACCCTGTGAATATTTTAAAAGTAAATACAATTAGAGTGGAATGCAACATTATCAGTGGCTCATATGTAGGTAATAGACCAAATCATGAATTTGGAATCAATGTTCCTCCGGGATATAAAATGAGTATTACACCACGAAACTTGATTTATTTACCTATCAACACTAGAGAAATAAGCACGCTCGAAGTACGGATAACTGATCAGGAGGGGGAATTAATCAATTTTCGAGGGGAAACTATATCAATTCGTCTTCATTTACGAGCAACAGAATGATTATTTATAATAAAAGGTCGTTACATCACCTTACAACTCCCATTACTAAATGTAAAGGTGAAGTGAAAACACCATCATCATTATCATCTCGAGGACCATCATATCCACGACTTGCGGTATCATTAAAAAATAAACTGATTTTAAAATCACTTGGATTTAATATTCATTAAAATTACTATCTCCATTTCAAATGAATGAAATTTTTTGTGCAAGATAAACCTCACAATGATGAGAGTATCACGAAAAAGAATATCACACTTATTACCCATATCAGCAGAACTTCAAAACAAATGATGAAGTTCGTATTACAATACAAAACCAAGATTTGTATGTGTTTCCGTCTGAAAGTTTCCTCCACTTTGAAGGGACACTTAGTAAAATTACTAACCAAAATTCGGGCACAAGTACAACAAATGATGTTGCCGGCTTGCTTAAAAATAATTGCATGGCCTATTTTTGGATGAAATAAGATATGAATTGAACGGATGCGAACTGGATAGAACACGGTTTACTGGAATCACATCTACTCTGAAAAACTTTCTTTCCATTGGTCGACAGGAGTCTCTATGTTATCGTAATGCCGGTCATTTCAGCTTTTCAATACCACTAAAAATGCTAATGGGATTCGCTGAAGATCATAAAAAAGTTATATTAAATTGTAAACATGAACTCATTCTCTTGCTAGCTAAAAATATGAAAGATATGTTTGAAAAAACGGTCGGAGGTGTTGAATATAAAATTGCTATACAGAACATTAGTTGGAAAGTACCCCACATTGTTCCAAGCGATACTACTAAAATTAAAATGTTCAATGTAGTCAAAAGTGGAGCTACACTTCCACTTTCATTCCGCAGCTGGGATTGTTATATAAATCCCTCGTTGGTACAGGGGACTCATCATGTATGGAACGTTAAGCTAGCTGCAAATAGAGAACGACCACGGTTTGCAGTTATTGCGTTTACATTAAATGGCAATCTAATTACAAACAATTTGAGAAATGCAAAAGTGTATTTAAATTCTGAAGTCTATCCATATGAAGATTTAAATGTAAAATTCAATGAAAATCGGTTTGCTGCCTTGTATGATATGTACGTGAAATTCCAAGAGAGTTACTACAACCGTGAGCCTCGTCCACTTTTATCACCACTAGACTTCAAGTCAAAGGCTCCTATTGTTGTTGTTGATCTTTCATATCGAAACGAGTCGGTCAAATCAGGGCCAATTGATGTTAAAATTTCAACTGAATTAAGAGTACCAAGTGAGTTGAATACAAAGGTATATTGCCTTCTCATTCACGATCGTCTAGTTGAATATACCCCACTGACCGGATTAGTTCAACGTATCGTATAATTTTTCTCAAAATATTTCTTCATTCACCTTTTGGAAATCATTACGAGTAGACGTCAACGGATCGAAAGAAATTTAAAATGATATTGATTGAAAACAAGACCAACTCCACAACTCATATTTCGATACAACAACTTATAACTGAAATAAATAATTTTATGAAAATGTTTAACGATAAAATTTTTCCTGATCACATGGAATATTTATCAGAATCATTGAAATATTTTAATAATAGAATATGTGATGGACCATTGGTTTCTAATGTTCATGGTCAACATTTCGCATCCTGCTGTTGGGCTCATAACGATGTGGAGGATGGAGTCGATACATGTGCCTGTCATTTCTATACTGTTCGCTCACAAAAACAAAAAAATTATAAAATGTATGTTAGTTTAGAGAATCGATTTTAAACAATGAATTTGGAAATAAAATTATGTTAGATACAGAAGAAGACGAATACTATATCTTTAAGGGAAATGGAATTTTTACAGCACTATTCGATTTTTCTTTCAGATTTTCTATTTTATCTTCAAGTGTCTTGGAAATGGTGTTGTACTCTCGTCTGAATTACATCACGTTCCCATCCTTTTTAACCTTCATCACGTCTTCCTTCCTCCGCTCCGATTTCGATTACATTCGAATTGACGAGAGAAGTGGGCGTCATACCTTCGTTCGTTTTATAGGTAGCGTGGCGCCTACGATCGTTTTACAGCTAGCGATGTGTCTCGTGCAAGGCGCCTTCGATCGTTTTCAGGTAGCGTTGGGCTTCCGAACATATTTCGTCACGTTTCGTAACGTTGATTCGTGTTAGACGTTCACGTATTCGATCGTCTTGGATGTGGCGCTGCGTCACGTTTCCGTCCATTCGTTTCGTAACGTTTCGATCTAGTATGATGCGTTGCCTCACGACCTACGTTTTCGAGGTGGGTGTTCGCGCGTTCATACGCTACGTTCGATAAAGAGCGTATCACGTTTTCGTAGGACGACTTCGTCTCACGTTTTCGTGTACGATCTACGAATCGACTGCGACCCCGATCCCCTCACCGTCTCGTCTCGGGACACACAACCTCGAGTGTATCGTAGCACGTGTTCGTTGCACGTTTTCGCCCTCGATCTACGAATCGTTTTCGATTGCGACCCCGAGTGCGAGACCGAATGCGACCCCGACCTCGAGGGCGTGTCGGGATAAGCGATCTCGACCCCGACCCCGAGGGCGTCTCGGGACAAGCGACCTCGACCCCGACCCCGACTCCGAAGGATTTGTGTGACGAAACGCCCCCGATCCCGATCCTTTCATCGCCCCGTCTCGGGTCGCGTACGATTCGTCACACAAATCCCACACTTGTCATTTCCACAGCTAACCCTAATTAAATTGCATCTTTATTACCCCTAAATTGACATTAATGAGAGGTGACCTAATTAGCACTTCCTTGCACAAGAACTTGATTTGTATAGAAACTTGATATTCCACCTACTGTTGTCCTTCTCTAGCACTTGAGAAGTGTTACGGATAGCACCAGGTAGCAACAGGTAGAAAGTCAACCAATCGAAGGAAAACGTTCTTAGATAACGAAAACCTTCCAAAACAACAGTGGAAGGGGAAAGTGACAAGTATAAAATCAGCCAGCCACTCGAAGGAAAATATCATTCGGTCATCAGCACTCACCGACAACACCAGCAGTAGCAGTATTATCACCACCAGGAGCACGCACGACCAACACTGAGCAGCAGGAACAGTAGCAGCACTGAATAGCACCAGCAGTACTACACATAGACACACACACATCAAATAATCAGGATGAACCCATCAAAGGAGGGTACCAAGGGAAAGGAGATTGACTTCGCCGAAGTTAATCTTCTGTTATATTGACAATAGTTGGTGGAAGAATTCTTTAGTTTTTTAAGTTTAATTGAATTAACACATGCACGTCAGTGCAGTTTGGTTTGGTTTTAATAATGTTCATTTATTCTAAGTAAAATATTCTCTTACCCTAAGTACATAAGTTCAGCGCGCACTGCGCTGCCGGTTCGGCCGGCAGCGGCGCGGCTGCATTATATATAACTTATATGTATATACTTATATGTCAATGGACAAGCATGCTTTTGTCTTACATAAATTCTTTAGAGTGAGAGAGTGTATTATGCACTTATGCATAGGCACTGGCGGTCAGCGTGCATATGCTGACTTAGCCGAATTCGCACAAGCGGCGGATCATGTTACGCGCTCACTTGATTTTGTTATTGTTTATTATGATTTGTATGTGGCTGCACAAAGTGTTGCCGCCACATAAGTGCCAAACACAGTGTACACTCGATACAAATGGTAATCACAGTGTACACCCGATATGTATGACATATGCGCATATTACATCTCCCTCCTTTTGAAAATAACGTAATATAATGAAGTTATTTTAATTTATTGTTTTAAAATGTTTACAAATTTAAAATTGAAATTTTGAAAAGGATTTTACTTTATCGTTTTTTTTAATTGAAATTGAAATATAAAATTTGATTTTTTAGTTTAAAACGCGATTATATATATTTTTAATGTAAATAATAAAGTAATTATATATATATATTTTTTTGTGTTTTGGTTGATCAGGCCAAGTTCTTTTTTAAATTTTTTTAATTGAAAATTTTAACCTATCCTTATGGACCTTTTGGGTTTTATTTTTCTCGCCTTTAATTACTACGTTATCTCTGTCTTCTATTTTAACTACTGTATAGGGTCCTAAATATACTGGGTCCAATTTATGGCCAGTTTCGTTTTTTAATATAACTTTATCTCCTATTTGTAGTTCGAAATCTACAGCCTTTTTGTCATAAATTTCTTTATTCTTAGTTTTGTATTTGTCGAGCATTATTCTCGCTCTTTTATAGGCTGATTCTAACCTAAACTTAACTTCTTTAGCGTAATCATCTATGTTATATAAAGGATCTATTCTATTTATAGTACTAAAATCATTTGGTAAATTATGCAATTTTCCAAAAACTAACTCATATGGACAATAGTTATGTGCCATAGAGGGGGTCGTGTTGAAACAGTATACGAAATATTGAATCCATACGTCCCAATCAGTTTTATCAGCTGATATATAAGATCGTATATATTCATTGAAAGTTCTGTGACTTCTTTCGACTGTTCCAACGGTCTGGTGGTGGTGTGCAGTAGATGTTATGTTATTAATCTTTAAGTATTTGCACAAGTCATTTATAATTGAATTCTTATATTCCGTTCCCATGTCCGAAATGAACGTCTTCATTGGACCGTACTTGAGAATAAAAGATTCAAATATTGCTTTTGCTATTGTTGTTGCACTTTTGTTTGCAACTGGTATAGCTACTAAGTATTTAGTCAAGTCACATATAAGCGTGACTGCATATTCATTTCCATGCTCTGACTTTTGGTAATGGACCAATTGTATCCACTATAACTCTGTCAAAAGATTGTACTGGTGTTTCAGTAATTGTTAGCGGGGTCTTATTATGTTTAACTGTTTTTGATTTTTGGCATTTTTGACATTTCTGGATGTGCTGTGTTATATCGCGAGTCATACCTTTCCAGTAATAATGTCTTTTGACCTTGGCCAAGGTTTTTGTAATGCCTGTGTGACCTCCTTGTATTGGATCGTCATGTAGTGTAGACAGTATAGCTTCTTTCTCTTTATTTGTATTTATTGTAGTCACCGGGTTGAGTAGCGCTACTCTTCTTTATTCAATTTTTCATTGCCCATTATTTTGAAATTATCTATTGAAATTTTCTCAAAGATATTTTCCCACGGTGCTATTTTTAATTGGCTTATTTGTAATATACCGGCTTCTTTCTCGAGCCTTGGAAATAGTTGACCTAAATCAATATTTCCATTTGTATATATGTCACCAATATCTATTCTTGCAATAATTTTCTTACCATGTTTAAAGAAACATAGCGAATCTTTTATATGCAAGGTCACTACTTTTCGTATTTCGTCATTGTTTATGACGTTGTATACGTTGGGCTGAGAAGCTTTTTCTGTAGATTGCCTTGGCAATTCTACTTTTTCATTTTCTGCGCAGAAATTCTGTCTACTTTGGTACCTGGTAGTGACTTTCAGGATTTTATTTTGTATGTCTTTAAATTCTTGGATGGTTATTCTTGATAACGCATCCGCTACATGATTATCTTTGCCCTTCAGATATTCAACCGTAAAATTATATTCCTCTAATTCAAGCCTCATACGAGTGAGTTTAGAACTCGGATTGATCATTGAGAATAGGTACGTAAGAGGTCTATGATCCGTTCTTACTGTGAAATGATTACCATAAATATATGGTCGAAAATGAGTTATCGCCCAGTGAATAGCTGCTAGCTCTTGTTCAGTAGTACTCTTGTTACTTTCTCCTTTGGTAAAGGATCTTGATGCGTATGCAATGGGAAGTTGGAGTCCGTTTTGGTTTTGAGTTAAAACCGCTCCACACGCTTGCTTACTTGCATCTGTTATTATACAGAATTCCTTAGTGAAATCTGGATATTGTAACAAGGTTGGATGCATCAATGCCTTTTTTAAATGATCGAAAGCATTCTGACATTCTGATGTCCATTCAAATTGTACGCCTTTTTTACATAATCTTGTTATGTGACGTGAATAATCAGCAAAGTTTTTAATAAAACGTCGTTTAATAGTTGCAAAATGCAACGAAGCGTCTTACACTATCCGCATCATGTGGGACAGGATAGTTTTTAATGGCTTCATATTTTTATCATCTGGCAAGATTCCTTTATCAGTGCACTTGTGTCCCAAAAATGTGACTTCATGCATGAAAAATGAACATTTTTCTGGATGTAGCTTTAGATTGTATTCTCTACATTTGTCAAAAACATCAGTTAAATTTTTGACCATATGTTTCTCGGAACAACCTATTACTATTAGATCATCCATATAAAGGAATGCTTGGGATGGTTGTAAACCAGAGAATGCTATTGTCATCATTCTTTGGAATGAGTTTGGGGCTATTTTTAAGCCAAAAGGTAATCGCGTGAAGCGATATGAGCCATTGCTCGTTGAAAATGACGTTATGTTTCTTGAACTTTTTTCAAGTTCAATTTGATGAAATCCTGACATTAAGTCAAGACATGAAAAGTACTTTGCTTTGCCTAGTTGATCTAGAATATCATCTATCCTAGGTAGTGGAAATTTATCAGACAATAGCTTTTATTGATTTGACGGTAGTCAATTACTAATCGCCATTTTTATTTTCTGAGCCCGGAAGAGATTTCTTCGGGACTAAAAGTAGAGGGCTATTGTATTCTGACACTGAAGGTTCAACTATTTTATCATTTATTAATTTTTGTACTTGGGCTTGTATTTCTTGTACTTGGCTATGAGGACTTCTATAATTCTTAATATATATGGGCTCATCATCCTTTAATCTAAGTCTCTGTTTATAAAAATTATTTGTAGTAATTGATTCGGTTTCTAGTCCGAATATATCTGTATATCTGGTGCAAAGGTCTTTTAATTGGCTTTTGAACAATGGTGGAAAATTTTTGATTAACTGTTTCATGACTAAATTGCTTCTATCTTCGTTAGAGTTCTTTAATATTTCGTAATCGTTTAATTTTTCATATGTGATTTTATTTAAATTAACGATTCTATTGGAGTTTGTCGTGTTTAAAATTCGGACATAAGTATGATTATGATCGGACAAGGAGTTTGCGATATAAATTCCTTCTTCAATTTCTTGATTTGGTATCAAGATGTGATTAGTAATTGAAGGAATTTGTATTTTACGGACGACTTCGGACCGAGCTGGAAGTACTGTGGCATTATTGACACAAGTATGGAATATTTCCAGTCTAATCGGATAATTTAAGTTATTTGGACGAAGAAATAGGAGTCGCCACTTTCATTGAAATCTATTTGGCAATTGTATTCTTTTTATAAAATCTATGCCTAGTATGCCATCACTAGGTATTGGGAAATTTTATCGACCAAATGAAAGTCATGAGGAATTATGTAATTTGATGTTTGAGTTCTACGAAGGCTAAGCCTTTTGAAATTATTGTTCCTTCGCCTATACCCGATATGTGGGTAGTGACCTCTTTGTTCACATTATCGAATATATCTATATTTTCTTTTAATATAGATATATCTGCACCAGTGTCTATTAACAGCGTAAGTTTTTTACCTGTTTTTTGATTATTAATTTTTACAAAAATACTCAGATCAAGGTTGATGCTTTTTATGGTGCCATTTATTGGCTTTGAATATCTGAAGGGTGAGGGTTTCCCGAATTACTCTGAGCAACCCTCACATTAGAGTTTGAATTATTATTATTGTGGCCTCTATTCGAGTTGCCACGGCCTCTAGAGTTTCCTCCATTTTGGCCTCGTCCATTATTGTTATAATTGGAACCGTTGTAGTTGTTGTAATTGTAATTACGACTACGCGAGTTTCCTCTGAAACCTCCACGTCCGCGGTTTCCACCACGCTGTGAAGAATTTCTAAAATAAAGGACTGTATTTTTGCTGTCCAGTTGCTTCTGTGCAACTGTTTACAAATTTCGATACAGCTTCATTCATGGTGTTGAAGGTGCCAGCCTGCATGATAAGTTTTACCTTATCAATTGCGCAATTCTTTGTCATTGCCTCAACTGCAGACTGTGTAGAATAACTTCTGGCTAACGCAAGTGGTAGGCCGTCCGTTATGTACGCACTTTCTAAAGCTTTTGTCATCTGCTCAACCTCTGCTGTGTATTGGTTAGCAGTTTTGTTGCGTTGCTGTAGATTCATCAGTTTAGCTGATAATACTTCTACAGTTTCGCCTTTGACATTGCTCTGTAGTCCGGAAATGATTTCTGATATAGTTGTTTCATTTCCGACTAAATTTCTGGCAACACCTTTTAGCTTGGTCTTTATCATTGACACAGCTAATTGTTCGTGTTCGCCTTTTATTGCATCGACAATGTTTAACGCATCAAGAAAACTTGTTAAGTTTTCCGCTTTACCATCGAAAAATGGTATAAGCTTTGATGCTGTATTAATGAATTCGATATTGGATTGTGCCATTGTGACTGTTTTGATTTCTATTACACTTGAATGTGTATCAGAATCAGAATCTACAGTTGACATTAGAATGGCTGGGATGGTAAGATTTGCCAAGTCTTGTTCTTGGACTTGTATATCCTCCTCTGTACTAGCCTCAAATTTTACTGGGGTATTCAGAATAGATGGCACAGTTAGATTAAGATTATGTTTCTCCTTTATACTTTGGAGATTATTTCTTAATCTTGTCAATAACCTTGACGTTTCTGACCAATGTTGATCGGTTAATACGTCTTTATGATTATAGATTAATATTCGTGCTTCATTAAAGCAGTCGATTAGGGTTATTGCGTGTCTATCTACTGTGTCTCTGTGAGTTGGTCTATTCTGGAGTTAAGCATTTGTATGCTTTTTCAAATCTGATTTTTATATTATGGATTCGTTCAGAAAGTTCTGACCATTCCATAATATGGGCTAGTAAGTGGTTCCTATACGAGGTTTAGTATTTGAATACCTCGTAGTTAATTTCCTCAGATTTCTCGTTAAATACCGTCATAATTTCTATGCCAGGTATTAACTTTAATAATTGAGCCTTTTCTTTATTAGATAGGCCAATAAATGGGGAGAAATCTAGGTCATATGTCCTTATATATATATACTTTCGAAATTACATATATACGTGGGACTATATGACACGATGAAATTAACTCTTTTGATTAAATCTGGGTCTCTTAACAAGACGTTCTTTAAACTCCTTTTTGCTAATTTACTCATAATGTTATGCGATATTATTTTCTATTCTGATCTTATATTTCATATATATATATATATAATTTCTTTTTTATTTATGATTTTTTATTTTTTTTTTTATTACATTTTATTGTATTTAGCTATTGTTTGGGCTTTGCTTTTTAGATTCTGTCCAAGTCGTTTGCTTGGCTCGCATATCTTTTTTTTAAACATTTATTATGCAATTTATACAATCTATAAAAGCAATTAGCACACATTATTATTACAATTATTAATAGCATAATATTGACGAACTCCAAATCTACATTGTTTGGTTCGACTTTGTTTTATCACGTTAGCAGTGGAATCCACTGTCTTAACGTCTACTAACCCCATACTAGTTGAATTATTAATTTCTTTTAATTCAACTATATTTTTATATGGGTCTTCTTCTGAATATTTACTTATTCTATTTGTCTCTATAGACATTAATTTTTCTTAGGAATTTTTAAATAAAAATTCTTCTACTTTTACTTGGAAATTCTCATTTAGATTAACAGTTTCCTACCTAATTTTTCATTACAGCTATACGGGCTGCACTACTATCGAGCAAAAAGGTGTTTCTTTACGATTATATAATTGTTTTATCTTAATTAATTATATTATGTTATATTCTATTCATTAGTTGATTCCTGCACTCTTTGTAGTGCTGCCAGCTTCTGTGCCCTCTGTGGCACTGTCGGTTCCTCGGCCAGCTTGACGTGCGTGGCGTTGCCGGTGCTGGGTTGGCACAGGCTTGTTGCTTCCTCTATTCGCTTGTTGTTTCTTCTCTTTGATTGTTGTTGGCCAGCGTGATGCGCGTGGCGTTGCCGGTGCTGGGCTGGCACAGGCTGCTATTTCTTCTACTTCTTCGTAGGGGCACCGGTGCTGGCTGCACAGGTGAACTCACAATGCGGTGAGCTTAGTGGTCCTCGCAGTCGTTTGGGCATGTCTTCATCAGGGCTGGTATCTTCTTTGCTGGCGGTGGTTGAGATTTGTTATTGATTTGTCGTTAACAACTTTGATATTTTTGATATTCACTGAGTGAATATGTGGTGTAGGGTTTTCTTTTATCTGTTTCAGCTATTGCTGATAAAGGTCAGAATGGTCTGTAGCCTTGCTGTTGCCTTCTACGGTGTCGGCCTCAGGTGAATATAATTGCCATTTAATGTGAGCAATTTCTTTATTCAATTTTAACCACGGCCACTGCGACCCATAACACTTTACACTACACTCTACTCCACTCAGATTTTCTTTTTAATTTTTGTTCCAGTTGTTGTTAGCGCATCGCCGGTTGCGTTTCGTTGTTTGCTTATGTTGTCTTCGTTATTTGAGATAGAGATCCTGGAGTCCTGTCTTTCTTAGACCCACGTCACGGTCGCCATGTTATATTTGACAATAGTTGGTGGAAGAAATTCTTTAGTTTTTTAAGTTTAATTGAATTAACACATGCACGTCAGTGCAGTTTTGGTTTGGTTTTAATAATGTTCATTTATTCTAAGTAAAATATTCTCTTACCCTAAGTACATAAGTTCAGCGCGCACTGCGCTGCCGGTTCAACCGGCAGCGCGCGGCTGCGATATATATTACTTATATGTATATACTTATATGTCAATGGACAAGCATGCTTTTGTCTTACATAAATTCTTTTAGAGTGAGAGAGTGTATTATGCACTTATGCATAGGGCACTGGCGGTCAGCGTGCATATGCTGACTTAGCCGAATTCGCACAAGCGGCGGATCATGTTACGCGCTCACTTGATTTTGTTATTGTTTATTATGATTTGTATGTGGCTGCACAAAGTGTTTGCCGCCACATAAGTGCCAAACACAGTGTACACTCGATACAAATGGTAATCACAGTGTACACCCGATATGTATGACATATGTGCATATTACACTTCCTCTTATTACTCCTCTTGCTGAGGACATCCAATTCCTCTCCGATGACATCGAGTTTCAATCAACAGCGAATTATTTGAATATAATAAAAGAGAGAAGAAGCTCCCTTTCCCGCTCTACCAAGGAATAAGGAATTCAAGAATCTATGGAGCGGCTAGGGTTCCATAGTAAATTTAATACTAATTCCATAAAATTAACATTTGGAAATTAATTTTATTTACCTCCCGGCACGCTATGATAAAGTTAGTGATGTTGCACATTAAAGAATTAAATACTGGTAATTATTACTCTATCAAAACTGGATGATGGAGATATTCTATTAAAATTGAAAATTGTAATTGAATAAAAAATAAGCAAAACAATAAATTCTATTAACAAAATAAATTTAAAATTTTTTTAAATGGGGAATAGGAAATTGGGGAATTTTTCAGCTTTATTTTTTTCAGCTTTCTTTTTCAAGCTTTAATACTTCAAATACTTAATTCAATTTTTTCAGCTTTCTTTTCAGCACTTTTCACCTTTTTTACATTGCGTGAATAAATGTATTTGAAATTTAATTTCATCATTTTAAAATGGGGTATGGGAAATTGAAACAGGTCTGCTAACAGAAACAGGAGCGTTATCAGAACCGGATACTTGATCTGTACGACCAGGTCTGTTAAAAAGAACAGCTCCCTGATATATACAACCAGGTCTTTTTAAAAGAACAGCTACCTGATCTGTTTAACAATCAAATCAGATAGCTGATGTGTACAACTAGGTCTATCCATCAAACCATGTTAACCCAGATGTATCTGTTTATTGCACATATATGATTATACTTCGTAAAAAGATCACAGCACATTCATAACCACAAGACTAAAATAGTCAGAGCTCCGCTAACAGCTAAATGAGATTAAAATGTATTAAAATGAATCAATGTACTTTAACCCAATTAACCAATAGCCGAAATGCCAGATAAACATTGACTTCAGCAAATTTAACCAAAAAATCTAAATTTTGTGTTTCATAACTAAATAACTTAATTGCTTCCAATTTTGTTAACATTTTTTTCTTAATCAGATTAAACACCACATAAATCCTTTTAAGAAATTTAAAACTTTTAAAGCCATTCCTTATTTGACAATCTAGAACCACTTGAGAATTGCAATATTCAAATTAATAAAATCTACTGTTTACCCTTTTCATTTATGTAAACAAACCTGAACTAATGCCACCGAAATTTGTCATTGAAATACAAAAGAACATTGCATACTTTTGAGTTGATCATTTCATCTGCATGAAAAAAATTATAGCATTAAAAACAGTATTATCACTAACCATACAATACATAGATGCTTCAGCCCGTATAAATTTTTGTATCATTAAAAATGCGGAGTATTATTGCAGCCCCAGTCGGACCGTGCGCTGCGATTCGAACACCGAGCCTCTTCGGCTCATTCGAAAATTCGAAGTGCTAACGCAGCGCGCAGCGTTGAGTTCAGTCGCAGATCAAATGCGGAGCGATGAGCATGGGCGTATTTCGTTGCGCTCTGCTCTCGCTTCTATGTATGCGTGTATGTATCTACATGCTCACCTATGTCAGTATGTGTATGCATGTGAAGTTTTGCAACGTGCAGTTGCCTCACTGACAAGCAGCTAGCGCACGTCAATTTTGTTTTGCCGCGACGAAAGTCTCGAAGATGAAGTCGAGTGACTGTTCGTGCCTTCGACTCTTCGTGCCTATATATTGGCAATTTACCGCCACCGCAAATCAAAGTGCGTTGGCTTTACTCGTAATGTGTTGGCGGGTGTGGAAAAGTGCTTGGGTTCAAATCCCGTCTTTTTTCATTTATATTTTCATTTTTTTTCATTTTTTACAAATAAAAAATTTAAATATTCATTTATAAATTCTTTTTTTTTTATTAAAACTTTTGATTCAATTTTTTACTAGCTAAAATATTACAAAATATAAAAAAAAAAACAATATTTTTTCAGAAAATATATTTAAAATTATACTTTTTTTTAATTATTAGTCGATGAAAAACAATTATTATTTATTTCAGAAATATTATCTAATTCTAAATGCCAAACTGTCTAGAATTGGGGTGGGTTGTATACGTGTGTAGCTTGCCCTCGTGTATGTAGTGTACACATTGCAACAGTTGTTGCGTAGCAACTACAAGTGATTGGCACGCGCCAATTGTTATTTTTGTATGTCGCCGCTCGAATTAGTTACCAATTAAGTAAATTTATTTGATCGGTATCCAGGGAACACCACGAGGAGGCCATTGCAAGTGCAATGGGGTCATCAAATGACCTTCGAGTCGACTTGAGATTATTTGTAAATCTCCATGTTCCCCACCTAATCTAATTATTTGTGTTTGTTTACGTTACCCCACATATACGGACTGACAAACTTGGCTTTGACGATTCTGCGATTAATAAGGCTTCTTATATTTTTATTTTTAAGATTTTATAATTTCTAGTTTTCGGGTGTTTTTTAGCTTCTCGCCACATAGTTCTTCCGTTAGCCAAATACTATTTTTCGAAGCAGGACGAGTATGAAATAATTTAATATAAATAGTCGGTGCTCATTGCATGTATGCCATTTTGAATACCATTTTGAGTATTTTTCCACGCTTGCCACTTGTAAAGGGGATATCATTTACGATAGCTTCCTTTATTTTTCGGGCATATGGAACATTTTTAAAAAATTTGAAATACCATGTAGTGTAGTTTTAATAATTCGTAGATGTCGTCTTCCAGGGCTTTTAATTTTAAATTATTATTAATAGTTTTAAAATTTTTATTAAACAGGAAATGTTCGCTCTGTTCAAAATCCGCAAGTTCGTCCTTTAATAAAATTATTTGGCAAATATCACATTTAAATTTCAATTGTGATTTATATATCAAAAATCCAATAAAATATCTTAGTGCATTCTCACTAGCGTAACTGAGAGCTGGTTGTGCATATTCCATTTCGATTTCATTATCCATATCAAATATATAAGTTTCAATGCTTAGCTCTAAATCTTTGCTATCCATCTGATCTTGGTCATTTGCTTTGTCTACCGCTCTTTTTTCTTGTTTCTTCTATAACATTTAATAACATATCATCATCTGGCTCACAATTTCCAGTTGTTTTTCTTGACGTGATGATTTCTACTGACAACATCTTGGAAATTATTGCATTGGGTCGAAACAGCATTGGATTAGTATTAGTAGCGCCTCTACTTCTTATTAAATAAAATAAATGTTCCAGTGGATCCTGATTTAGTCTTGACAATATTAAAAGTATGCATCACGTTCACTCCATACCATCTTCTGCCAGCATTTGAATTGAATTGATTGATAGTATCAGTCCATCTATGCAATAAACTTTGTTGGAGTATTGACATTTCATTAAATAGTCTTTCATTTCCATCATATAATTTTCCGTGTCACTATTTTGTTGAACAGCAAACCTATTTGGATTTTTATCATATAAATTGTTGCTATTAAGGCAATCAAATAGCTTATTAATCCTTTCAATAAACTTGGCTGTGGAGAGTGCTTCATCTTCGCAATCAATGAATGTTCCATTTTTAATTAAAGTATAAATGGCTGATGCTACTGTGTGGCTAAATACCTGTGTGGCGTATTTAACTTTCATATTTTTTCAAAGGAATTAAATAGTATACGTGCTTCCTTGATAGCTTAGGGCATAATCGAGCTGAACTGTTGTTTGTGTCAATCTCAAAACAATTTAACAACAATTTGCTATGAGACCTGGCCATCTGGGGTCTTAATCGAATTACGCATTAAAATATTCCGAAGGGATTTGAATAAATGGGGGACATCATAAATTGTGTGAATTTTCTGCTCATTAACAAAAAGTATGGTGTTTCGTCATTCACCCCATATTTGGTTAAGGCTCCTCTGTTATTCGGGCCTTGATCACATACCACTGCTCTGATAGTTAGGCCTATGTTTTGTGCGACAATTATATTTTTGTTAATGAGTTCTTTTTAATTTGATGGCTGACAGTCCAGTGGATGCAGCAAAATAGTTTCAAACAAATTTCCAATTGGCATAAAGGCCTCGCACCATAAAAACGCAAATCTGCTTGCATAGTTCTCCTGATTTTTCATAGCCATCGTCCACAAAACCTTCCACTTCGTCATGGTGGGAATTATATTGTAGCCCTTTCTTTATATTGACATCTCATCAAATAATAATACGGCATTCTTACTGTTGTCATCCATTTTTGAAAATATTTCTTTCAATGCATTTATTAAGTGGTCATTCAGACCCGGAGTCATATTTTTTATTGGTGCCCATCTCAGTAACGATGATTTCGATGGGAGATTCAATTCAAGATCATCCCTCATAAATGAATACGCCTTAGCTGAATAAAAATTAATGCTTTGAGCTATTAGTCTTTCTTTATCTTGCCACTTTTTTTTATTGCTCTTTATCAACATCTTGCAAAATGTGTTTGAATTCTCTGATAGTCCTTTCTTGTCAAGAATTCCAAATAGATTGCTGTCATTTTTTTTAGATTTCAAATATTTAAGTTTTCTTACTTTCTGCTTTCTTAATTTCATTTGTAGCAGCCTTATTTTCTTCATATACATATTATTCTTTCTTTTCTGTTTATTGAGTTCTTCAATGGTTGACCAGTATTTCTTCCTATAATGCATTTCGTTTTGTTCTTTTCTTAGGCAATTGTCGCAAAAGTTAATATCATTATTATTAGTTGGTATATCTACATCAACTTTGCCTAAGGATTTGCTTTGTTTTCATATATTGGGCTCTCTGCCATTTCCACACAATCAATGCTTGTGGGCTCCAGTGGCTTTTGTGCACTTTGAAAAATAGAAATTGGTTCTATCTCTTCGCAAAATGAAAACACATCAGTGTTCTCTGTGAACAAACATGTATTTAAATTTAGCTTCGGCTCATCTACTAATCGCAGAGTCGGCAAAGCCCCTGCTTTTAATTTTTAACCCCCTAAATACTTCGACTCAAAATGTATGTTACATATTACCGCCCTAGCAATATTGACTCCCTTCTGTAATTTACATTTCGAAACCCATTCACGACGGAGATTTTCATTTTTCGGGAAGCGGAACAAACGGACAGGAAAGTGCTCTGAGCTATCCCTATAGCTTCGGTGGCATGAATCAATGCTGCAAGTAAACCCACTTCTCCTGACATCTTTTTTTATTAAATTAGCCATTTCAATATTTTATAAATCAAAAATCGCAAAGCAATTAAACTCGATAAAATCGACGCAAGTCTTACCACACGCGGACAAAAGACGAAAGAAACAAAGAAAAGCGCGGTTGAATAATGCAAAGGAAAATAGACAAAAAAAACAACAAAAAATTGGCGCGTGCCAATCACTTTGCTTTCCATATATATACATATGTACATATTTGCATATACACATATGCATGTTACACAAGCTTATGGTAAATTAATAAGAAGAAGAAAAGCTCGGTCAAAATGATAGAAAAGAAAATTTGTCAAATCAAAACAAAACAGATTAAACTGTCGACATACAAAAATAACAATTGGCGCGTGCCAATCACTTGTAGTTGCAACAACAACTGTTGCAATGTGTACACACATACACACGGGCAAGCTACACACGTATACAACCCACCCCAATTCTAGACAGTTTGGCATTTAGAATTAGATAATATTTCTGAAATAAATAATAATTGTTTTCATCGACTAATAATTAAAAAAAAGTATAATTTTAAATATATTTTCTGAAAAAATATTGTTTTTATTTTTATATTTTGTAATATTTTAGCTAGTAAAAAATTGAATCAAAAAAGTTTTAATAAAAAAGAATTTATAAATGAATATTTAAATTTTTTATTTGTAAAAAATGAAAAAAAAAATGAAAATATAAATGAAAAAAGACGGGATTTGAACCCAAGCACTTTTCCACACCCGCCAACACATTACGAGTAAAGCCAACGCACTTTGATTTGCGGTGGCGGTAAATTGCCAATATATAGGCACGAAGAGTCGAAGGCACGAACAGTCACTCGACTTCATCTTCGAGACTTTCGTCGCGGCAAAACAAAATTGACGTGCGCTAGCTGCTTGTCAGTGAGGCAACTGCACGTTGCAAAACCCCATATGCATGCATACACATACTGAAAATACGGATGATTTTAATATTTTTGACGATTTAATAACCGAACTATCTGCATCTGGGTCAAAATTAGATGATATGGACAAAATCAGCCATCTTTTTTTTTCTGCTTCTATCGTATAATGGTGTCATTACTGCCATCGAAACACTTGTAGAGAACAATTTGACTTTAGCTTACGCAAAAAACAGATTACTTGATCACGAAATTAAATTAAAGCAGAAATCTAAAGATACAAAGTTAAAAGTTTTGCAAGCTGTGAATAAATTAAAGAATTTTCAAAATAAAAATAAACAATTTCAACATAATAAACAATTTCAATTCAAAAATAATAAGTTTCATGATAAAGCACAGTTCAAATCAAAGTTCAAATTTAACAATAATAAATCAAAATATTTTCACTGTGGCAAGAAAGAAGGATTGCTATAAGTGTAAGAGAGAGAAAGAAAATGAGAAAAATAAAGTAAAAAAGGCACAATTGCCTCAAGGGCAAAATGAAAAAGAAAGATCTGGTTTTGCAAACGTCAAATAACGTCACAATAATATTGGCGATAAGCATATTTCTTTCCTATTGGATTCGGGTGCATCTGATCACTTGACCAACAATGAAAATCTACTCTCAAACATTCGCCATCTTGAATCACCTATCAAAATTGCTGTAGCAAAGTCAGACGAATTTATAATTGCAACTAAAAAGGGATCAATGGAATTGTTAACCGATACTTTGACCAACATCAACCTAAACGATGTATTATTTTGTCTGGATGTATCACAAAACCTTATCTCTGTTAAAAGATGCAAGATGCAGATTTTACAATTGCATTTCATCCAGGAGGTGTGGTTGTGAATAAAAATAAAATAAATATTATGAACGCATATTTTAGTGATAATGTTCCTTCTGTAAGGTTCACAATACCTAAAAAGGCATTTGTATTAAATAAAAAAAATTATAACATATGGCATGAGAGGTTAGGGCAAGTCTGGGAAAATTTCTTGAAATTAAAACCATAATTTATTTTAAGATACTAATATACTAACTAATGTTAATCCAGGTAATGATTTATGCGAAGCCTGCATAAAAGGAAAACAAACTAGGCTTCATTTTGAAATATAAAGATCACATAGATAGGCCATTATTCGAAGTACATTCCGAAGTACATTCCTGTGGTCCGAAAACTCCTCCCACAATAAATAAAAGGAATTACTATGTTGTTTGTATAGCTCAATATACACATTACTGTGTAGCATATTTGTTAACTTACAAGTCAGATGTTTTTGCTGCCTTTAGGTTTTTTTTAAAGAGCGAAGCCCATTTTAATCACTGTTAGTGGCAAAACGTTATGTTAACGCTATCATCAAATTATTCTTCATATTTGCAGAACTTGTAGGCCATGTCGCGCTATTTCATTCTATTAGAATCAAATAGACAAATATTTTGCTTTTTGTTTTATTCAAATCGGTTAAGCCGTTTTCGGGAAAATTCAATTTTGTGATTATTGCCAAACTAATATTACCATGGTGGCAACACACCCTTTATGAACTTGGTGGCAACTCTGGAACATAACGGAATAGTGCTGTATGTTCTACTAAACAACAAGTTCTGCACAAGTGATTTATAAAGTTAAAAGTTTATAAAGTGAGAGTAAACAAAATATTAAAAATGCCACCTAAATTGATGTCCACCAAATCGTAAGTACATACAGTACATATGTATAATATGTACATCCGGTGCGCACTTTAAGTGCAGTAGCATACATACATATATGTATATATGTATATGCATGTATATATATGCATGTATATATATGAATATGCGATTTTGTGACAATGCAGCGGCCATTCCGGGAAAATATAAATTGATTGGAAAAGTGTTGTGTTCAAAGTGAATAATATTGTTTTACATTTTCAATGTC